>NC_050444.1:19335819-19664748 GCF_903995425.1 Onychomys torridus | reverse complement strand
GTTCCAACATTACTAAAATACAATAATTCATGAATAGAATAGTGATAAAATAATCTATGGCAAAACACTGACTGAGGTCAAGTTTTGTTCTGTTGTTTGTAGAGTCTTCAGCAGGACATGAGTGAATAGGAATTGTTGTTGTTGTTTTTGTTGTTACAAAATTTTGCCTCTGTAGTCAGCTTAATGTAGTATGATGGTAATAGTATTTCCCACAAGCATAGGCAACACTTTCAATTTCCAGAGTTCTTTTTTTTTCTCATAAGGGTTTGGAGCTAAATCTTCCAGGCCATCTAAGCTGAAGGTCTGCGTGGAATGTTCTTCCACAGCAATTCTGAAACACTGCTTCCAATATGTAGTTTTTAAAATTTCACTTATTCTACCATGATCTCTCTGAACCACTAAAATTTAGTTTTTATTTGGATAAATGTTCCCCAAGGTTAAAGGTTTGGGCCCTAGATATTGCCTTTATTTGAAATCTTTTAAAGATGAGAATCAGTGTAAAATCTTTCATCATTATTGATATGTCTTAGAAGAAAATACTGGGACCCTATGCTTCTCCTCCTATTTTTCTCTTTCCAACATGGCTCTTAGTGATTGTACAGGACCAATCAGTCATGTAGGGGCATCTACAAAATGCTGAGTCAAACACATCTTTTCCCTTCATAAGCTGATTGTTGGTTGTAGGTAATATTGTTACAGTAATAGAAAGCTGACTGCTATAAGATCCTATTTCATGCATATTTACCTTTACTTTTTAACAGATAACCCTGTATTATCACCACCATCACATTTATTAATGTCTTACTTAGCAATATTTATTTAATTTCTGACTGACTCCTTTCCCTGATTAAAGCTAATTTAGAAGAGCTCACTATAATATCATCATATTCTAAAAGGCTACCATGCAAAGGCAAGCACCTTATAAATATTTATTGCAGAAATAAATCAATAAATGCAGTGGGTCAGAAATGGAAATTAAAGCTATTCACATCAGAAATATGTCTTTTTTAAATAAAGAATCCATTTTAAGTTAAAACCACAATTTCTTCAGTTTCTGAATTTGATTTTTGCCATTTATATTCACTGAACTTATAATCTGAAATGAACTGAGTACAAAGTTACATGGTACAAACCAAGTTTTCTTTGATGAATGCTAAGTGAAAGGCTAGTCTGTGCCAGAGGAGACTGGCCATCTGCAGCGATAACTCATGTCAGCGATGAGAGGCATTTGTTGGTGAGACTGGGGATTCATTTCAATTTACTGAAGAGTAAGTAAAGTGTTGGTATCTTCAGTTTAATGGAAATTTTGAAAATAGTTGATTCAGATTGCATACTATCCAGAAAAAAACATTAAAAATGTAGTTTTTGGGCAGAGGAATTCTTTAATAAATAAGGGAGTGCATGCACTAAAACCTTTGTACAAGCTAACATGTTTGATATTTGACTCTATGCTAACTGTGGCAGTTGTATAGGGTTATAAGAAAGCTGATAGTCTTCAGGATACCATTAATATTGCCTATTCAGAATCATCATTTGGATTAAAATTT
This sequence comes from Onychomys torridus, assembly GCF_903995425.1. Lineage (NCBI taxonomy): Eukaryota > Metazoa > Chordata > Mammalia > Rodentia > Cricetidae > Onychomys > Onychomys torridus. The sequence goes on along the minus strand of NC_050444.1, from coordinate 19,663,201 downwards.
ACCTTACAACACAAATTTTTCTTGAGTACATATATTCATATTTTTGAGAAAATTGAAGGGTTTCGTGAATTGACACTACAGTTTTAGCTATACCCCCCATTCTTTTGTGAGCTTGGATTGTTGACTGATTGTTTTTAAGGCTGAATCAATTCCTATAATGTAGTCTATAAACTCAGTAATCAAATATTGGCATGTTTTGCCTTTCACTACAGGTGAAGAGAGGCTCTTTTGAACTCCCCTCCCCCCATCCCTGCATTCTACCCCCTCTTCTGACATCCCCTCCTCTGTCCTAATCTCTTCTTTTGTTTATTTTTCTTTAGTTTTTAATTCAACCACAAACACAAATAATTGCTTTAAAGCAATATCCAATATATAAAAGATTATATGAGAGAGTAGGAAGGAGTAAATTTAAAAGGAATAAAAAATGCATTCACACTGTGATAGTAAGAAACTAAATGATTGTTCTATAAGTCATCATTTCAAGTGTAAAGTGCTCATGGTGTGCAATATGCCACAACTAAATAAAACAAATCATAATTTAATTATCATTTTAAAAAATCATTGTAGATGGTTAGAATGATAACAATCATACTCATCACAATTATTTCTGGGTACTTGTGAAACTTACTTAAAATTCATTTAATTATTACATTGACAACCATATATACTACTACTAGCTTAAAATGGAAAGAAACAAATCATTTTCATATGTTTTATTGCACTCCTGTTCATTGTTTATATTTTCCAACTTTGCCAAGCATGTAGACCAATAAACAACAATAAACCTATTCCACGTTTTTAGTACATACTAGAAGTGAATGATAAAAAGTTGAGATTTGTACTATATGTAATTTATTTTTCTAAAAAAGCATTGATTTTTAGTTTGCTCAAATTATCTAAAAAACAATCATTATTTTAAAAAGTTATTTATTTTCATTAATTTCTTTTTGTTCTTAGGTAATTGTGCACATGTATATATGCACACTGACCATTTTCACCTCATCTTTCTACCCCATTCCCCTCCTTCCCACCAATCTCTCTCCAGTGTTCATGTCTTATTCTTTTGTTTTGTTATATAGATGGCATGTCTATGAGTCCACGAGTTGGGGTATGAGATTTACTGGAGCTTGCTGGTTAAGCTAAAGAAAATTATTTACCTTCTTCCTAGGAATGAGAGGGGACTCTGTTGCTGGTATGTAAAATGAATGAAAAAAATTTTAAAAAGGAAGTGATTTACTCTTTTCAAGAACCTATCAATGGCCAAGAGTTCAGAGGTAAATAAGGCCTATTGGACCTCTCCCTCTTCCATTGCTATTACTGATGGCTTTTCTTGTGTGGTACCAGTGCAGGAAACTAGTTATAGTGAGTTAATGACTGTGATGTTTTTATTAAGTCCAGAGAATGACATTAAAGCCTCTCATCTTATATTTCTCATCTACTCTCCTAGAATATTCTGTGAGCCAAAGAGGGGGTAGTACAAAGGTCTTGGTTGGGTCTGAACTGCTATCCATTGTTTATTCTCTGCAAAATGGGCAGTTGTGAATCTCTGCATTTACCATTCTCCATTGTAAGGAGAGACTTCTTTAAGGCTGGGAGTAGTTTTATTTATGGATATAAGTATACAAAAATACAAAAGGGAGATTGGTAGAGTATTTTGAATGGTTGGATAGTGCTGCTTCTATATGTACGAAATACCTTCTTATGAGTATATCAGAGAGGCTACAGAAGCACCCACACACACCCAGTAACACAAGCTCTTGTCCATCTTCTTGGTTGCTCACCAGAACTAGAGGGTAAGACCATATTATGGAAGACATCATACTCTTTGGTTGTAAGTTAGAGAGAAAGAAAACTGTAACCGAGCTGAACATCCATTCCCTTCTAGCTAGCACTGAAACCACTGCATGGTATTGAGTGGGCAGCAGAGGGAGTAAAGGCATCATTTGTCTTGTCCAGCTGTGAACCCTATGAACCATAAAACCTACCTGCCAGGAAAGATATGTCCAGCTGTGCAACACTGAGGTCCTCCATACTCACGTTTATCTTCCTGTTGCTTTATTTTATTTATTTGCTTCTGTGGATTGAATATAGGTGTTGCAGATACCAAACATGCACTCTGCCAATGGCCCACATCATTAGCCCTGTCTGACCTAATGTCTAATAATACAGTGCAATTCTGACTTACAGAATGTTAATATTCTTTGGTATCCATAGTTTGACATTTTTCCATGTTTATAAATTAAACTCAATGCAAATATTTTAAAAACAATTAATTTTTAAAGGACATGTAACTATTGTTGTTGTTTTAACAGCCCAACTACATATTTTAAGGCAGAGAAGAGCAATTGAACCCTTACATAGACAGGAAGTGTACACATGCTGTAGGGTCAAGCTTTGTTAAGGAGTGACTGGGTTAAAGTTGTACATGAAATACAAACCTAAGTGCATTTTCACTTTTTCCTTTTATGTATGGATATATTAGAAATTTCAACAAGACTACAAATGTTTTCTGTTTGAAATGTGTAAAGACTTTTAAGAAAGCAATCTTTAAAGGTTATTTCAGACTTTTCACCAAGTGACTCATATTAATATGAGGTGTATGACACATATTTAATATAAGGTGGGCCTTTCTTGGTCTTAGATTAAAGCAGAGGATATTACTAGCAATAACAGGAAGGACTCATTATTCCACATGTAATATAACCATATATCGTGGGGTCTTGGGAGAAGCACCATGGTATACTTTCATGTGTGACACCCACCTTCATTTCTGCTTCCCCCAACATGTGTGAGCCCTGAAATAACTGCATTCTAGTAGCATTTTCTACATATTCCAACAGAATCCTCGAAAACAGCAAATGAATGCTAGATTATGATAGCTCCCCGGATAAATATTGCTACCGAAGTAATACAGTGGGAGTATTTTTATGTTGTTAACTTGTACACAAATTCATAAAGTGGTTAACAATGATCCCCCAAACTTACTGAAACAAATGGGAAGAGTGGAAGCAAACTAGGCTTCTGTTAACTCTTCCCCATTGTTTCTGGAGTCAAGACAACTTACAGCTTTGTTTTCAAATGCATTTACAGACTAGAATTACAAAATTTGAGGTAAGGAAAAATATTGTATTTCTCTCTCTTGCTAAGTTCTAATCACTCTTTAGTTTCTATGGAATGGGGTTAAGCAGGTCTCATTTTGGGAGTTCATAAAATAGCCTACATAGTATTTCTGGTCCTGTCATCTGCAGCTTCCAGAGAAATGAGAGGACGATATTGATGATCAGCACATCTCAGAGGCACCATGGCTTTCTTTCCTCCAGCAAACACTTTACAAACATGATTTCAAACTGACTGGTCAGCAGTAGGGAAGTGTGTTCACTGTTTTTCTCAGTCTCTTGAAAGTCCATTATCGTCCCTTGAACTGCAATGGCCATTAATCGGTTTTACTTGTTTGCTATGCTAAGCCTCTCTGGGTGCCAAGATGAAAAATGCCTTTAAGGGAATGTCAGTCCCTACAGAACCTGCTTGTCAAAGGATTTCAGTTTTCTTCCTATGGCCTTCCTAACCACTTACAAAGGTTTGCTTTTCTTTCTTGGTAATTCCCATATTATGAATGCATACAGCTTATAAGCATAATTCAGGGTGGGATGTGCAGGTAGGAAGTTACAAAGTTGATTAAGTATCAAAATGAAAAGCAGTGGTAACACTGCTGATCTCAGTGGTGTGAAGAAAAAGGCTGCAATTTGCTAAGTTATTTTTAAAGCTTTATTAATTTTGCAAACACAATGAAAAAATTTCAAGTTTATAGCTATTATGACCACAGATAATCTGAAATATATAAACAAATACCTTAAAATTTCTCGTCCCCACTAAATATATGTCAGAGACAAGGCAGGGTCTCTTGGAGCCTTGAATTCTCAGTTTTGATTCTGGGCTCTGACTTTGGGTTTGGGTCATAAGGTGAAGATCTTCACCTCTCAGGCCCCAATAGCACCTCCATCAGCGAGGGAGAGGGGATTTGCGTGCTTCTTTCATTATATGCATACAATAATACTGAACCCTGGCGTGTTACACACAGTTAGGCTGTTGCTTGCTCCTGTAGTAGTCCCGAGTAACACTTGTGGAGAAAGCCATGTCCAGATGGAGACTTTAACTGGGGTGAATTATTTCAAGGGGGCAGGGCAGAGCTGATTCCTACAAGAGCAGGTTCACTCCTCTCTCTGAAGCACACCTGCTTACCCAGTGATCCTTTATCAGAGTATGCCACCCTACCCTGAACTTCACTGGACTAGGCTGCATCAAATAAACCTATTTTATTTAAAAATTGTGATTTCGGACATTTTTTAATGCTATCAAACAGAAGCCAAGATGAGAATAGCTACAAGTTTTCCAAACTGCTAAAAAGTCTAGAAAATCCACAAGTAGCTTTGCAATTTAACAATTTAAATGATGTATAAGAACAGAAAACCTCTCTTGACTAATTAATGACTATTGCTTTCTAAGGTGACTTTCTACTCTCATAAACAGCATTCTTCAAATTCAAGTATATCTCTGAAACCTGAATCTATGTCTGATTATCTAATGATATGATGACCAAGAAAAGGTGTCCCTGAGAGCGTCTTCCTGAATACCCTCATCATCAGGTTCCTAGCTGAGTACTCAAAAGACTTCCAAACCAGTGGTTATAGAGAATGACGCCATTAGATAATAACCTCTTTTCCACCTCCCAAATCTACATTGCATGAAAGCAATAGGAACTTGGGTGGATTGTAAGCCACCGGCATGACAAAGCCAAACAGAATGGGCTTAAGCTTAAAGTAAACAACAGTGCTTTACTGTTTACATCTTTAAATGACATGTTTGTTTACCTTGATGCTCAATACTCATTTATAGGCTAATAACACATTAGCTACAATTCTTAAATTGAATAAGTTTTAAGAAGGGAACCTGTTTCTTAAGTTTGATGCAAACGTATTTGACAGACAACTTCATTTGAATTTATACAAGGAGTTTTATGAATGTGTTATATACTTGTGTATTTTTTATTTACTTTAAATATATTGTGCCCATTAATATATTACTACATACCAGACATAGCATATATATTATACTTATATATTACAAATATATATTTTATATGTTTATGTGGTATTTATTTACCTGTATTTATATAATGCACATTATATACTACAACCTTATTATACTACAAATACTTATGAGGTTTTATGAAGAGGTACTAATGTGCCTGACTGAAGGCTGTTTCTCTGGATCCTAGGATATTATTGTAGAAGAAACTTTCAATGAACTGAGTTGCCATGCTGAAATTAGAAATAAAAGCAAAAACTGAATTTTAAAATAAGCTGGCTATTCTCAGGAGCTTTAAGTTTTGATGACAAATATATTTTCTAAAAATTACTACAAAACTTTTCTTGGGCATATTGTATTATAAACACTAGCACATTAGTAGTTAAACTTTGAATTTAAACATTCATAGCCATTGTGTTATTTAAAAAACAAAAAACAAAAAAACAACAAAAACAAAAAACTCTATCATGCTCTTTCTGCTCTTTTGACTCTCCAGATTATTCTCCATTTTAGTTTTTGTCTTTTGGGGTTTTAAAAACAAGCTCACCCCAGTCAGCCTAAGCACTGCTGACAGGGACAGCTGCTGTCAGAGAGGAGACTGGCCCGGGATGTGGAGATCCCTAGACACAGGATCCTCACCTGGAAGTCACACTCCTTCCAGAGAGCAGTCTAAATGTGAAGCTATGTAGATGATGTCATTTCTTTTTGTTTTTGATTTTTAGGTTTCCTTACCAGACCCATTCATTCATCAGCATGACCTGGAAAAAATCTTTTCATGTTGTTAAGTTCTGATGTTTGCACACTGGAAAGAATCTTGTTTAACTATATCTAATGGAGAAAGAGGATCCCCCAGACTCTGAAATGTGAAGATGCTGCCTCTAAAAATCAATTCCAATCAGAGTCAGACCTTGCCATGGCCAGTCTGTTTTCCTAGTCTGGTTCTATTTCCACTCTGCACATACACAGAATATATTCCTTACAGTGGAAGACTCAAAAGTGTTACATCACCTGATGTAGCCCTTTTGGTGATTCCTTGTGGAAAATCAATCTCTTAATTTTTATTGATAATAGTTTTATAAAGAATCAGTATAAAAATATTATTTTCATTTAAACAAAACTATTCAAATGAAAAAATAATTTGTGTGCTAAATAAAGGTGTTGGTCTTAATAATTTGACCAAAAATCTAAACCTTCCTTTGCATCTCCCCCATCTCATTTTTCCTCTTCTTCTTCTTTCTCTTCCTCCTTCTCCTCACTACTTCCTCTTTTCTTCCCTTTCCACTCCTCCTCCTTGTTTGATGAGATATATTCATGTTGCTCCTTATAAATTAAAAGTCAATCTTCTTTTGCCTCAACCTGTCTAGTAGCTGGCCCTACATACATGAACCACCACAAAGGAAGATCTTTTCTGTGTATAGATTCATACTATTCCACATTTCTGCTCTTCCATAGAAACACAGCTCAGCTACCACCACAATGGAGAGTTACAACCTTTGGTGACAGCAGGCCTCTCTGTCCTCCATAAGCATATACAGTCACATGCATGCACCTGTGGTGATAGTTTATTTGTGCTTTGAGAAATAAAGCTTGTCTGGAGATCAGAGGAAAAAGACCAGCCATTATAAGTAAACAAATAATTCAGGCAGTGGTAGCACATGCCCTTAATCCTATCACTTAGCAGTCAGGATCTCTTTGTGTTCAAGGCCACACTGGAAACAGCCAGGTGTGGTAGCACATGTCTTAATTCCAACTAGTTAACCATGGAGGTCTGGAGGTCTGTACAGACAGACAGAAAGTGACAGAGCTGTGCAGGAAGAGGAAATGATGTAGCTGGACAGAGAGCAAATCAGATGGCAGAACATCAAGGCATATGTTTGTGGGAAGACAGGAAGTAACTCACATTTGGAAGCTACAGAGTTGGTGAGGTAAGGTTGGCTGGTGGCTTTTCCTATTTCCCTGATCTCTCTAAAGCTTTCTTCCCTATATTTGGCTCCGTGTTTTTATTTAATAAGAACATTTAGAAATTCATCTACATGTACCAACAAACACATAAACTTAATTAAAAATAAAATAAATCTAAAAATTAATAAAGAAATTTGGTACATGGACCCAATTCCTCCAGTTCCTCCAGCATACAACTGAGAATCAATGATAAGCAAATCTGTTAGTCTCCATGAGGTTTCAATGCTGTTCAGACTCAAAATGGCAGTATTAGTACTATACTATATTAATAAATATTAATGACATTTATATATTAAAATTATGTTTCAAATGTAAAATGTGGAGCTGATACTGAGCTGAAAAAAATGAGAATCTGGATTATAACAAGTGTTTAGAAGTAACCAAACTATGAAAAGAAGGATACAGGATTCTGATTCTAATCCTGCCATTACAAACTGAGAGGCATTAGTGATCTGCTACAAAATTTGAGGGAAGAGTTTCTGAGATCACTGTCACTTCTGACACTGATGGCAAGTTTGAGGGATTCAGAAAACATTCTAAGGTTCGATAACTTCCTAGTATTGCACAAAGAACTCATTGAACTCTGCTGCATCCATGCTTTAAATAATGATACGTATTTTAAAAAGGAAGAGAAATAACACTTCCACAGAGACACTTCTTCATAGCCTTATTGACCAGGGTTTTAAAACACACAGAACAATGAACTTTTTTGCCTTTATTGAACTAGGCCACATTTTCTTTCTGTTCAACCCATACAATTTGCTTTCAGATACATTGATTAATACTTGTTTGTGCCATGAAACTGGAAACACTTCAAAGGTAAGAGTCCTAAATTGGAGGTCATTGAAATCATCCTTTAAGGGCTTACAGGTTAATTCTCTGTCACATAGATGTTCACAGTCTAAACTTGTTCACTTTACTATAACCTATTTATCTACACACAGAGATGAATGAAGACTAATCAAACAGATAAATAAATTTAACAATATACAAAGAACTATGTTTCATATGTTTCTCAAATACAGAAACTGAATGGGTAGGTATATATCAAAACATTTTTAAAAGTTTGCCCAAAGCATTCTGTCTCTCTCCCATACTACATCACACATTTGCTCACCATAACATTTGCTGGGCACTGCAAAGCACCTCAGAGCCAGGGGTAGACTACCCCAGGCCTGCATGGTCTTTTTGTTCAACTCTGTCCATCATGGCGCTGAACAGAACCATGCTTCCTCCTTGGAGCCCTGGGCAGTCTACATTGGTCTATGTTGGTCTCTTTGTCCTAATCAGTCTGTCATCACTCTTTCTACTCCCATCTAGTAACACATGACATGTAGAACAAAACCTTAAGTTTTCACCATGGTCTGTATGATCATTTATGAAGCACTCTTTCCTTCATTTCTCAACTCTAGTGCTTTGGTTTCTGTAGAAAACCATACTGTCTTCTTAATGCACCACCACCTTCTAATTTCTAGGCCTGGCTAATGTTGATTATTCTGACAGGTACAGATAAAAGAGCCTCCAGATACATTTCTTGATGTATGGACTTCTGTTCTACATTATACCTTATATACTGATGTATTTTCTACTGGGCTATTATCTACCCCAGGGATAGCATGGAAAGTAAAAAAAGATAAAAAGAGCAGATCCTAATCTCTAATGATTATTCATGGATAGCCAACATTTTCTTGAAGGAAAGAGTAAAAGCAAATTCATAACAGTGCATAGTAATCATAAGCTTCAGGAGTTATCACAGAACCTTTTGCAGACACTGTAAGTATAATATTGTGTTTTATGCCAGATTAATAGTAGGAACAGAACAGCACCACCATAAATAGCTACAACAACCATGGTAATCATTGCAACTTCTTAAGCATTTACGGTTATGTACAGGTATGTACATGGCTTACAGCGTGCTACTGCTTGATGAGCTGACAAACTCATGTGACAGCCTTCCTTACATTGCAGAGTCTAACAGTACTCTCTGGATAGGTTTCTAAATATCTTGTCATTCTGCATGATTTTAAAATGCTATTTAGTGAACAGAATAAATTCTTACCATGGTGGTCAAAACAACAGGAAAACTGATTATACCAAAATATTTGGCTAGATTGATTCACTGAAAACTATTGCCACTTGGGACGAAACACTGGTGAATGTAGAATTTATTTAATTGGATTTTTTTCCTAGTTGAACTAAATTATATTACTGAAATGCATCACCATGAGTTTGTCCAAGCCAACTTAATCATGGTCTAGGAAAAATAACAGTAAATAGATTAATGGATTCTGCTTTTTGATACTATTTTGAAAATTATATCACTTTATCATTTCTTAATCTATTACAACTCTCAGTTATTAAGTTGTTTTATGTTACTAAGGTTGGGACATTATATATACATAACATTCTGAAAGAGTATACATGTAAAATCCTTTCACCAGATGCTAACATTTGCCTTTATTTTCCTATAGCCTTTCAGGTGCATGCATTTCAAATAATTAGATGTGTAACTGTTTCTGTTTTGTAGTTTTACCATATTATATTCACCATTCTCATTAACTGATACTTTTATTTTTATAATTACCCTTCCTGCTAAGCCTCACATATATTCCCACCTGCTAATGCATTATAATTTCCTATGCTGTTACTGTGCTACTAGATAATTTGGGTTTTCTTGCAAAGTTTATTCTACCAAGAAAGCATCAATGAATATTATCTAAAATATAATGAAATGTATCTACTTTTATTATTTTCCAGGTGAATTACCACATAGTTGGTTATTAACTTGGAAAATACACAAAATCTTCTGTCTTTGGTAATACATACTGTATGCTGTACCACCTGCATGCAATTGTTCATTCTTGGTGGAGAATTAAGGTGCCTTATTTAAGAGAACATTTTACAATTTATTATTTTTAGTTGCAGTATCTAATTCTCAAATTCCACCACAATGTTCAGTTAACTCCAATAATTGGTATTAGTCCTGACACATAAAAAAAACCACCGAGTAATTTTTAAAACTATTCTATATACAAAAAGGATAAGATTCTACATTTCCCCCCTTAGGACAGAGAGCAATGAAATCCATAAAAACCCACAACAAAAGTAATAAAATCCTAAAAATGGTCACTACTGTTTTTGGCATATTTAGGGATTAAGAATAGGCACTTTCATTTCTAGGTGAGCATGAGACCATTAAGCATGTTCTGAGCCTCAATGACTTTAATTTTGTAATCAAGATAACTTCTCATTCAGTCATAACATGATGTCATTGAAACTTACTTCTTTTGCTTATGGTATGGTCTTGCTTTTCTAAATGTACATACATACAAATATAAACACATATATCGTTAATATATCATATATGTGTTTACAACACAGATGTCTAAACACCTAAGCTGCAGACTTGAACTTTCATATTCTTGATAATTCACCTTTCCTCCCTAAATATTCTGCTTAGCCCATCTTGTACCCATTCCACTGATTGCCTTCCTACATGTCTGAGTAACTGTGTTGTGTATCTCAATGTTTTGTTCTGAAGCAGTAGAGTTTAAATATTGATCTGTAACTAATATATATATATATATATATATATATATATATATATATATATATATATATATATATTAGAATAACCTCAAGATTTGAAAGTTATACTGCATTCAACTGTCTAATACAAATTTGGATTGTGTTCAGGATGCTGTCACTTTAGTCAATGCAGGAACAAAACATATGGGTTTAGCCATTAAGTGCTCATGAGATAAATGCAGAACAGAAAATTTGGATGGATCTTCTTATTTGTTAAAAATTTATTTGGGGTTATTTTTACACAATAAACTTTCACTTGAATTCTTTAAAAGGTCTGCACACCTTTCTAGACATTTTATTTTTTACTAACATTAAAAAATATTGCCATTTTTTAAACACAGTTGGACTCAAACCACACACACACACACAAATGAAATAAAAGTACCCTTTTAAGGGTACTTGCCATCAAGTCTCATGACCCAAGCTAGATCTTCTGGACCCATGCAGTGGAAGGAGAGAATTGAGTCCACAAGTTATTATCTGCCCTCTACACATACATCATGTCCTACTGATGACTATACATAAACATACATGGACACACACCCACACCCACATACACATTACATGATGAATTCAATAAAAAGTAGTGAAACCATGTATATATATTATTTGAGTACAACACAAAAGTAGTAAGGATGAAAATAGGATCTTCAGTGGTAAACGCTCTAGAATTCTAAGGGTATGCATTGGAAACAGTTAACCTTCTGAGGCCTTTTATTCTTATATAATGTGTAGTCTATGTATGGCAACATATTTAAAACACTGAAGAAAGTGTCTACTGCCTCATGGGTACTAAATGGATATTACATATATTATTATTTCATTGTTGGGTGTATGATATTAAGGACCTGAGAAAAATCTGTAAGAATCATTTGCACTAAAAATACTACTTTCTTTTATTCATTATGAATTCTATAAATTATCTGATCATAATACCTACAATTCAGGAACTTCATGAAATCATGAACATTTAGAAAGCGGTGCAGGAACTGTTGGTTACCCACTCAGTTTCTAGTCCTTCTTTCCTGCTGCTGAAGTCGGGATCTTATTTGAAAGAACAATTTGCAGAATTTTCAAATCTTGCTTATCGGCATCTCTATATAAGTAGCAACAGAACAGCTGTAGCCAAGGAAAGAAAGCTGAGCATTTATGTTTCTCCCTGATATGATTGCTACATATTCATTTGACATTTTCTTATACTGTATAAAGCATGAAATATCAGTGGGTAAAGCACTCATTCTGACACATTGAGAACTGAAAAAAAAATCATTCATGGTATGTAGGGGATTGATGATGGATAGAACCTGGAATGAAAGTTTGCCAGAAGACTTACACTATTAAAATTACCTTGTCTACATATCAATTAAAAATTTGAAAAGTAAGGACTCCCTTTCTCCTATCCCATTAGAATTACAATTATTACTTGTAGGATAATATGGGAGAGTAATTATTTTCCAATATTGTCTTTCCATGCTAGCACATTGTAATCTTCCCCTTATTTAATTCATTTTAATTTACATAATTAAAGTTTTTTATATCCTAAACAATAATCTCTTTTAAAGAAAAAATATGATGTGCTAATTGCAAAAAATATTCTAAGTATTGGGAATAGAATAATGAATAAGAATGTTGAGAACTCTCCTCATGGAATTCAAATTCAGGGAATAGAGAGTTATAAGCAAAAATATCATTCAGTAAATACATATTTATTGAATGCCACAGTTATATCACATTATTTCCACATAAGTTAAATTTTATCACTGGTTTAATTATACCAAGGAAATGTTTCCTATTTATTCAGTCTAACTGATTACTAGGATATTCTTATAAAAACCACTAGCTGTCTTTCTAAAGTTTTTTGTGTGTAAATGTTTATTTTTTCCATTGATTTTCAAGGAAATTTTTAGGAAGCTGCATAATTTGGTGATGATTATAGCTTTATTCATACTGTATTATATATATATATATATATATATATATATATATATATATATATATATATCACATATGACCATCTTGCGAAGGTAAATAAATGCTCTAAAAGTTTTTGAAAGATCTGGCGATTTTAAATAACTGAAGGTTGCAGCGATGAGTACAACACAGCTAATTAATACTTAAAGTGGGTATAAAAGCAGTAAAATTTAACACCTGCTTTATAGAAATATAAGCAATTTTGTTAGGCATATTTTTTTTTTTTAAATCACAGGGACAGATTACCTGACAGCAAAAAAGGAAGAAAGCTTAATCTGAGGTCATGGTATCCCAGGCATGCCCATCATGACTTGGTCATGATTTTGAGAATAGCAGCATGGGGAACATTTGAGGGAGCAAAGGTTGGCGATCAGGAAAGAGAGAGGGTATATGGGACAAGACACACCCTTCCCACCTACCAACTGTGCCCATTCCTTCTAAAGGAGACTATCAATTTATGGTTGCCACAGTGAATGAGCTTCATCTCCTCCATCTGCTATCATCTCCCAAAAGCCTATCAGCTGACACTAAGCCACATGCCTGCAGAGGGATTTCATGGTCAGACTGGTAAGGGGTCAAGACTGAAACATGTAGAAATATCAAATAAAAATGATTAACATTTAGGAGGAATGATTTTGAAGATTTCTTCAATAAAAAATTATATTTTACATGATTAATACAAAATTCAAAACTGAGCTGATTATTTATATTAAATGAATGAATATAAGTCTTCTGAACCGTGGATTGGGAAAATGAGCATATCCTGTAAATTTTTTCAAAATAAACAAACAGATTATAAAATATATTACACATGAATCAGAAAAACATTATATTTGACACTGAATTTACATTAATTTTTAAGTAAATATAGCCAGGAATTTAATATCACTGTGGACAGAAAAGTTCTACCCTTCCATATTGTTGTGAGGGACTATCCTCTGAACCAAGCACTTGCCGTTTTGCAGTCTTAGGCTGTGGTCCCTGCAGAGGGACTTCCCAGCTGGACTTGCTGACAGTTTCCTCCGCCTCTTCTTGAGTATAAAACCGCACTTACCAACTGACAACTTCATACATACATGACATGGCATAGAGACTAGAACAAATGTGTATGTGTATGTGTGCATGGGCCTGTGTGTGAGTGTGTTTGCATGTTAATTTGGGTGGGTGGGTGGGTTCGTGTGTGTGTGTGTGTGTGTGTGTGTGTGTCTGTGTGTGTGTCTGTGTGTGTGTGTGTTCTAAATTCGAGACTCCATCTATGTGGTTATAGTGAAGCTGTCATCCCTGCTACTAGATAAAGCTTACCAAGTATGGCTAGCTGAAAAGGGGTACCCACACCCCTATAAATAACTCCCTTACCTCTGCCAACATGAACTTTGGTGAAATTGTGTTTCAGCTTGTCACTGAGACCTTAGGAGAAGACATTGCTCATCACTCCATGAAAAGGATTTTAGCAATATGTATTTCTACCAAAATAAAATGTACTTGATAAAACAACTTAATCTTTAAAATATATACCATACTCACATATTAAATTATATATTATACAATTATTCAGTTTTAGTCTCTTTAAAACTAGTATCCAAATATAAGCTTAGCACTCTTACACTCACTAAAATCGTGGACTTAGAGTTTGGAAAATCAGGTGGTACAAACACATTCCTTCAGGGAAATATATATATTCATATATATGACCAGATATAATAAACCATTACAACAGGAAATCATAAACCAAGAATGAATATAGCAATCTTCAAAACCAGTTGACGTTGACATAAAAGTGCAGCATCCACTCAATTCTAGCTGTTTCCTCAAAGGTTTGCCTAAAATACTTAGAACACTATGATTTGGGACCAGAATGAAATTTTAATTAATTTTCTGCTTAGATCATCATGACTTTAGTTGTATGTGAGCCTAGACATGATTTTAACACCTGTTTGGTACTCTGACAGTACCAAATAAATATTCGACTAAAAAGAATCTAAAAGTACCCTGTGCTACAACTCTGCTGGGAGTAATTGTAGTGGGTAGCCATCCCAGCCTTGGCATGGAAGTTCCAACCCCCATTGAGGCTTCCGTAATGGTCATGCACACAAGGCGGGGCTGAGAGAGGACACTTAAAACCCAGGATCAAGGGGAGGCCTCTCTTGGTTCCAGGACCCTGGACGCTGGAGGTAGACCGAGCAGAGTTCTCCAGAGAACACTACTGGACTGAGTCATACCTTTCCCAGACCCTGCAACCTACCCCTTCATTTGTAGGTTACCCCACAAAATAAACCTCCCTTTTAAGTACGTGGAGTGGCCTTAGTAACTTCACAAATAAGTGATTTTAGATGTTTTGAAGAACCCTTTTTAGATTCTTTGCCCAAGAAATGGGGCTTGATTACTTACTGAGTATGACAGTAAGAACAATAGTAAATAAATGTATACCTCCTTTACTGTATACCATAAAGATTATAGCCATCTTCTATTTAGGAGTACATGTTACTTTATAAAAATAAAGATAATTTAAGAGACTGGAAAGATGGTTCTATTGGTAGGGTGCTTGATTCACAAACCTGGGGATCTCCAGCATCCAAGTAAGTAAACAGCTGGGTGCCATAACATGTGTCTACCATCCCAGTGTTGTGGAGTAAAGACAAAACATCCATGTAGCATACTGGCTTGCTCTCTGGGCAAAAATTGATGGTGTCTGGGTTCAGGGACAGGCTATGTCTCAGAATATAAGGTGGAAAGCAAGAAAGAATATAATTGGCATTGAGCTCTGGCTTTTACACATATAGATATGTATATGCACCCATAGTCACAAAGTCCAAGCACACACACACACACACACACACACACACACACACACACGTGTGTGTGTG
The DNA here is from genome assembly GCF_903995425.1 of Onychomys torridus. Lineage (NCBI taxonomy): Eukaryota > Metazoa > Chordata > Mammalia > Rodentia > Cricetidae > Onychomys > Onychomys torridus. The sequence continues at coordinate 19,647,731 of NC_050444.1, read as the reverse complement.
CGTGAGAGAGAGAGAGAGAGAACATAGAACAGCCACCACTGTGTACATACTGACATACATGCACAAGCAGTAATGAAGATGGCCTTGGTCAAGAATATTATACAGATTCTTATTTCATTGTTAAACACCATTTCAAATACAATTCAAATTTGAACTACTGAAACTGTATAGTTAACTATGCTGTTTCTGTCTTGTTTCTCAATAGCTAGCATTTCCTTTCCTTACCCCAAACTTTTGATGATATTTCTTTTCTGTAGTAGACTGGGAGAGTAAGTTCTGAAGTATTTAACAAGCATTTATTACCCACTATGTTCTATCACTATGCAATCCAGCAGTGGCTAAGTTACTTGAAATTCTTGTCTGGAGCTGATAGAAAGTGGAATTTCACCCTTTATCATCTAATATCTAAGGACTGCAGGATCATCCTATCTCAGTACAAATAAGGACCCTTTCTTAGGGAATGGAAATAAGTCTAACAACAAGACAACAGCAATGATCTTTTTGTGAGTGTAACAAACCAATCCATTTCATCATTTCAAGATTTGAAGTTCTATAGTATAAGATGTGTAGGAGTGTCTGAGATTCTTCACATGCTGTGCCTATGCTCAGGCTCCTGTAGATCTAGGTAGCACCATTCAGAATGGGAATTAAGAATAAGCACGTCTTCAGCTTCTGAACACAGGGGAGCAGAAATCCACAAGTGGTTAACTCCTATGGGACAAGAGTACTGGCACACTAGAGGAATCACAGGATAGAAAAAAGTGGCTGGGTTTGAGGGGATGAAAGAGCAAAGTCAGAGAGAGAGGAAGCCAATCCCGGGGGAAGGAGTAGACTGGTCTAAAGCCTCAAGGGAAGAGAAAAAGTCTTGACATTTGTTCTGAACCAGGGAGAAAGGGTTTCTTCTGAAGCAGCCCAGTGATAAGATCCATAATCTTAAAATAACACTTAACACACTGTATTGGCAACAGACAATCCAGGTGGGAGGGGCAAAGTGGGGCAAGGAGGAAAAGCAGGAGCCTAATTGAGAGATTATATTTAAGGTGAGATGTGGCAGTGTCTTGTATTGAGATAAGATGATAACATCACATTAGGAAAAAAGTTTAAATATTCTTAGATTGAGGCATTCAGAGTTTCACTGTCAAATACTGAGGGATTGAACCACATTATTATAAAATATTATGAAAATATATTTGAGGTTGAATTCTTATGTTTCTATACCTTGTTTAAATATGTCTTCTTTTCAGTAAGAAGTTGTTCACTTGTAGGAAAATGATCAAATAAGACAAAAGAATTTTTTTTTCTTGAATGAAATTGGACTCTACTTTGTATTTATTTGGAATTCCTCAGTATAATTAAGTATGGTCACATATCAATATCAGTAAAGATTTCCATTCATGAGAAAATAAAGATTCCAGCATATTAAATACAAACAAAAATAGACAGAAAATTTGGAAGTCAAGAGTCAGAAGACCTGGAGGAATGTGTCTGTGAAAGGCTTGTATGGATACAGCGTGGGTAGTGCACTTAGAACCTCACAGCAGCTATGATTATCCATGGAAGATCAAGCCTACAGGAAAGTCCAGCATGAATAGGGCAGGGACTCTCCAAGCTGTAGGGTGAGATGTTGGAGGACATAATGGGGAGTGGATATTATATTTCATTGTATATATGGATGAAATTATCAAACCTGAAGAAAACTATTTTATAAATGGACCCCCAACAATATCTGCATTGGTTTGTTGTCCTATACTAACTGAATTTTCCCAGGGGCCTGACCTGAGAAGATTCCTCCCAGAGTCCTGGAGAAGACGCTACATCTGGTGTGGGGTTATCTGAGGAAAAAGAATCTATATACTTCATGCCCTTTTGTCCATTACTTTATTTCTCTAAGGCAAAATTCTATCTATACAGCTTCAGCTCTGTTCTTACACACAGCTCCTCTCTGTATGTGAACTCCTATGCTTCCAACCTCATCTTCGTCCTCTGTTCCTTTGTCTTCCATCTTTGCTTCCTTGCTCCATACCCCTGGCTCTGAGAAACTCTGATTTCTCCTTTCTCTGGTCACACAGCTCTGTCTACCATCTACAGAAATTCTCCTTGTTCTCTTCTCTCTAGCCTTGTGGCAAGCCTGCCTCTTGAATTGTGATCCAGTCCTTACTGTACTTGGTTATGCAAAAAGCCCTACTGTCCTGAGTCAATAGCTCTGCAGGTGCTACTAGGCCTGAAGGCAATGGATGGTCTGAGCTTCATTAGCACAAGAAACAAAGCTATGCATCTATATAGCCCACCTGTCTCCTAGGCCCTGCAGGGGGTGTTAGTTACCTAGTGGATTTTCAGTAGATCTGAGAAGGTTAGCTATTTGTCAATATGGCCTAGTATATGGGCATACAAAAATTTCAGAGCAGAAGAGAACTGTTATATATTAATAAGCTAAACAACACCAAATATTCCTTGATAAATGGCTTCCTCTTGAAGAATACCTTGATCAGTCAAGGTATACCTTATTATATACAGCTGAATTTCTATAATATATTATTGCGGCTTGCTACACTGTACATTATGAAATGGCTCCTAATCTAAAACTATGAGCTTACTCTGTACTGACAGCAGTTCCTTCTTGCCCTGACCTCTTCAAGCTAGCACTGGCCTTTGCTTGCTGGGCTTGATACAGAGAACTAATTAGTTGAGAAAGCCAAGTCTTTTTACATTAATGATATGACTTTCTTCCATTTTCCAGCTTCAAACACTATAGCTACTGTTTCATTCTTTCAAACACAATTTAATTCACACTAAAATAAAGACCAATTATTCAATATTTTCCTGTTAAAGTTCAAAGGCATATGTTATATTCACTGAACAATTAGATCCCGTTATTGTCACCTTAGTCGTGACACCTGACATCTTCAGCAAACAGTCCTAGGGAATGACAATGCTTCTTATGGTATTGTTATTTTTTTCTCAGTTTTTTGGTATTTTTCTCTGATCCTCATTGCTTGCCTTAGGTGACTTTACAGTTCCCAATAATTATAAAGTTGCAGGAGCTAACTTTCTGATACAAGCATCAATATAGAACACATGTGCATGCACATACATACATATAATATGGAACACACACACACACACACACACACACACACACACACACCACTCAGTTGAAACATGGTTCCAGTATAACTCACTGTAAATGAGAAGATATTGAATTCTGTGAGAAAAACCTAGCAAACAAAAGGAACTATGCTGAAACTCCTATTGTAAAGCAAGAATTCTTTCTAACAAGGAAACAAATGTAACTTAAGTTACTACCTTACACATAAAACTAGATTTTCCAGTTTTGGCTAAAAACATACATATAGAATTTAAGTATATTAATGCTCATTAAAATCTTTCCAAAAACATGAAGAATAGGACATCAGAAATACTCATTTGCAAGTAAGCCAGAAAACCCCTGAGTGTGATTCCTGGGACCCACATGATGAAAGGATTCTGAAGTTTATCTCAAGTTGTATTCTGACTTCCATGCACAAATTCTGGCACTTGAAATCCCAGTAATAAACAAACAAACCAAATAAATTTAATGAGATTTTAAAAAAAAAATCAAGCACAAAACATTTGTTATTTCATTGCTTTCCATACCTATAGGACGTATTACCTTTGGCTTGATGAAGTTGCTACACTGAGATTCCTAGTGGTTACTGGTAAGCATTGGGGCATGAACTAACTGTGGATCTGAGCAAGTCTATCAGCTATTTAAAAGTATGCAATAAGGACAAACTATTAGAGACAACAAACTAATGTGTTATATACATGCATGGAACAGGCTATATAAAACAATTAGAACAATTTTTGTGAAAACAGGCAGTCAGGATCCGAGTTTCCTGCAGAGACACTGGGATCACAATGTTCAAGAAGCTGGGGTTTCCCAGGAGAAATCACCAGGCAATGAAACTAAGGGAGAGTTGGGTGGAGATGGGAAAGATTAATAAATAAAACATTATTGTATAGAGTTTTTAATAAAAGAAAATAAAAAATCATACTATGTAAGTTAAGAGTATCAACCAAAAAAAATTCCTAAATATATTTGACAGGCTAATAAACAGGGTAAAATATGAGAAATTGTGTGCTTACAGAGTAATATTTAAGAGACAGGAGTTTAACTTTTTGTTTGTTTGTTTTTTTAGCTGATGATCGAACTCAGGTCCTTGTTCTTACTAGACAAGCGCTCTACCACTGAGCTAAATCTCCAACCATTAGAGACAGGAGTTTAAAAGACAGACTGGCAGAGACTATCAAGCAGGAAGGATAGGTAGAGGGAATTGACATGGATGTAAAAATGAAGGTCATTTGGGTACAGCGTAGGTCATAGGTACAGCATAGAGGGAGAAATGATCAGACCAGCTGTCATCCACACAGCAGATTTTGGCTTCCATGTGTACCCACAACATTCATTCATGGAGCCTACATGAGTAGCCCTCTCTATTAGGTGCTTTTCTTGTCACTATTGTAGACACTGACGGAAGAAACTCAAGGGAGGAAGGCTTATTTTGGCTTGTGACTTCAGGGAATGCAATTCATCCTGGTGAAATGAAATGCCGTGGTAGGTCTCTCCATGGGAGTGGGGATTTCACAGGAGGAGATGGAGGCTCATTCACCTTGTGATTGGCCGAGAAGAAATTAATGGTTGGAATAAGAAGTGAATACCACCTTCCAGGTTCACTCCTGTTCACATTTGGCTAGCTAGACCACAGTTCTAAGGTTTCCATGACCTTTCAAAGCAATATCATCACCTGGAAACACATTCAGACACAAGAGCATGTAGAGTACATTGAACATGCAAAACATAACACTCTCTCACTTCACTGTTCACCTTGAAAACTTGAATGCAAGCTCTAAGAAATGAGTCTAACCTCTTTTATATTTATATGTTAATTTGTCAGCACCTAGAACAACACAGACAGGGAATCACAAAAAAAAAAATATTCCTTCAACATTTATAACATCACAATATTCAGTTAAACTTAGTTTTGGAACATTTTCTGATTTTCCAGATAACAGAGTTAAAAAGTTGAGTCGGAAGCACAATGGGCTGAAATCAAATATACCTAGTTCAACAGCTCTTTACAGTTATTGAAAGAGAATAAATGACTTAAGTTTTCTGAATTTCCATTTTCTAGTAAGACAAAAAATGCTATCCAGTTGTTGTCAGGTTCACAGATGGTGGATATGTGCTTAGTGTTCAACCTGGCACACATTGATTATGCAGACTGTAACAGCCATTGACTAAGAGTTGGCAACCTTCCATTGTGTAAGGTAAAATATTAAAGTAGGGAAGAAAGCTGAGCTATAACTTTTATGATATCAAATGTAGTTACTATTGCCTTGCATTATAGAGCCTGATCTATGAGCTTTTTTTATACTCCTGATTTTAGAAACCAGTATCCATAGGACTTTGTTAGTCCAGTTCACCCTCTGCATAGTACAGTATGCAGGACAGAGAAGCAGGTGAAACTGATTTGATTGCTAGAGATATAGCTATCATGCTCTTTCAAGAATATCAGTCTGTTTAGACAGACAGAAACAATAAAGAAAGAATGCAGCCAGGGCTGATTTCAAATTATATTCTTAGATAATAGTGATAATATGGAAAGTTTATTTTATCAAGGTATCATGTTGTAATGTGGAAATTTATCGAAAGGCAGTAAAAACAAAATCCTGTATATATGAATAAACAAATTGCTATATTTTGTTTTCATTTTCTTTCCAATTGGTTGCTATGACTTAACCACAGAGCAACTGTGAATAATGGTGAATTTTGAAGAGTAATGTTGGGATTCATCACCCAGAGGAAATGGTAGACACACATATACAGATGTGTGAGTGCATACATAATTAAAGTAGCCTTTTTTTTTTTTTTACAAACTGTATCTAAAATTATTAACATACTTGAAATTAAATAGTGGCATCTACTTAAATAGTAGAAGATATTTATAGAATGTATAGTTACTCACAGATGAGGAATTTTTTTTTTCCCTGAAAGCATGCTTGTCTTATGCACATAATATCAAAAGTCTGATCTGATTTTTAAATATAGGGAATATAAATATTTGTCTTCTAAAAATTATATAAAAGCTATATTTTTGAAATATATCTATCTTTAGTAAGAGAGTCTTTATAAGTAGGATACCATTTCACTGGGTATCGACTAATGTCCACCAAAAATAAGAACCCATTATTCTATTTTATTTGATAATATTGGTTAAACATAGCTATTTTAATATTCTAATATCAACACAAACTTAGCTAAACAACAAAATTTTAGTCATAAAGAATAAATAAATTGCTGTATTTTGTTTTTATTTTCTTTTCAATTGGTCGCTGTAGCTTAGCCACAGAGCAATAGTGAATAATGGTGAACTTTGAAGAGTAACTTCGGGAATCATCAACCAGTAGCAAAAGCAGACACACATACAGATGTGTGAATACACACATAAATAAAGTAAACCTTTTCTTTACCACCTGCATCTAAGATTAGTAACATACTTAAAATTAGAGTCCTTTATAAATATTGGGATACTATTCTTATAATATGCTTACAACTTTGTATCCAGATTTTTCTTTTTATTTCCCTTCTGATTTTCTTTTTAAAATTTTTATTAGCACTTACAGCTGTACAAAATTAATCAGCTAATTCTGAGATTTTCAAGCACATATAAATTCACTTTGCTCATATTTACTATCTATTTTCTCTTTTCACGAACTGTTCATTGGTTTTACTGAGAATAAAAGAATTTGATTAAGTACATTTTTATTGTAAAAATAATTTTATAGCTTGCAATTAAAAATATAAATTAATTAGTCTGCTAAAGAAAAAAAAACAAGCACTATCAAGTGTAAATGATGTGCTCATAATAATTTAACTAAAGTGGGTAACAGTAGACCCCAAACAAACCAAAATGAAAAAAAAATCAAACAAAATAATGACAATCCCATCCCCTCACAAACAATGTTAACAATGAAACAAACAAGCAATGTAGTAACTGTCAGCTGAAATTACAGAGACATTTTAAGATTCGTGTACTAAGACATCATAGCCCTAGCATGCTGGGAAGTGGCTAAGCTGGCAAGCAAATCACCGCTATTAGATCCCATTCATGATTTAAATTCTGCTATTTTATCTCTTTCTAACATGCAGTACTTTTTCAACCTCACATTTCCAGGCATTTCAGCTCCTGCTGACATAAGTGCTTTCCCAAAATAGAATGTCACAGCAATCTTCTGCTAGACATCTACGCCCATTTGTGCATGTACTTTTTAGGATGCTGTTTTTTTTTTTTTTTTTAAAACTCTTAACTGTGGGAGGGCCTGGAAGGTAGGGTTAGAATGAATGAGACCTTGTTTTCTGAAACGACACTAGACACTTTATCTACTCTTAAAAATAAATCATGGTCTCCTACCTTAAAAACAAACATCTCCCGTCGAAGAATAGCTAGAGTGTTGAAGTTCCCATCACAGATGTTGGGTTTGGCTCCTGGATAGGAAGGTCTGCCAGTGGGAGGCCGGGGAGGTTTTGGCCTGTCATTTTTCCTTGGGTCAGCCGGAGGAACAGATCGGTGAGGGGGCACTGTCGGCAGAGGTCTTGTGGGTGCAGGGATCTTGTCAGGTGGACCTTTTGAAAACATGAGGACAGTGCTTGGCTCACTTAAAACTGGAATAGTGCTGGAAGATATGCTACAGAGAATAGGTGCTTATCAGCAGAGGGCACAGCCTAAGCAAGCTAAGAGGTCCTTAAGAACGAATGTTTTCTGAAAACACAAACCCTCCAACCCTCCCTGCTGCCAAGGGTGTCTCGGACTGTCCTAATAAGGCTGGAGTTCAGCTCCTAGTACTATGATTTCTTTGTTAATTTTTACTGAATTTTATTTTATAGCTTCAACCCAGTCACTGTTGGAAAGTTGCTCTCAAAACCTGTTTGGAAGTAGGTTTTTCATGAAAAAACAGAGGTATGAGAATAAATACTAGACTCATAACTGTGCACTTCATTCAAGAGGAAACTGGATTTGACAGATGTTGATCCCATGAAAATATTTCCAAAGATAAACATTAGCAAATCAAAGGTTATTCTAACCTATGTCTCCAACTATCTATTATAAGCCTTTACCAATTTCACTATTTTATTTTAATGAAATGTCCTGACAAATAGCTCAATGTTTCACTTAAATAGTGAATCTAAAGTGTCCATTGATTAACATACCACTGGTGAAATATTAATGTAAAGTATTTCTTAAAAAAGCCTTCCAGGTCGAGCCAAAGTTTACTCATGTAATTTGCAACAGATGTTAGCCATCATTCCTCAAGGGAATGATGCTCTTTCTCTTTAATAAATAGAGTTGTTCACACTTAATATTTAGATATGGGATGGATATTCTTTCACAGTCCTTCAGTCTAGACTACTAATTCATGAGGTCATGAGAAAGAGACTTCTTTGAGCTAACCATGTATAAGGAATTTATGATAACACACGCAGTCAATGGAGCTCGCTCTCAATATCCAAGCTCTTTGGATTTGTGTCTGTGACATGTATCAGCACATCAAATCCAATTTCAAATTAACTTTAACTCTACGAGAATGATTATGACTTCACTATTAAAACTGAAAAACTAATAAATGCAAAACAAATTAGTGCACATGAATTACACTGTTTAAAATGCATATCATACCTTCTGGATACAGACTTGAGAGACTGATAGCAGACACTTATCTTTATAAAAATGAAAGCTGCATTTCCTTGATCTAGCAAAGCATACCTGCTATAGGTAAATAATGAACATCAAAATCTTAAAAATATGTGAAATAAATGTCTTTACAAAGGTCACTGGTTGTACTGAGGAAGTTATGATCACAGTAAATATACATGATAGTTTTTCTCCATTTCTCTTAATTTGCATTTGCTGAATAAACCTTATTAGTCAAACAATACTACCAAACTAGAAATATAGTTTGAGATATTGGAAATGTAACCCATGCAATCTGATGATAAAAACTTAGCCACTTATTTGCTTTCAAGCCTTTCTTGGTGACTTTCATTCTGACCCAATACTTATACCTTTGAGGTCAATATGTTCTTATATTGCATAACTTATTTTTTTGACACTGAAAAGTGGTTTGTCTTAGAATTAACAGGAATTTTAAACACTAAGTCCAGCTGTCAGTGGATGAGACAGTTTCCTTATATTATGTCACAATTTGTAATTTTACTTATGTTTATGAAGTTATTATTTATTTTAATATACTACTACCTAAATTTTAAATGTGCACATTATTAGAAATTTTCATGAGTGTAAGTTTCCACCAAACTGAACAAGAAAGCTCCATCAGTGATTAAGTCTTTCTGGTAATCTATACTTTAAGATTTGAGGGACAATTGCCAATACAACTTGACTGATGATAGAATTGCCCATAGGACAGAACATTTTTCTTCTATTTTTCTCTGTCTTATATCTTAAAGACTCTAACTCAAAGCAAAAAAAAAAAAAAAAAACAAAAAACAAACAAACAAACAAAAAAAAACCATGACTTCTAGTTGCCCCAAACAGTTAGGGAAACAGTAACAGTGGAACCTACCATATATTTTCTGAATGCCCTGTAAATCATCATTAGGGAGCTTGAAGTTGTCTGTTTCCATGTACTGGTAAAATGGTGCCATGATAGCAGTGGGGTCATTGGAATGCTCCAGTCCTAGAGCATGCCCCAGTTCATGAACTGCTACAAGGAATAAATCATTTCCTGTCAAATGAGAAGAATAGAGGTTAAGATTATTGCAAGTGATAGCCATGGAATTGAAAAAGGAAACAGTGTTATCAAAACATTAACCAAGAAAAATAAAAGGGCCTCTTTATTGCAGGGGTCAATATGATTTTAACACTGGCTTTCCTACTGAAAAATATTTGCTTTAAAGGGTAGAGATAGGTGATAGTTATACAGATGCTTAGAGAGTAAAAGAATGAAAGTTTTAAAAGACCAACAGTATCAAAACCCAGTATCACTGATGTTAAAGTATCTTTCCAATCATAAGGTAAACTACAAAACCTCTCATTTTATAACCACTACATTTAACACAAATTTTGCAATAATAAAAAATACAGCAAATACACAAACTCTACTTTTACAGATAAGAGTCCAAAAAGGCACAAAGGATTTGCTTTTCCAGAACAGCAGATCCTGCTGAAACATAGCTGTGATTTGGACTCATGTCACTGTGACTCCTATGTGAGTTCTAACATCTTATTGGCTAAGAATACAGGAGCACTATAACTTAAAATACCTATTTATTAGCTATGGTAGTAATTATAGTTGTAGTACTAGCTTAATAAATACCAGTTCTAATCAACACAGGTTATCTGAAGAAAATGCATTTACTTTGGAGCTTTGTTCTCCCACTGAAAATTCTCACCTAAGTAAATTTGCTTAATATAGTCTATCATCTAAGTTCAAAGAGAAGTCTTTGGGTGATATTCAGATCATTCTTCTTCCTTCTGCTACTCCTCTTTCTTTCATTGTCCTCTGCATTTTCATCTTTCTTTAAAATTTTTATTTTAAGTTTAAAGGCAGCCCTCACTATGTATGCCTAGGCTAACTTTCAACTTGTGGACTTCCGATCTCCATTTCTGAAGTGCTCGGATTCAACCTGTAAGACTTCAGTTTCTAAGGATTTCAACTTCCAATGGGGGATCATTAAAGATATTAGAAAGGGAGTGCAACCCTTTCCTTGGAGGACTTGCTACAAATGAAAATAATTTCAATAAACATTACTTTCAGGAAAAGCCCTTACCTACTATTTTACACAATATAGTACAATTTAATGATCCCCCACATTGAGATTTATATATTTTTGACACAAAGTAGGAAAGCAACCAAAAATAGTTCCATTTGGAGTAGTTTGTCTCAGAGGAAAGAAAGGGGTCATGTGGCCAAGATGAAGGAACCACTGACATATATTCGGCATCCCTTTATTCCTAAAGAAAATTGACTAGAGACTGGTGTAAAAATTTCAAGGGGGTTTAAAACAGAGATGACAGGGGCTGGAGAGATGGCTCAGTGGTTAAGAGCACTGACTACTCTTCCAGAGGACCTGAGTTCAATTCCCAGCACCCACATGGCAGCTCACAACTGTCTGTAATTCCAGTTCCATGGCAAAACACCAAGGCACATAAAATAAATGATAAATGAATTAAAAAAGAAACAGAGATGACAACAACCATTTTCAAATTTAAGGAATTTATCTGCTTTTCTTATAAAATTAATAATGAAAATTAAGACAGAAAGAAAAATATAATATGTATTCATTGTAATGGAAAAATATTACATATCATTACTAGAAGCTTACATACTCTTCTGGAGAGGTTTCAAACAGTTTACCCTTACTTTCTTATTTAATTTTTGCAAAATTTGGCCACTTATAATTATTATTTCCATTTTAGTAAATCAGAAAAGGGCTGGCGATAGTTTATAAAACTTTCAGTATCATACAGTAAGGCTTAATAAGCATCCAGATGTCTCTCAGGCCACCTGCTGAGTGCTTACTTTTAATCACTAAAGCAAACCACATGCACACCACCATATCAGCATTCACAAACTTTACAATGTGGCTATGTGAAAACAACCTCATTCATAAAGTGATTAATTTGACAAAAAACACTGAACAAAATAGAAAACAAACAAACCAAAAACCAAAAACCATTTACTTCACAGAATTTCTACTGTAGTGGAGAAGACTAGATAGAAACAAGGTAAACAAGGTAAGAATAGAGAACATGGATAACATGGAAAATATCACAGCACAGAAATGATACAGTCAAAGAGAAAATCAGAGCTAGAGCAGACATGGCATTTTAGACAACAATAATGGGGTGGCTGCTAGTCTAAAGAAGATGGTACCGAAAGTTTCCAGGGAGACAAAGAGCACAGTCTCATTTCAATTTAATAGAGTCACTCTGGGAATTACTCTATAGCATCAATTGCAAGACAGAAGAGACAGTGTGGGAGCTGCTGCATAGCAATTACCTCTAAGATAAAGCATTCCATCTTTGAGGGAAGCTCTTGAAGATTCAGACTCTTTTAAAGCAAAGTGAAGCATCCACCTTGTAAGCAATTTCATTAAAATTCAGGAATTCAACAACTCAATAGCTTCAGGAAATCCCTAACCAGATTCATTAGCCCTTTCTTTCCCCATGCTTACATAGCAGTGAGGATTGCTAAGACACCTAGACAAGGAGAACTACCTAGAAGATGCTCAGACCAGTCAAGATGCCTAGAAAAGTAAGAGCAGCCAAGTTGGCTAGAAAAGCTCTGATCAACTGAGCAGCCTGAAAGACACACCTTCCAATCTATCAAGTTGCCTGCACAGTACGCAGTGAGGTCTTGGTTTATAGCTAAAAAGAGTCATCACCTGCACTGGAATGGGCTTTTGTTGATGTGTCTGTTTTAAGTTATTTCCTCTTTCCTAAGTAACTTCCCCCAAACCACTGGTTCATCAAACTGGACTTTGGGGATATCATTGCTTTGGTCTGTCATTGATTTTCTATCTGGAATGAGTATCTTTTTTGTTCATGTCTCCCCAGGGTCCACTCACACAACAGAAAGTGATGTGGAGACGAAAATTGAAAGAAAAGAGGATGACACATACCAAGATTCTAGTACTTCTAATTAGAGGAACATGGAGGAGAGAAAACAGACATTGTGATCAAAGAAATATGGAGAACAAAACAGTTTTTTAAAGAATGTAAAAGAAAGCATAGTCAAGGTAAACTATATTCTCTGTTGTCAAAAAGAACATGAGGACACAATGTTGATTAGCAAGGGAATATTAATGAGGATTTATCTGTAACTTCTCTGGTACAAAAATCAGGAAAGAGGAAAGATGGGAGAGGGAATGAGGGAGATAGATAGATAGATAGATAGATAGATAGATAGATAGATAGATAGATGATAGATGATAAATAGATAGATGTGTGTGTGTGTGTGTGTGTGTGTGTGTGTGTGTGTGTGTGTGAGAGAGAGAGAGAGAGAGAGAGAGAGAGAGAGAGAGAGAGAGAGAGAGAGAAATGGAGATTCTCAAGTTATACAATCAGAGGACATAGGACAGGGAATAAAGAGTGCCCTGTGTTTTTAACCACTACAGGAGTGCACAGATGTGAGAGGTTTAAGTAAGTAGACTCTATTCAAATATAGAGTTTGTAATTAGCTTAAAGTAAGTTAAAGAAAAATGGAAGAACTTGACTCATGACAACGACAAAGAATCAATGGAGGAAATGGAGAGAGAAATATGGACAGTGGCATAAAGGATAACTTCTTGTATCTGCTCTTATTTAAGTCTCTATCATTTCTCCATTGTCCACCAGTAAATCCTATATCCTTGGAGACATAGCCAAGAATACTGGCACACAAGACTTTGTCCTGCCATTCCAAAAGTAACTCTTCTTTCCTTCTACAAACTTTTTCAAGTTAGAGAAATACAAGCTTGTTCTGTCTTTAGGGTCTCTACTAAATTATTTGCTTTCTGGAAGGTCCTTTCACCCATAAGGCAATGGGTCCTCATTTCTTCAGAATTGCTATCCATCACAGGTTAGGTTTTCCTTTTCTATGAAGATTTTCTTTCAGGTCAGATAGCTTTATGGTCTGTTGTCTCCTTCATACTATCACATTCCTGGTGCAACACTCCACCTACTCCATGACAGTCATATTTCATTGTCACTGTCTGTTCACGTATTTTCCTTCACATTTTGAGTAAAGATTGATATTGAGCATCACTTATCTTAGTTTCTATAATTTTGAAGGCATTGGCTGCCCCAAAGTAGACATTTAATATTTCAATGAGTTTGAATAAACAGAACAATACCTGGTGAGTAGAAAGCTAATTTGAAATTATTAAAAATAAGAATATAAATTCCACCTAAACATGGTTTCAAATGCTCCTCTAAATATCCTGCGAAGAATTGGAAGAGAATAATGCTATGAGAAAAGGACAAGGAGGCCATTGCTCAGAGGAAGCTCTAGACAGTAGAATAAGAGTGTGTATCACTTCCTGTTCCTCAATGAATCACAGTAAAGGCTTATGTTTCCAGATAACACACAGGAGACAAGGAATAAAAGAAAACTATATGTAATGAAGAACAGGTTTCGTTTCTTTATAGGAGTTATAAGGATTACAGGGAACAAGGAATGAGAGGAGAGTGTTGTCTGTGTGGTGAGGAGAGAAAAGGGGTTTTGAAAGCAGAAGCCATGTAGAATGGAAAAGTATTATAACATGGCTTTAAGGGTTGTTATAGTCAGAGAAGCAGAGACAAAAACAGAAAGAAGAAGAGTCATTCCTGAAGAGGTATGGGAGTGTGTCTGCAGGTATGCAATTTAGAGAGACTCCTAAGGAACATGCCATCAATAATTATTTACAGGCAAGAGGAAGGCTTTGAAGAAAAAAACACACATCATTTTTAGACAGAAAATGTCTGATTCCAACTGTAAACAACACCTTCATAAAATCTGAAAACAATGAGTTTGCTTCTCCAAATAATAAGTGGTACTGGAAGTGGTAGAAGGGGTGGACCAGCTTCCATGCATACTGAACCAGGAAAAACTAGAGGGATTTTGGCTTGAATGCTCTATCAGTGGGCTGAAAGTCAAAGAAAACTCTCCACAAGAGCAGAACTATTAAGTAAATTAAGATAAAATAAACAGAGTAGAAGCAAAAATCAAGGCAACCAATCTAAGAGCAGAAGACCCAAAAGAGGATAGTACAGCAAACAGTTGGTTAAATGGGAGTTCAGGAACAGAACAGGACTGGTTCATGTGACTTTGGACTCTCTGTCTTCATGTGGCAAGACAGATAGCAGCCTCTTTGCCAGAAGTCCCAAAGTGGCCTCCCAATAACTGTCTTGCTTTTATTCTTTAAAAGCAAAATAAATAAATAAATAAATAAACTAAAATTCAAAATTCAGTGGTTTTCACCTTGTGCCTTCAGTTGCAAGAGAAATACCAGGAGTCCAGTACCCAAGTAAATATGTAGGAACCAACCGTCCTGCACTTAGGCAGTGAATACCGCTTCCAGCCATCCACTAAGCTGTTGGCTAGTGGCCTAGCTAAATTATTAAAAGCACTTCAGATATCACAGGAAAAGAGTCTCCTGGTCACTTTTTCCCTTGGCTTGTAAGAGGAATAAGAAAAGACAAAAATAAGCCACACAGAACAGCAAATAGGTCATAATGGCCAAAATCAATTCACTGCACGAATAAGTCATGAAATTATTTAAGTTTTTCACCAGCATGATTTTCAAGGATAGAGCTAGAGCTATTCCCCACAAAATGAATAAATAAGGTTTTAGAAGAAAGTTAGCAGGATTAGGATATGAACTTATGACCTGTCGTACAAGCATGATGCTTTAATCAGAAACATTGGCCAAGTGTTCCAAGTAATTACCATTCTGCTGATGATTGGCAATAATGTAATTAAATGTCACTTGCAGCTTCATAATAGTCTAAAAGGGTAAGTTGTTAAATACAGTACCACCCTGTGATTTGAGTTCTACTAGGAACAAAAGTTGTTGGCATATAATGAGGTTTGGGTAATCAGAATGCACCAGACCTCCTTCCTAATGCTGAAAATAATAACTGCTTCTACAGTGTCCCATTCATTCACATTATTTAGGCTTTTCAATTGTAATATGCCTATCTTATCAACAAGCAGGCAACAAAGGAGAAATCAGCCTTTCTGTTCTTAGTTCAAAAATAGCACTTGCTGCTCTTGCAAGATTTTGAGTTTTGTGTGTGTCTTTCAAGTGCGTCTCTAATCTCTTTCCTTTTATGTATTCCAACACCATATGGAATGCTGAACTGGATATTATGAGAGATAATGCATTGTTTGTAATTTCCCTGTCATAATTATGTCTATATTTTATCCTCAGTTATTGCACAACTCATGTGTTTTTATAAGTTGCTTCCACTGATGACATGTCCTGAATATAAGTGAATGATTATAAAGCACTTCATACATACAAATTTGTGGAAAACACACATCTATAAACTTGCTTTTTTTTTTCTTTTATTTCTCCCCTTTTCTTTCATTTTTTGAGACAGGTTTCTCTGTATAACAGCCCTGGCTGTCCTGGAACTCGATCTGTAGATCATGCTGGACTCGAAATCACAGAGATCTGCCTGCCTTTGCCTCCTAAGTGCTGGGATTAAAAGCGTTACCACCACCCAACATAAAAACTTTTTTTTAACATTGTAGTACAAGTACCCGTGAATCTCTTTTCCTTTTTTATTCCATAACTTGGTGCTGCACTCCCTTGGAGTGTAAGCACTAACCTAAAGTTTAAATTTCTCATTTAATAGCTCATACTTTTAGATTTTGATCACTTTTGTGCAGCTTAATAAATCATAATTATCTCTGGTGTTTGAGCTTCATAAATTTGGTATGAAATTTGGTAAGAATATTTTCCAGTACTCAGAGTATGGATGTGACAGAACACATTTTTTAAACCTTAACCTTGTATGACTATATTCACAGCTAATTTCTTTAGTGGAAGAGCTAAAGTTAGTAATTATTTATTCTAAGTAGAATACCAAATACTCTATTTGTATTTTCTTATCTATTTGCCAACATAGCAGGTCTTACCATTTACAGTTTTAAAGAACATAAATTGAGTCTTTAGTAGATAATGTGAGCTAACCAAAATTATATGAAGTGGTAAAAACTTGAATGCCCCACCCAGACTAGGATGATGACCAAGAATGTAGTGTGCTGGAAAAATATATTTCACTTTTGTCCCAAGCCCTAAACATTTTCTCTAGGGTCTAGGCTTTGCATTCCCAAGAGGAAAAAGAAAGAGCCACTCTTGTCATGTCACCTACTCAAAGGACAGTGCTGCTGATAAATATTAGCTCCCTCTAAAAGTTTGTAGTAACAGTATTTCTTTCCTTCATTCAATTAAAGCTAAATTTAATTGCAATTGACTATGTGTTTCAAATTGCCTACTCTACTATGACAAAAAGCTAGAAATTGGAGAAATTAAACATTAGAAACTTCTTTCTCACAGGTTGTGAGATGGTACATCTGAGATCAGGAATTTGGCATGATTAGTTG
The DNA here is from genome assembly GCF_903995425.1 of Onychomys torridus. Lineage (NCBI taxonomy): Eukaryota > Metazoa > Chordata > Mammalia > Rodentia > Cricetidae > Onychomys > Onychomys torridus. The sequence continues at coordinate 19,630,601 of NC_050444.1, read as the reverse complement.
TGGACTGGGCTCTCCTCTTGGCTTACACACTGTGGCCTTCTCTCTGAGTCAACACAGCATGGGGAGCCGGGGAAATAAAGGCTCAATATTTTGTCAATCAAAGGCACTCATCTCAGCAAGTAGATCCCATGCTCAAATTCTCATCTAAAGTCTTCTAGCTTCCCAAAGTTTCTAGATACAACTCAGACACTGGCAGCTACAGCTTCATCATGTGAATTCTGTTAGTAAAACTCTGCATCACTGTGACATGATACCCAGCAGAGTGATGCAAGCAAAGCAAAATTTGTTGTAGCTCATGGTTTCAGTGCAAAGGAGTCTGCTTGATTGATTCTGGGCCCTTAGTGATTCAGAACGTTATGGGAATGGACGAATATGACTGAGGTTATTCATTTCATGCTAAACAGGAAAAAGAAGGGGTGGTGGAGGAGGGGGAGATGGAGAAGTGGAAGGAAAGAGGAAGAGGAGAAACAGAAGTAGAAGAAAAGGCGGTAGAGAAAGAGGCAGAGGAAGAGGAGGAGAAAAATTTGAGGAAGATGAGAAGAGGAGGAGAAGCAGAAGGAAGGAGAAGAGGAGGAGGAGAAGGTGGAAGAGGAGGAGAGTAACAGGAACAATAAGAAAGAGGTGGAGCTGTGGGGGGATTTGGAGGGGGAGGTGGTAGTGGAGGGGGAGGATCAGTGGTGTGCTGTTTTTCTCTTTTCATTAAGTCTACAAGTCTGGCTGCAGAGAGAATTTTTTTTCTACAGAAATGGAACCAGTATTACATTAACTGGAATAAAGGGTCAGTATATGGGCTTGCACTTAAAAAATATTTCAGAACATTTCCTGAGAACTTTGGAGCTATCTGGATGACATTTGTTTCAAACCTGCTACAAGTATGTACTAACTAGGCAAAATCAAATATTTGGCATTAAAATATGAGGTAAACAAATCGCCACCTAATAAACTTCTTCCAACAATCAGTAAAAAGGTTTAAAAACCTGTATGAATAACAAATTCTGACGTATTACGTTAAATAGACTCTGTAAAGTAAATCAATGTAATTAAAGCAACTAAGGTCTATGTTAAGCAACTATAGTGGAAAGCCTATGAAAACATTTGGATAATAAAGGCCAAAGTACACTTATTATTCCTTTAGGCTATAGTTTGGTTATGAAGTCTGTAGTGAATTAGCTCTCTATCCTCTTTATTTCAGAAAATTCTTGCTAGAAAAAAAGAAAGATATGGTTAATTGCAGCAGAGTATTAAAAGAAATAGCAGTTGTACTTTTCCTCTTCTACTGAGTTTAGTTAAGCATCTAGGAACATTCTCAGTTAATGTGCCATCTTATTTATTCATGTGCAAGCTATTTGTGCTCTGCTCTCCCCAGGGCTTCTTAGTCTGATTGTTGAGGCCCATTATAAAGGCTTACTCACCTCTCTGCGGCTAGTACAAAGGAGATCAATATTCATGGCTATGTAGACCACAATAATCATGTAATAAATCACAAATGCTGCTTCATAGAACCTAATTTGCATTACTTTATATACCATTACTTGAAAAATACCAAGTATTATCTGATTAGCAATCCTGCTAATATGTACTACAATTTTCAAATCAGCAACCATAATACAACACAGTTTAAAAGCTTATGACCTAGCATATACAAGGAACTATTTACAGCATTAGCAAACTATTAATAAGCAACTTATCCTAACACATAACTGATTTTTATAATGTGTGCCAGAAAATATGAATGTCACAGACTCCAAAGAGCATGATAGGATCATTGTTCTCCCCTTTATAATTTATTTATTTGTCTAAGTATGTATGTATGTATTTATTTAGACAGGATCTTGCTATGTAGTCCAGTTGTCCTTGAAGTCACTTTGTTAAACAGGCTGGCCTTAGACTTGCATTCAACTTTCTGCTTCTGCTTTCTGAATGCTAGGATTCCAGGCATCTACCCTCATGCTCAGCTCAGGACTTTCATTTGTAGTTAAGGGACTGAGAGTTTAGTTCAATGATTCTGAGCTTCTTTTGAGCACATTAGACACTCAGTGAAACTGAGAATCTGTGGAAATTCTCACATGACACATAAGCACATATGAATCCATTATGACTATTTGTACCTCACTTGGTCCAGTGACAAAATCAGGCATGAACTTGTTCAATTTATTTTTTGTTACATATATTTATTTGTGTGTGTGTGTGTGGGGGGTACACACAAGTTCTACAGTGCGTGTGCAAAGGTTAGAGTAGTTGGTTCTCTGATTCTACCAAATAAGTCTCAGATATTAAAGACAACTCATCAGAACTGGCTGTGAACAACTTTACTGATTAGGCATTTTGCTAGCCAAAAAAAGGTAACGTTTTAAAACATAGTTTATTTTCTGTGTATGAATGTCTTACATGAAAGTATGACTATGCACCACATGTGTGCAGTGCCCACAGAGGTCATAAGAGGGCACTGGATCCTCTGGGGCTACAGTTTTAGACAATTGTGAGCCATTATTCGGGAACTGAAAATTCAATCTGGGCCCTCTGGAACGCAACCTTAATCTCCAAGGCACTCTCCAGGTCCAAAAGTTTAGCTTTCAAGATGAATAAGAAATTTCAGCACTACTTTTCAGATCATGGTCAACATTGAGAAGGTAGTTGAGAGTAAAATGCTGTTGCTGAATATTAATTTTACCTCAAGGTGAGAGGATGCTTGGAGAGACTATGCAACTAAAGGAAAAGGAAATTATTGGAATTTCAGGGCTTCTGGAGAAGAGAGAGTCAGTTTCTTCAAAGATGCGGTCTCCAGTAAGTTACTTATGAGCCACTGGATGGCTCCATACCAAAGCACATATAATAAGTAAATAAGATCAAAATGTCTTGTATACATGTATAGGATTCTTAAAGACCAAACTTTGTTTCAGTAAGTCAAAATTCTTAGGAGATATGGACTGAAATGAATTAGGAAACAAAAAAAGCAGAAATACTTATGTGACAGAATGATTAAAAAATTAAAAAAAATTACAGTTATGATGAATTATTGATAACTCTTTATTGACCAAACTCCATGTAGAAATGTCTCATTTTACACTTGTTATTTCTACCAACTGCAAAATGTCATTTAGATTTTTCACTGAATTTTCAAAAATAAACATCCTTGATTTTTGAAAGTAGATTGAAGAGGATGATGATAACTTGAAAACTCTGTCCATTAAGAAATGAACATTTCACATTATTTCCACATAGTATCTGAAATTGGCATTTCTTTACCAATTTTGTGCCTTCCTGAGTTATGACTAGAGATAAAGAAATAACAAAAAGGTTATAGGATATTTCATTCACTTGTTTGTATCTACAGATTAAAAAATAGCAGATCTTATGTGTATTTGGTTCCTAAGTGTCTCCTTGTTGACCCATGAGCTTTTCACACAAGAGAAAGATATATTGTAACTCCAGGAATATAGGCCTGATATATACAAAGGCTATCCTGTGCTAGTCCATTAAAAGGGGGAAAAATGAGCTCTTTATAATGTAAAGAGGCAGACATAGGAAAAGCATGACTTCTGAAAGCAGGATAGGAAATGGGAAGTGTTATGGGCATGCACGGAAAAATGTGCATCTTCTACAACCTGTCCTGTTAAAGTTGGAATTTAGTGCTGCTCCAAATATTAGAAGAGTAATTGGCAAAATAATACTTACGTTCACAAAATAATTGTTATCTCAATGTATGAGTTCTAGCACCAAATTTGTTTTATTTTACACCAGGAAGACTTGGTGGTGTGACAGTGAATAAACAGCTGTGACAGACATTCAATTGAGATGTATTTTTGTGGTTTATATATCACTTAAAACAACATGGTCTTACTTCTTTACTCTTCAGTTTGTGGGAAGTTTTTTTTTTTTTTTAATTATTTGGCTGTTCGAGATGAGGTTTCTTTGTGTAACAGCCCTAGCTGTCCTAGAATTCACTTTTTAGACCAGGCTGGCCTTAAACTCACTGAGATCCACTTGCCTTGGCCTCCCAAGTGCTGGGATTAAAGGTGTGTGCCAATATGCCCAGCCCAGTTTATGTGAATTTTATAGACAAATTTTAAAAAATTGATAAAAGCCTTGGTGTATCCTTGCTCTTTCAACTTTTCACAGAGAAACCACAATGACATTTAACAACAAAGAGGGCACTGACAAGACTAAAGATAGACAACAACAAAGCAATTACTCTCTCTACGTTTAATTGGAGTTACTCATAGGAGCATGGGTTAGGGTTGCTGAGAGAAGAATGGACAATATATGGATTACTATACCCACTGGGAAAAATGTCTTCGATCCCCACCAACTGTGAACCACTTACATGCCCTCGGAGATGAGTGGGGCTTGTGAGTCCTTCCTCACCATCTATAGTGGAACATTAATGAGCTCCATCTTGTCCATGACTCATGCAGATAATCACAGTTACTAGAGTTAAAGATACAGTGGCCATGCTTGCCTAGTTGATAACATTTTATTACAATAAACCCTTTGGCATATAAATACTTTCTCAGCTTTATCCCAATTAATGTCTTTCCGAAGGACCAGAGCCTCACGTCTGTGACATATAAGCATATGATTCCTTTTGCTCTTCTCTGAAGCATCAGAAATCCCATTATGAATAGTGTCAATGAACAAATCACCTAAGAATATTGATTAATCTATGACTAATCATCCTGGGGAAAATAATGCCAGTATACAAAGGAAAGATGCCCACGGAGCTAGGATGGTGGTGTGGCTCCTGTGTGTACCCAGTTACACTCATGAATTTTTTTGGTATGCTTCTAATTCATGAGGAAAATTTAAATTTGAGTAAGCTTGGATAAAAATTGGGAGCTCCTGAGATTTTTAGTCCCTCACAAAAGAAGTATATAAACTTAAGCATGAAGAGTGTAACAAAGGAAAATTAGTATGAAGTCATATGAAAATATGTGGCAGACCTGAATAGTTTGTTATGGATTGAGTCACTAGAATGGGTGTGCCTGTCTCTCATAGTGAATCCATAACACGTGCTTCAGTGTACTTGTATGTATTTACAAGGGTAATACCAACTGACTTTTATTCCAGTACTTTCTGAAAGTAGAATCAGACTGAAGAATTTTATAACATTTAGCATTTACAAGAGGGTAACATTTTTGTTGTTTCCCACATACTGAGCTTTTCAGTTCATCACCATCAATATTAGAGACTTAAGGTTTAGGGATGGGAATCTTCATTATTTAAGAAAAAAAAGGACAGCAGAAATAAAATGCCCTATGCTCAAGTGTTTGTATGGAGATCCACTAACCAAACATTAATACAGAAATGAAACAACAGTTGGTGCATCATAGAAGACATCATGGCTTCATTGTACCTCCTCACAACCTCCTGATGCTGAGCCTTTTCCTCCAGTTCAAGAGTTTCTCAAAAAAGGTAGATTTTGCATTTTTTTAAAAGTAGGGTTTCAGTATTAACTTTTGAGGAGTCTTTTTATACTTCTTTATTTTTTTATTCTAAAATACAAGTGTTTCCTTATTTCTCATAGCTGCTAACTTTCTTTTCAAAATGTTATTCTGTCTGGATCAAATGTTTACACAAAATACAAAACCATTTTGAACTGAGTACTTCAGTGTAGTTACATATTTTCAAAGTGGGTTTCCCTCTACATTTCTACCTCTCTCTTTCTCTCTCTCATATAATATTTTTGTTCTTATATTTCTGTGTGTATCTTTGCACCAAACTATTTTACCTGCAGAAAAGATCAAAATACTTCACTGGACTAGACTATAAATGATTGCCCAGACTAGTCATCTTTGTTTTACATCTAATATCCTCCTATGAGTGAGTACATACCATGTTTGTCCTTCTGATTCTGGGGTACCTCACTCAGGATGATTTTTTTCTAGATCCATCCATTTGCCTGCAAACCTCACGATGTCATTGTTTTTCTCTGCTGAGTAGGACTCCATTGTGTATATGTACCATATTTTCTTTATCCATTCTTCAGTTGAAGGGCATCTAGGTTGTTTCCAGGTCCTGGCTATTACAAACAATACTGATATGAACATAGCTGAGCAAATGCCCCTGTGGTATGATTGAGCATTCCTTGGGTATATGCCCAAGAGTGCTATAGCTGGGTCTTGAGGGAGATGGACTCCCAATTTTCTAAGGAAGCACCATATTGATTTCCAAAGTGGCTGTACAAGCTTGCATTCCCACCAGCAGTGGAGGAGAGTTCCCCTTGCTCCACATCCTCTCCAGCATAAGCTGTCTTCTGTGTTTTTGATCATAGCCATTCTAAAAAGCACAGGGACAAATAGCCAATCGAAAGAAAGCACATGAAATATGAACCAATGGCTGTGGAGCCCCCAGCTAGATCAGGCCCAATGGATAAGTGAGACAATTGAATAGTTTGATATGTTTGGGAGGCACCCAGGCTGTGGGATCAGGACCTGTCCTTAATGTATGAGCTGGCTGTTTGGAACCTTGGGCTTACACAGGGACACATACTCAGCCTGGAAGGAGGGGACAGGACCTGCCTGTACTGAATCCACCAGGTTTAAATGAATCCCCAGGGGTGTCTTGGTCCTGGAGGACTTGGGAATGGAGGGGAGGGGCGGAAGGGGGGAGGACAGGGGAACCCATGGCTGATGCATAAAATTAAAACACATAATAAAAAAAATGATTGCCCAGATCTGGAAATCAACAGCTCAAAATGATTGTGGCAAGAGTTTGTTGTTGAGCAATTCTTGTTATAGGATAATTATTTAAGCTAAAATTTGGGTTCCAGAAACAAAAGATGAAAGTGTTGGATCAATAAATTATCCTTCATGTGTGAATTTAAAAAGTTGGAATTCAAGATCACAAATTGGATAATTATTTGTTTAGTTGGTGTTAATGAGGGTCAGATGGGGCAGCTCATCAAAAGTATTTTAGTAAAGTGTTAGACTTTAAAATATATATGTGGAACAGATGAGTAGAGCCATGTGTTATGGCACACCTGGTGTTCAGCAAGCAGTTTGCATACTATTTCTGGCTCTTGGACTAGGCTCTAAGTGCCTTCCTTGTTTGTCTGTAGAACACTGGACCTCAAACAGCAGGATCAAAATGGCAGGGAAAGATTACTTTTTATAAAACAATAGATGTACTCCAGCATCAAGTTTGATTTATATAACATATTATGTACCTAAGGCTCCAAATAAAATAACAAAATACTTTGCCCATTCATAAATAAACAAACATAATATGCCAAAATTGTAGCTTGTGATTTGGCAGAATATTCTGTTGGCAGCATAGCTAAGAATTTCAAGTGTCCTGAATAATGTTTTCTTTCTAGGATTCATGACTTAGAAGGAAAGCTTAGCTTAAATGGCTCTCTCTATAAGTATGTTGTCATTTTCTGTGTGTTGTTCATGTGTATTTCTTCAGTAAAGTAATAACTGAAGAATCTATGTTTCATGATTTTCACAGATTTTCTTAAACTATCTCTTCCTTGTAATAAATTTACGGTAATCTTGGAAAATTTCTCCTACATCCAGTCAGATTGAAACCATATGAAAAGTACTGACTAAAAATTGAAAAAGTCATAGACACCTGGATTTAATGGTTTCTCTTCACTTTTAGCAATCCCTTTATTTCAAGGGGCTTAATTGAGTTGTGAAGCAGTTTTTTTTTTTACAGGAATTAAAAATAGCATGCATGCGTTTCTCACTAAGCCCCTGGAATGAAGTGTCACAAAATCTCTTCAGGTAAATGTGTTTACTCATGTAAAATACTGAAAAAAAAACCAAAAGTTTAGAGTAAATAACTAAAGCTGGTAAATAATACAGAGATCTTTTTGTCCCAGGTGTCTTTAAAAGCACAGATTTTCCTTTGTACATTACTCAATTTATTACAAGCAGTACCCACAACACAGAAACCAGAGAAAAGTCGATAACATAAACTCAACTTGAAGGCAGTGGCATAACCACATAAAGAAGGAAAATGTGCTGATGTTAAACATACGAGCATTTTTAATGCTTGCTCCTGGATCATTGGTTTCCATGAGTTCTCATCAGATGGAACAAAAGTTTGTGTTCTACAGCATCCCTAATGCATGCTGGCAAGTAGACAGGGATCTCTGGATAACTGTTTGACCCGGGTAATATCTGCAGCCCATTTTGGAGGGACAGCTAATGAAGCAGCACACTCATTAACATAACCATTCATTCAAAACCCTGATATGGTTTCTTACAAGTTTTAAAATGCCAATAAAATTATTCATATTCAAGTCCAAACTTTGTTTTCCAAACCATGTCCCAGTATTTCTGGAACATGTAACTTACCTCTCAACATTTCTCTCAAAACAATATATTAATTTTGCCTGCTTCTTCATTTTTATGCCAATAATATATTAATACTATTATTCATGTAGCTCTGTATGTATATAGTTAAGTTTTAGTATATGCTCTGTGATCAAAGTTGGCATAGTCCATTTTAAAGAAGAAAATCTTATCTATATATTATGTAACATCATGTTGGTGCTTTTGAGAGATCTGTATTCTTCAGAGGGAGAATTTCCCTCTGAAACTCCCTTGAATATTTTAAAATACTCCTTATGACCTTTCCCTGTTGTGTTTCTTTAGTTAACTTGACAGCTAAATGCTACTTACCAGGAACTCATTAGCTAGAGAAGAGAGAGAGGGGGGGGGAGAGAGAGAGAGAGAGAGAGACAGACAGACAGACAGACAAAATTATGTAAATGACTTTTTTAAATGTGGAAAATAACAGATTTTGTTTTTGGTAGGAATTAAATTTTAGTGTTTCAAAAGGTTGGTAAAATATTTCAGATACAAATTTTCAATCATTCTTTTGAAAAAAACTACAACAATGGTAAAGGAATTATATTGCACGAATCTTAGAAGGTCTTTTAATAAGAAACCCAGAGACAGATATCAGGGTAAATGCTGAAGCCCAGAGAGATAAAGCAACCAGCTACTGCTACTTCTCACTTCGCCAACTCGAGGAATCGACTGAGTCCTCAGCTGAAAAGGATTTCAGCCAAAAAGGCCTCCAGCTGATAAGGCTTCTAGTGCCTGTATCCTAATGCTTTATATACCCTTCTCTGCCCAGCCATCACTTCTTTCCTGGTGCTGTGATTAAAAGCATGTGTGCTTGCCAAATACTGGTAACAAAGGCATGGGATCTCAAGTGCTGAGATTAAAGGCAAGTGACTTCCAAGTACTAGGATTAAAGGTGTGTGCCACCACTGCCTGGCATCTGTTAATTAAATGGCTGTTCTGTCCTCTGATCTTCAGGAAATTTTTATTAGGGTACAACAAAATATCACCACAGAATTATTTAATAATTTCTAAATATGAAACTGGCAGGTCAATTGAAATGTCATTATTTCATAATTTCAAAAGTCAGGAATGTGAGGGAATTTTAAAATGTGTAGCTAAAGTTAATAATCTACAAACATTTTAGTGAGACTGGGCTAGAGCTATCAAAATGTTTGAGTAGATACATTAAGCCCCAGTCAAGAATCTGATGAGACTTAAACTCTGCTATCTGCTTTAGGAGCAGCCCTTACCAGGTTTATTCTTTTCATACGTTGTTTAGGTGCCTCTTTAACATGACCTATGATTCCTTCCACAGTGATTGATTAAAAAAAAAAAAAAAGATTGCCTAAGTTGGAATTTGTCACTTATACTTTTATCTTGGGAGTGGTATACCATTATTTATTTTATTTTCATTGGAGAGGAACCATGTTGTCCAGTGTACAGTGAGGCAGGGGAAATTACCTAGGATGCCATGACTAAGGTTTGGTTCTTTGGTTGCCATCTTTGAGGTTGGCTAATTGTATGTTAATGATACTGACTGCTGCTATTTTGGAGAAGTTTCTTTGTATTATGAAGGCACTAGGTGTCCACACTAATTGCAATTACTATTCAAAGCTGCTTTTCTATTAACCTTTGATCTATAAGAAAGTTAGTAGACTAGCCTATGGAAGTTGGCTAAGGCTCCAGTACCAAGCATGATTCCATCCTTGTGAGTGTGCCTCAAGTACTACTACTTAAGCTCCGTAATGTTCAATTCAGAGTCTTCATTCTTGAAACCATATATACACAAACAACAAGAGTGGTCTCAGTAAGTTGTATATGTCTATATATAGACACAGGAATGTTTTTATAACAACAATATCATAGAAAATGAAGCAATGAACTTGATGGTAGAGACATGGAAAGGGTCTTAAGGAACCATGGTTGGGGCTGAATGGACCACAGGGAAGGGGTAATACAAAACAATTGCATTTCCATTTAAAACATATTTTAAAAAGAAAAAGAAACAATTACAAAGATATTAAATAGCTAACAAGGACTCCTGTTAGTAAGGGACAAACCAAGAATTCAAATGCTACTGAATTTTCTTCAAAATCAACGTTTCCTTCTTTCCTTCAGCATTTTGAGTTTAAACATGTTCTAAAATAATCAAAAATTATCTAAGTTTATTCCACACAATTCTGGAGAGTCCTAGATGGTTTTGTACAGAAGACTCTTACTGAGCTATCTTGCTGTTAAATTTAATAAACTGTGTTCTAGAAGAAAATCATAACCTTCAGAATTTGATACTTTCCAATTTGACTTAGAGAAAGGAGAATATCTGACTTGCTGAATTCTGAAATAAAATATTTTTTCTCAGAGTTGCATTCCTGAGAAGAGTGCAGAGATACAGGAGACTAATTTTCTTGGCACCCTGGGAATCTGCATGGAAGTTGCCCATCCCTGTTCTCACACAGAAGGTAGAAACAGGAGCTAAGGATGACCAGGAACCAGAGATAAGACAGCCCAAGACCTTAGGGGAAAACCATATGCTACTATTCTAAAATACGTGTGTGTGTGTGTGTGTGTGTGTGTGTGTGTAAATATATGGGTGTATAATGTATATGTATATATATATAATAAAAATGATGCCTATTGACATATTCCTATACTCATATATCAATACCTCAGTTAGCCATCATTATAGCAGCTTTTTCCTGCAGCAGATGGGACAAATACAGAGATCCACAGCCTCACATTATGTGGAGACTATAAGACTTTGGAACACTCCACTCTAAATGGAATGCCTCCATCAAAGCCCTCCTCTCAGGCTCAAGAAACCCCATAGTAGAGGAGGCACAAAGAATGTAAGACAGAGAATGTGTGGAAGAGACTAAGAAAGTAAGGCCTTCTAAATCAACAAGCTCAAGGCATATGTGAACCCAAAGAAATCGGGCAACATGCATAGTGTCCATAAGGGTCTGCACCATATGGGGCGTTAGAACTGAAAGAAGTGGACAGATGCCATCATCCCTAACCAAGAAGCTATCTACAACTGACAACCTTTTGCTAATGAAAAATTTAGTTTCCTCCAAGGTAGGCTCACTGGAGAAACAATGTTTAAAATTTTATGTAAATTTTATTACATAAGGGTGACAGTTATAAACAACAATAACAATAAAATAAACATACCTATTCTCAAACAAAATACTCCAGAAAGTCAAATTTTGATAAGAATTCTGATGACGTTAGTTATGTGTTATTTGGGAGGCTACTAATTTTATTGTATTGACAAACAATTGAAAGAAAAAATATCGACATTCTACCTTAATGGGTATAAAATGATGCTTTTGCTCAGTTCAATATAAGGGAAAGTATGGGAGCTGAATATCCACTTTTTTTAATGATTATCACAATTAAATAAAATCTGAAGTAGCTCTAAAAATAATGCTGTCAAGGACAGAGGAAAAATGGAACAGCTATTCATTGCTGGTGGGAGTGCAACCTGGGGAAGCCTTTATGCAAACCTTTGCTGAAGTTCTCAAGCTGAGAAGTAGTTCTATCACATAATTCAGCTATCCCAATCAGTCATATTCCCAAAGGGCTCTATATCCTGCTTTGGAGATATTTGGCATCCAAGTTCCTTTGTTCTACTTACAATAGTCAGGAAATTAAAACTGTGTTGATCCACTGACAAATGGATAATGAAAATGTGGTATATACACAATCCAGTACTGTTCAGCTATAAGGAAGACAAACTATGAAATCCACAGGTAAGGAGCTGGAACTGAAAATAACCATTCTGAGTTTGTTAATGCAGACCCAGAAAGATAGAAATTATATTCATTCATTCATTCTTTCTCTCTCTCTCTCTCATATTTGGATTACAGCTTTGAATCTTTAGATAGATGTTTTGAAATCAGAACACTCATAGAAATCAGCAAACTACTTAAGATTCTGACCATCTAAACCAACTATACAGCTCATCTCTACATCTTTTTAAGTGTACTCCTAAAAAATTCTAATCAATTACTCAGGCATTGTTCTTTCCAGAGACAATATTCCTATTTCTAAAGTAATACATTGTACCATGAATCTTAAATGGTCTTATTAATAAAAATCAAACCTGAGGCCAGTTATTGGGGTGAATGCTTGAAAATCAGAGAAGCAGAACCAGCCACAGCTATCTCACCTCACCAGTTCCTCAGCTGATCCTGTTTCTCGAAAGCCTGAATGCTTCACCAGCCTAGTTCTTGGTTTTCATGCCTTATATTCCTTTCTGCTTTCTGCCCTCACTTCCTGGGACTAAAGGCTCACTTCTTGGCATTAAAGGTGGCATGCATGGCTGTTTCCGCTGTGGCCTCACAGAGATCCAGATGGATTTCTGCCTCTAGAATGCTAGGATTAAAGGCATGAGCGCCACCATTTTCTAGCCTCCTTGTATCTAGTGGCAGTTTTGTTCTCTGACCCCAGATAAGTTTATTTAGGGTGCACAATATTTTGGGGAACACAATATCACCACAATACATGTCACAGAAATATTCTTGGCACCCATCCTTCTTTTCATTCTACCAAGCTGCCTGGCTAAATATGTCATCTCCTAAATGCTTTTATCACCCACATTACAGACATCTAGATCTAATGCTGATAATGTATATAGGCTTCTTCTCATTTTTCATCCTGTAATATAACAATATTGACAGTTCCATTATGTGTTATTCTTTAGTCTGCTCAAGTCTGGATGATTATATGAATAGAATTTCCCACAAATAAGCGTTTTTACCACAAAAAGAAATAAACCTTTTTCTTTTCAACAATGAGTGGCCAGCTTATCTCACCGTGATTTCACTGATTCTTTATACAAAGTCTTTTCCTTGGAATCCTTTTAAAGTTCTTTTATTAATCTTTATTGTCCCTTACAAGTTTCTAATCAAAGTTTATTTCAATCAAACTGAATTCTACTACATGCATTTATTCATTAACAAAAGTCTATTGAGAATCAAATTAAACACACAGCCCTGATTCTCAATGAGCTTAGTCTGACACAGCGGAGTGATAAACAGGAAAAAAAAAAAAAAAACATGAAGAGCTAAATCAGAGATGCCAACCACATCACCACAAAGAGGTACAACATCCTCAGCCCTTTAAGCTGCAGGATCAGTCTACAGTTCTGAGAACAAAAAGGTGCAAGAAAGTTATAAAACAATTGCACCTTCTAAGCTAAAGGATTAAATGAATCAGTGAAATATCAGATAAGAAAACCAACCATTTATTTATTTAATTTTTTTTATGACTTTGTAGTGGAACTGAGTCTTGCTGTTTGAAATTAGTAGCAGGTTAACCAGGTACAAACTAATAAAAATACCAATTTAAGAAACAATGAGACCAATTGTAGAATGACATGGGTGGGAAGTATTGCAAAACCTTGCAAAGCCAGAAGGGGAAGCTTTAAGACCAAATAATTATGAAAAGTGCTAAAAAAAAATAAGGATCATGAAAATATGCCAAATATAAATAAACAGCTTTGGTAAAGAACCAGTTTCTGCTCCGGACAATGAGATGGATATTGATATATTAAAAACATAGAAAAGATGACAATTATGAAGTTTAGTAACACAGTAAGTTTACTTTTGAATTATACTCTGAGAATCCTATGGGGACAGTGAAGTGGAATTTGGATTTGGGCTCTGATTATTTCATATTCTAGAGAAAAACTTTCATAAGCAATGATTTCATTTATATCTCCAAGGTGATTAATATTTAAATCTTTCTGCTCATATATCCATTTCTTTTTATAAAATGCTTGCTCAAGTGTTTTACATGGTTTTATATTAAATTGCCATTTTCCCTTTTATATGTTGAAAGATATCTATATTCAGCAGGGTTCATGAGGAATTAGAGCTGTTGCTATGTTGGGAGAAGTAAGAAGCTAACTTGCTATATTTCATGGGATGGTAAGACATAGGATACCTAGACCTGAGACAGGACCTAACTTGTCACAGCTGAGTAAGCATCATGGGCCTCAGTACACTGGCTTGAGCTTCCCTTTACTTCAAGTCCACTGAGGCTCATGTGTATTTCTCAACTAGGTACTTTGCAATGTGCTGCATAAAAGAAGCACTCTGTTATTAAGTATCTAGCAGGGTCCTCGAGGATAATAAGGGGCTGAAAATTGTTCTAGAAGAAGGTGCTATGTTCAAGACAGCTCTTTTCTTTTGAGAGGGATAAATTATTTATACTTTCCAATGTTATTTTCTATACAAAATGGTAAAATAGGAACAGAAAAATTCAGAGCATCTCATCTACAAGATGTCTAGCAATGCAAAATCCCTATGAAGAATTGTTACTAGAGCAGCTGAGAGGCTGAGATAGGAAGATCAAAGGCAGGATAGACTACATGCAACTAATGGGACAGTCTGGATTATACTGCGAGGCGTTGTTGCAAAAGATTTTTTTAAAGTCTTTTAACAATATATTATGTGGTTTTGTTCAGATATTGAAAACACCCATCCCTGAACACAAATGGTTTTTCTTTCTCTAACTTTTAATGAGACTTAAACAATGAATAACAATTTCTTCCTAGCGTTTTTCTAAGTTTCATTTTGTATACATTTCTGGATATATTCATCAAAAATATTTAAACTCAAAGCAAATTAAATACAAAGGAAATACTCAAAGAATAACAGAGCAAAACTAGTTCAGTCTAAGGAAGACATAAATTGTATAGTTTACTTAAACAAAGAGATTAATATGGGTATATGACTTTTCAAAGTTAATGCTAGAAATACAAAGACTAATACTTAATATCTTTAATAAATTTAAAGAAAATAGCAACCATTTCCAGTAAAAATGACCTTTATAAATCAGTGCAAAATATAATAAATTTCCACATAAAGGAAATTTATTTATTTAATATTTTAAAGAAAAGTATCCCTTTATTGAGGTAAGACACATGTATTTACAATATGCCGCTGTTAGAGTATAGAATTTGACCATGAGGCTTCTAAGGCACCTGAATTCCACAGTACTGTAAGGGAAAAGGAAAAGAAAACATTGCAGGCTGGTTTCTGTTACAGAAGATACCTTTGAGCATGACAGAAACACTGAAGGCCAAGTACTGGACCTTTCCCACCATCTGAGAGGAATAATCAAAGTACATTTTTTGTCACAAAGACAGAAGCCATGTTTGGTACTTGCATCTGACTTTATGGAGTCACCTGTGAGAACTCGATAAATAGAAAATCCTACCTCAATAGCTTATGTGATAATAAAAGACCTGGTGTTGTGTCTGATGCTCTTCAAAACATCATACCTTCCCTGGAGAGTCAGTGCTGTGCTTTGAGAACTGACTTGTGTGATGTGCCCTGTAGACTAATCATAGGCTTTGGCCCATATGATTGACAGATGGCTAGATGTCACTCCTGTTAGAGCAAGAGTCTGCCATTTAATTCTTTCATAGACACGATCCAAACAAAGTAGATTTTATATGTTTTCTCACTACAGCAAGCATCCCCTTTCAGCACTCTGATTTCAGAAAACACTGAGCCTGAGATGTCCTTAGTAAGGCCAAGGGCTGGAGTCGCCTTCGGGTTTCAGACGAGTCTGCAGTGGACCTGGGACTGCTTGGCAATATTGCACTTCTCAGTCAGAACTATGAAGAGGCTCAGTTTTTAAACAAACCAGCCCACTGACTTCTAGAAGCCCTAGTCTTGAAAGTTCCTTCCCCCACCCACTTCTAAAATCAGCCTTCTGTCTTTGTGATAAAGTAATTTACTAATAACAAGTCTACACAGACTAAATCTCTCTAACTTAGGCAATGCTCTTTTAAACATCCTCCTTTGATGTGATGAGTATTGTTATGTTATTCTTGAATATTTTCTGTTCAGCACTAATTGGGTTTATTAGGATATAAATATAGTAAATAAATGAATACAAAGAGACATGAATATCATTGAAGGACATATTGGAAGTGATCTATGGGGACATCAGAGGGGGAAATGAGGGTGGATATGATCATATTTCATTGTATGCATGCATGAAATTTTCAAAAAATAAGTTATAAAAATGTAGTAGATACCTATGTATGGACAAGTATATAATTGAAATATATTTTTGGCCATTGAAAAGTTACGCATTTTAACTCTAATTAAAATTTACTAAGTTACAGACACTTGGAAGATCAAACAAGTTTTGCCTCTGCTTCTAATATGAATGTAATTATATTAAATTAATTTTGTGAGATATTGACTATGCAACTAAATTCTTTAAGTTATTTACATATACCTTTTTAAACTTTACATATTCACTTCGTAATATTTTGAATAGAAAGAATTGTTGCTATAAGAACTCAGGAATGCTATTTTCTCAATCCTAGAATTTTAAGAAAGAAAATAGATAAATTATAGTCTGTTAAACTGACATTTGGTTTGAAGAAATTAAGGATTTTGTTCTGTATATTATAATAGGGAAGACTGAGGACTTTGAATGTGCAAAAGGATGTACCGTTTGAAAAGTCACCAAAAATAATTGAATACATGGATCAAACCTAGCTATTAGTGCCACCCAACTTCTATAAAATCATTAATGACACAAAATAAAAAGCCCTGCAACTCTGAACTTAAGACTGACAACGGAATTACACAGAGTGTAGGAGGCTATTCCTCAGAGGTTAAGGGAGAAGAAGGAACTGCTAGATACTCCATTGTGAAAGACAGTAGTTTGCTTTCTCCCTGCTTGAGAATGACTCAGTGGAAAAAAATAAGACTCACAATTCATTTTCATATCTGCTTAATGATTTCTTTCAACCTAAAAAAATAATTCAGCACAGATTCCCAAAATAAATAAAGGCAGAAAACAGCTGATAGTTAAAAAAATCATATGTAAACCAATTTACACACAAATTATATGCCTTTCAATATTAATAAAATATGAAATTAAGCAAAGTTATTTTTTATACAATCATGTTTATCAAGGTGAGAAAACGAAAAACTTATTTTAGTAGGCAGCTGGACTAATTTTTAATGGTTAAAATTCTGTGCTAGGCAGCTACACTGGGGTAATAACAATCCCCATAACATGGGATCATGAATTTCATCTTGGTACCTAACTGGCAACATTCATCATGGTATCTAACTGTCCTTGGCATTCAGCGGTATTGTTATAATGGTAACTTCTTACTCTTGCTAAAACTCCATAGTTATTAATATCAAGGTCAAGGAACTTCATACTCATAAATAGTGGGAAACTGTAAACTGGTTGCCTATTTATTGAACCTTCTCTAGCAACATGTCAAGCTCTATTAAAATAGTCACATTAATTAGCCAAATAATTCTATGATTCCATTGTAAAGAAATTGCATCACTCTGTAGCTCTGGCTGGCTTCGAACTCACAGAGATCTGCCTAACTCTGCCTCTCAAGTGCTGGGATTAAAAGCGTGCACCACCACCACCAGCTGCTGGTGAGCAAGTTTTAAACATACAGACATTGGAAGGATACTTAAGATAAAGATCCCAAAGGTATAGGTTTCACTAGTCATTAAGATATCATCTGAGGATATTGATTAAATATATTAGAACTTGTGGTGGTTGAATTAAAGTGGAAGTATTCAAAGTAATTTTAAAGTTAAATTTCAATTTCCCTGAATTTTAGAAAGAAAATGTATATTGTTTATATTACTAAAACAAAAAGAAAGTGTATTTCAGTTAGATATTTGCTATAAAATGGACTCAAATACTTTAAAAATGTCAATTAGCTCTCTATTTTAGTATACACTAATATTTGTTTTAATATATATTATATGCCAAGAGTTGAAATAAGTGAATTGAGGTAGGCACACTGACATATTTAATATGTTTAAATGGTGGTTAATCTTACCAGCAGATCCTATATTATGAATCAAAAGACAAAGGATTAGTCAGTTTCAGGGAGTACTAAGCAGAGAATTAACATCTTAATTTTAGAACAGATATCTTAATTATCTTCTTGTCAATAAACTTGACTAAGCATAAGAAATAGAGATACTCTTTCCAGATGCTGATAATCATTTTGTTCTTTATGTGTAGGACAGGGACACACAGTTATTTAAAGTTCATTTAGCTTTTGTCTTTAGAGGCCTAACTGTTACATTTAAGTATTCATAGGTTTTCAGGTCATTTAGAACAAAAATAACAAGAGAAAGATATGAATATCTACTGGTGTAGACAGTCAAATTTAATACATTTCCTTACATGTCAATATTGGTATTTTGTAAAAAATATGCAGTTTATTGAAAAGATTAAGTTAAATCTAAAGGAAAGGAATTAAGAAGGTTGCAGCATCTCAAAAGGAAGAAATAGAGTAAGTGAGAATCACTAGGACCTATGGAGAAGGCTATGAAAACACAGAACCTGTAGCCACAGTGGGCTACTAAAACAAAGTGCTAAAAGTAAAACAGAGATTTTGCAGCTACTTAGAATAAAGAAAGTTCCTTAATTTTTAAATGTTATTTAGAAAAATTCAATATTATTTTTCATACTGTAATAAAAAATGCAGATTTTTACAAGTAAAGATAAACATGAAATAAATCTATTTATGTCAAACAAATGTTAGCAGAAATATAAAGAACAGTGAAATTTCAAGTTCTATAATATGAGGCACCAAAGTTGTCATTTACTACTAAATGAAACATAATATTATTGACTACTCAGGCATGCCATTTATAAAGGATGACCCGCAAAACATACTAAAACTTGTTTGACCACTCAAAATTATGTTGACTGATAATGTAAAAATAAAAATATGATCAAGATTTATTTTATTCAGGGTGAAAATTGAATTAGTTCTACTTCATGGTAGGAAGAGAAACATTTGACTGTATCGTTATAACAAGTGAAGTTCCTAAGTTTACCATTAGTTAAATGTCTTTAAAATTAAATCTCAAACTCCATCTTGAATATATTTATTCTAAATTTTCTCATATAATCTTAACATTTTTATGTGATTTAATGGATATTTTTAATTTCATAGTTTTTCTTTCTTTTTTTATTATATTTGTGTTTTAATTTTACACATCAACCATGGGTTCCCCCTGTCCTCCCACCTCCCACACCCACCTCACCTTCCCCCAGCCCCTCCCCTTCATTCCCATCTCTTCCAGGGACAAGACTCCCCTGGGGATTCAGGTCAACCTGGTAGATTCAGTACAGGCAGGTCTAGTCCCCTCCTTCCAGGTTGAGCAAAGTGTCCCTGTGTAAACCCAAGGTTCCAAACAGCTAGCTCATGCACTAAGGACAGGTCCAGTTCCCCCTGCCTGGTTGCCTCCCAAACAGTTCAAGCTATTCAATTGTCTCAATTATCCAAAGGGCCTGATCCAGCTGGGAGCTCCACAGCTTTGGGTTCATAATTCATGTGTTTCCATTAGTTTGGCTATTTGTCCCTGTGCTTTTCCAATCTTGGTCTCAACAATTCACACTCTTACAGTCCCTCCTCTTTCTCGACAATTGGACTCCTGGAGCTCCACCTGGGACCTGGCCAAGGATCTCTGCATCCATTTCCATCGGTTATTGGATGAGAGTTCCAGCACAACCTTTAGGGTGTTTGGCCATCTGATCACCAGACTAGGTCAGATCAGGCTTTCTCTCGACCATTGCCAGTAGTCTACAGTGGATGTATCATTGTGGATTTCTGGGGACCTCTCTAGCACTTTGCTTCTTCCTATTCTCATGTGGTCTTCATTTATCATGGTCTGTTATTCCTTGTTTTCCCTTTCTGTTCTTGAGCCAGCTGGGATCTCCTGCTCCCCTAAGCTCTCTTTCACTCAAACCTTGCCCTTCATTATTCCCACTGTCGTCCAGATTGTTCATGTAGATCTCATCCATTTCTCTGTCATTGGGTGATCCCTGTGTCTTTCTTAGGGTCCTGATTTTAGGTAGCCTCCCTGGAGTTGTGTAGCAGTCTAGTCATCTTTGTTTTACATCTAGTATCCTCCTATGTTTGTCTTTTGGAGTCTGGGTTACCTCACTCAGGATGATTTTTTCTAGATCCATCCATTTGCCTGCAAACCTCATGATGTCATTGTTTTTCTCTGCTGAGTAGTACTCCACTGTGAATATGTACCATATTTTCTTTATCCATTCTTCAGTTGAAGGGCATCTAGGTTGTTTCCAGGTTCTGGCTATTACAAACAATGCTGAAATGAACATAGCTGAGCAAATGACCTTGTGGTATGATTGAGCATTCCTTGGGTATACGCCCAAGAGTGCTACAGCTGGGTCTTGGGAGATATGGATTTCCTATTTTCCAGGGAAGCGCCATATTGATTTCCAAAGTGGCTGTACAACCTTGCCTTCCCTCCAGCAGTGGAGGAGAGTTTGGAGGAGAGATCCCCTTGCTCCATATCCTCTCCAGCATAAGCTATCTTCAGTGTTTTTGATCTTAGCCATTCTGACAGGTGTAAGATGGTATCTCAGAGTCATTTTGATTTGCATTTTTCGGATAATTAGGGATGTTGAGCAATTCCTTAAATGTCTTTCAGCCATTTGAGCTTCCTCTCTTGAGAAATCTTTGTTTAGTTCTATAACCCATTTCTTAATTGGACTGTTGGGCATCTTGATGTCTCATTTCTTGAGTTCTTTATATTTTCTGGATATCAGCCCTCTGTCAGATGCGGGGTTGGTGAATACCTTTTCCCATTCTGTAGGCTGTTGCTTTGTCTTGTTGACCGTGTCCTTTGCTCTACAAAAGTTTCTCAGTGTCAACAGGTCCTATTGATTGATTGCTTCTCTCAGTATTGTGCTACTGGTGTTATATTTAGAAAGTGATCTCAGGTGTCAATGGGTTAAAGACTACTTCCTACGTTCTCTTCTATCAGGTCCAGAGTAACTGGATTTATGTTGATGTTTTTGATCCACTTGGACTTAAGTTTTGTGCATGGTGACAGATATGGATCTATTTGCAGCCTTCTACACTTTCACATCCAATTATGCCAGCACCATTTGTTGAAGATGCTTTCTTTTTTCCATTGTACAGTTTTGGCTTCTTTGTCAAAAATTATATGTTCATAGGTGTGCGAGTTAATGTCTGGGTCTTCAATTCGATTGGTCCACATGTCAGTTTTTATGCCAGTACCAAGCTGTTTTTATTACTGTAGCTCTATAGTAGAGCTTAAGGTCAGGGATTGTGATGTCTCCAGAGGTCGTTTTATTGTACAGGATTCTTTTGGCTATCCTGGGTTTTTTTTTTTTTTTTCCATATGAAGTATTATTTTTTTCCAGTTCTGTGAAGAATTGTGTTGGTAATTTGATGGGAATTGCATTGAATCTGTAGATTGGTTTTGGTAAGATCACCATTTTTACTATGTTAATCCTGCCTATCCATGAGCATAGGAGATCTTTCCATTTCCTGACATCTTCTTCAATTTCTTTTTTCAGGGACTTAAAGTTCTTGTCATATAGGTCCTTCACATGCTTAGTTAGAGTAACCCCAAGGTATTTTATATCATTTGTGGCTACTATAAAGGGTGATGTATCTCTGATTTCCTTCTCAGCCTGTTTGTCTGTTGTATTTTGGAGGGCTACTGGTTTTTTTTTTTTTTTTTAGTTGATCTTGTATCTTGCTATGTTGCTGAAAGAGTTTATAAGCTGTATCATTTCCTTGGTTGAGTATTTGGGGTCACTCATGTATACTATCATGTCATCTGCAAATAGGGAAAGCTTGACTTCTTCCTTTCCCAATTTCTATCCCTTAATCTCCTTATGTTGTCTTATTGCTCTGGCTAGAACTTCAAGTACTATATTGAATAAGTATGGGGAAAGGGGACAGCCTTGCCTTTAATTTTATAGTTTTAAAAATTATTTCAAGGTATATATTATGCTGAAAAATACCACAATGAGGAATTTCTTTTTATACCTTTTTATTAGAAATAAAACTTCACTAAAATTCCAATTGTGCTATTCTGTAATAATTGGTATTGGAAAAAACAAAAATCTTAATGTCTATAAAGAATTTATGTAAATGCAACATGAGATCTCTATTAACCCCATAGTGGAGACACATGCCATATTTTAATGCAAAAACCTTCCTTATTTTTTTATTATATTATGACTAAGTCACTTAAGAGTTTAGTTATTCATTTCAAAACATGTATCTGTTAAACAGGAACTGTTTTATTAATTACATTTATTCATTTATTTTACATCCAACCAGTTTCCCATCCCTCATCTTCTCCCATTCTGTCCCCCCACTTTCCCTGGCAATCCACTCCTTCTCTTTGTCCATTCAGAAAGGGACGTGCCTCCCATGGGTGTCAACAAACATGGCATATCAAGTTGAGATAGGACTAAGCTCCTCCCCTTGTGCTAAGGCTGGGCAAGGCAGCCCAGTATGGGAAATAGGTTCCTAGAAGCTAGCCAAAGTATTAGGGACAGGCCAGCTTCCATCACTAGAAATCCCCCAAGAAGATCAAACTATACAACTGTCACATATATGGAGAGGGCCTAGGTTGGTTCAATGCAGGCAGGCTCCCTAGCTAGAGTCCAGAGTCTCTGTGAGCTCCTGTGAGCCCAGGTTAATATTTTAATGACATATAATTTGATGTTATAAAGAATATACAAGTAATTACAAATATAAAAATTTACTCCCCCCCCCATTTTTCATACCTTTTATAATAGTGTTAGAACAATGATTACCCTCATAAGAAATGCAGTATGGTTTTTGACATAATGGGTAATTTTAGTCTGTATTCTCTGAATATGTGTTGCACTGATTGGTTGATAAATAAAGCTGTTTGGCCAATGGTGAGGTAGAATAAGGTTAGGTGGGACATTATAACTAGAGAGAAAGGCCAAAGACAGAGAGAAGAGACGCTGCTAGCCACTGCCAGGAGAAGCAAAATGTACAGTACCAGTAAGCCACAAGCCATGTGGCAAAGTACAGATTTATAGAAATTGGTTAATTTAAGATGTAAGAGCTGGCTAGTGAGAAGCTTGACCCATTACGCCATATCATTTGTAAATAATATAAGCCTCTGTGTGTTTATTGGGTTGAAGATGCTATAAGACCAGTGGGTGAGAGAGATTTGTCCTGATCGTGGGCCAGGTGGGACACAGGTAACCTTCTAACTACATTGACTTTGTGAATGACAGTTATTTATTTATTTTTTAAATTAAACAGGGATTTAATTTTTTTAACACTCAGTATCTTTTGTTTCATGTTTCTGCTACTCTACTTATGGACAATGTGTGAGCCTCAAGGCAGATTTACCCACCTGTTTTTTAAACACAGTCTTTCATTCTTGTCTTTTGTTTCTGCATCATTTTATCTCACTGGTTTTTGTTGTTGTTTGTTGTGTTTTTGAAAAGTACTAGCCAAGTTCATCTACATGATGGGTTGAGCTTTATATTAGTACCAGGTAAACATTTCTGTTCCATCATACCTTTCAAGGGGTACTCTGGTTACTGTCAATATGGTTTTCTTTTCTCTGGGCATAACTTCTGTGTGAGAGGCTTTTTCCTGTGTCATTAGGCACATGGTCCCCTTCCTACTTTCTTTTTCGTTATTTCAATTGTACCATTTTGTTATTGTTAACTATACAAATCGGGGCAAGTTAACACACTTTTAATGCTCGAGTTTCTTTATAAACTAGAGGTAATGGTATTATTTTATGAATTTTTTATGAAAAGTAAATTAATGTTTAAAATTCATTGAGAATAATATTTGAAACATTAAATACACAATTAAGTTAATCTCTTACTTTTGAATAACTATTTTCTTCTTTAAGCATCTTTGACTAAGATTATTGATAACCAGTAAAGAGAGTACATTATCACTTTCTTATTTCTCTTTTGATTGTTATTCAAGTATTCTTTAATAAAACACTACCCACAAAGATGATATTTCTTGGTCTTTCACTGATTTTCATTGCTTGAGGTGTTTGTCTAACAGTGTTGAGCCTTTTTCTATGGGCACAATCTTTTTTTAATTGTGTGTGTGTATGTGTGTTTGAATTGTGTTTGAATGCATATGTGTTTATATATATATATATATATATATATATATATATATGTGTGTGTATGTGTGTGTGTGTGTGTGTGTGTGTGTGTGTGTGTATGTGTGTGTGTATAGGTGCATATAAATGTTATAGATAATGATGCACATGTATATGCAGGTACAGAGTACATGTATGCTCATGTGTTTGAATGCAAGTAGACATCCTTGGATGTTATTTCTCAGAAGTAAAACTCTTTATAGTTTTTATTATATTTAATTTTTTTATTTTGTGTTGGTGTGTGCATACACATGCATAACATAGGACATGTGTGGAGGTAGAGGACAATTGTTGTGAGTTTGTTCTTTCTTTCTAGTGTGTGAGTCCTGAATTTCAAATTTGAGTACATTGGCTGGGTGGTAAGCACATATTTCTAGTTTCAGCCACATATCTAACTTTTGAGTGAAAGTATCTCATCGGCTTGGAACATGGCAGGTAGGTTAGGCTGACTAGCAAGGGACAACCAAGGATCCAAATGTCTCTACATTCCCAGAGATGGTAGTTTCTGTTTATGCTTTCAAGAGCTTTATTGGCTGAACTGTCTCCTTCGCTTGACAATCTCTATCCGATGTATTAAATCAGAAGCAAAAATACAGTCTCTTTGTAGATTAAAACAAGATCTATTTCTGTTACTTTCCTGACACCTGATCGGATGGGTGAGGAAGGAAGTTATGGCAATAACATTTTTAACATCAAATGAAGTGTATTCAAAGGAGACACACATCCAGCCTTGGTCTTTCATCAATAAGAACATAAACTATTAAGTTATTGTACCAAAGACACTGTTACTTTCGTCACCAAGCATGGCTAAATTGGAGAAGTACTTTCTTTTCTTGATGATCATCTAGAGTTAAGGATACAGATCTCATGGAAAGATAAACCTAAAGGAGGTTGTCATAAGGGATTTACTGGAAGCAAATTATTTGTTAAAATGACAGTATTTAAGTGAAGGTTTATTGTAATTAAGCAACTAATCCAGAGAATCAGAGTGTTTCTAAAAATCCAACTCTTCTGTGCATAAGTCAATAAATATCAGTTTCTGAATATATGAGCTTTCTGAAATGCTCTCTAATGCCAAGGCTCTGGGACTGAATTGTAGTTCATGGAACTTGCACAGGAACATTAACTATGTCACTTATAGATATGATATGTAGAGCTCCTCATGAAGAAATGTATCTTTCCCAACTGTGGCATCCATGTCAACTTTGGAAAATATATTGATGTGCTTGTGCCTCTGTGTGTCTCTGTCTCTGATGAAATGTTTCAGAGTACCTGTGTCTTTTTTCACAAACACTGTAAAATTCTTTGTTTAGCCATGGACTTTTCAGTTTTATCTACCTCAATTATCGATAACCATCTTGCCTACATTAATATTCAAGATCTATTCCTATATCTTTTAATGTTGACAGGAATTAAAAATTTTCCAATATAATTTTTCAATTCATCTGCTATTCTGATTTGTATGAATATATAAAAATAAAGAACCAATTCAATTTAGCATGACAATCATATAATGCAACAGTAATTGAATAGTTTTGAGAAACTCAAAAGAGTATCAAACTTTATTATGAGTTTAGTAAAATGAAATAAACATGATAAAATGAATTTCATTCTAGGAAGGAAGAAGAGACTTTTGTAAACAAAGAAACAATTCCCTTCTTGAATGTGATGCCTAATTACTTTGAAAAAAAAGTCTCCTTTTGTTTTAGTAAAACATGTTAAAAAACATGTGTTAGTAAACTAATTTTAAATTTAACAACTCAGCAAGTACTCCTGTGTTAGGAACTGATCAAGGTCCTTTACCACATAGTCACAGCAACTATTTTTCATATCCATTGACCCTAAGGATAGATGACATAGATGATAATCACACAGACTGTGGATTGACTGATAAGCATGTCACAAATGCTCACTTGTCACCTAAAACTTTTCTTCATCAAAAATCAGAGTGAAAGTTTACAGTCTCCTGAGAATCACTGTGTAGCAACAGTACCTGCAAGGTGAACAGAAAGGCTGGGAGACAAAACAAGGAGATTTAAAGTCTTGGTTTGCCTCTGGAAAGAAACATGTATCTCTGTGACCCATTATACCATTCCTCATTGACTCTCTGTGGTCCATATGAAGAATGTATTATGAAGATATCCACATAGGTATACTCACAAAAGAAGGTAAACACATGAGAAAGCCTAGAGGTAGAAGTCAGTAAGTTCATATTTAATAATGATAGATTTAATAGGTTTTGTTTTCAATGAAATTATTACCATCATTTCCCCTCCATATTTGTTAGACAGCACTGATCATCTTGATGCATGCCTCTTTACACTAGAGAATGAACTTACAAACAATAAACTGTTTCTGCAAAACACACACACACACACACACACACACACACACACACACACACACACACACGGTGAAGGACATCAACCTCACGGCTTCTTAATGCCAGGCAAGTATTTCTTCTTCGACCTTTGCAATGTACTTGTGTGTTAACAGAGTTGTAACTTAGTTTATAATGAAATTCTGACAATTTCTAGATAATTTTCTTTAACATGCTTTTATATAGTTTTATAGGCATGGTTATTTTTCTGTTGTAGGTGACTGATTTGAAATCTTATTGTACTAGATACTTGCTTATTCAGGTGAAATTGGTATAATGTTTGTTTTAAAACAGACAACACCACCTAAATTTTTATTATTACATCATAGCTTAGAAAACAATGTTGATATCATTCAAAATAGATTTTAATATTCTGCTAGAGTTAAATTTTCTCACCCCGAGGCAATAAATACTTTAAAAAAATCTTGTCAGGCTGGGTGGTAGTGGCTCACACCTTTAATCCCAGCACTTGGGAGGCAGAACCGGGTGGATCTCTGTGAGTTTGAAGCCAGCCTGTACTACAGAGCAAGATCCAGGACCGGCCCCAAAACTACACACAGAAACCCTGTCTCAAAAAACCAAAAAAAAAAAAAAAAAAAAAATTCTTGTCTAAGCTAATTATTTTTTTGTTTTGAATTAACTATGCACATACTCAGCTTTTTCACTAATGAAAATTCAATATAAATTTGAAAATGGCAACGTTTTATTAAAGATGCATGCATATGTAAATGTCCTTTTATGTTTTAATAAAATTATTGTGTAATTCTATTAATAACCATTAGCTTGCATTTTTAAAAGGCATCACGACAATAAGCAAATTGGTAAAAAAGTAGGCAGCGATGGTCTATGGCTACTGGATGCCTGTGACAGTGTTTATCTCTTTTGAGGTAGACAGAATTCAAATTGCCTTCATTAGCGGAGCAATATGCTGTGGAAAATGAGCAAGGCACTTATCAAGAGGCTCTTCATTTGCATATTTTTGCTGCAAAACAAGCCACATGTTCTCTAGCTGCTTGAGATCTGTGAGTGAGGGAGAAAACAACCCAGGGAAGTAAGCATTCAAGAACTAGATTAAAGAAAAGACAAAGTTTGTCAATAAAGATGTTAGAATTGTACCTTGTGTTATCTGTGCTACAAAATGACAGTCTTACGGGCTTTTAGGAACTAGGACGTAACACAGCATGAATGCTTCTCACATCCACCAATACCTCAAGCAAAGCTGGAGGCTGGTCTTATAATACGATCAATACTTCAGATTGACACCACCTAGCTGTTCGCTCTTGCCGCTTAAGTCTCTGAATTTCAATTAAGCAGTAAGTTGTTATGGAACTACATTTTCAACTGCCAATTAACATGCCCTTAATCCCGGGCAATTCTGAAACACTTATTTTGCACAAGTTTTCCTTGAAGATTCTTCCCAGAGCAAAAAATTCTTACTTGACTGGTAAATATATTTTTCTCAAAATGAATGGCCAGATGTCAGATTGTTTAAGACTGCAGCTGGATGCTTATATCAAAAGAATATTTTAACTACACTTTAAGTTACAATCCACAGTATAAATTAAGAAAAATAGGTTGTATTCTTAAAAACATTTGGTCAAACATGTCTTGACCTAGCTGTAAGTATTAGGTCATGTTACATTTGAGATTTTTTTTTTTCACTGACACATTCCTTGGAAAACTTTTTAAATCAAATGAAACACATAAGCATTCATAGCACTGGTCCCACTCAAATTAGTGTAAACATTTTCCTTTCCTACATAATCAAATCCTCATTTATTTTTGTCAGTAAACTTGTTTATTTATAAATGTTCTGTCGGCTACCTATTGGAGCAGAGAACTAAAGTTTAGTACTGCTTTTTATTGAGGATTATAGTAATTTAAGAGAAAATATAGACAGATTGAAAGATATAATATTTATGCAATATTTAGATAATTTAAATTTATGAGGCCACAAAGCTAAATAAATGCAACTGGCAACATTCAACTATGTCTGCCAATGTTTTAGTATTAGTAATGGAATGTTATAAAAAAGTTAAATATATTCTACACACAGCCTACATTGAAAACACTTCTACTTCCAGGGTTCACAGCCTACTACATAAATTACACAATACAGATTAAAACAAATTTGTTGCAGGCTATTTGAGACAATGATTAATTAACCAACATTTAAACATAAATCTATTTGACTATAAGGCTTTGGCTTTTTATTCCTCTATAAAAAAATTGTATGACATTCTCTCATTAGCTTCAGAAAACTTAGTAATAATGCAAGCCTAATTTAATATTATAACATGCAGAACTAGTAACTCCAAAGATCAAGTTAGTATGACAATTTTATTGTGGAAAACAAGTAGATTAATTTGTCCTATGAAACTGATGGTTAGTTTCAAATTTAGCCTTACAAAATTTACAATATTCGTGACCATACTAACTTCTATATATCCTAAAAGAGCAAGGTAACTAACAAAATCCCTTCAGCTAAACATTCTCATGAACTAATGAAACTCGATTCCATGACTAGGATTAACTCATCAAAGAGGGATTAAGAGTTTTATTAGCTGATTAGCTGCCATCAAAGTACAATACACTGTAGTAGAACATCATTAACAAAAATGAGGAGGGAAAACTATTTAGGTGTGGATTGTAGGAATGAGGGCTTTGACCCCTAAGGAGTCACAGGATTCTTGGGTCTGACAAAACTGATTTTTTAAAAACATAATCTATCAATGCACATTTTTATACAAGGGGATTCGTATACTTAGCAACTGTAACTCATTCTTGGATTGGATTTTCTTGCTGTTCCACTGCTGTGGAGTATCAGAACATAATGACAGCAGTAAGACAACTGACAGATAGGTTTAAAAAAATGCAAGATGTTTGCTTATGAGACAATAGAGACAGCATTAAGATAATTAAGCACATAGTCATGTCCTGTCCCAGTGAAACAGATGAAAGACAAAAGAGGAGAAAAGGGCGTACATAAGAAGGGTGAGGGTGATAACAGCGCTGAAGATAATCTAAAATATACAGTGCACTGTATATGTCGGAGTATATTTCACACAGAAAACTGGAATATTGTGTATATGATGAATATCTCATGACCTTAGTGACAAACTACAAATTATTTTAAGAAGTAATGATTTAGAAAAACAATGTAATCAGTGTTTGCACCACTTATACCTATTCCCTCAAAGAACACATACGTATGTATACAATGTAATACTTCTGATCAATTATTTCCCTAAAATATAAAAAGCCTTTAACATGGCTTTTATAATTTTACAAGTAATATATGGACTCTATTCCTTATGCTTATAAATTAGAAAATTATTTAAGTTTTCTAAAATAAAAGAGGGATCATTAATCTTGACAAGATATGATGCACTTACCATCATGATTGGGATTTCCCAGTGTCCATGGCTCATCAGAATCAAAATGAGTATCTCCTCCAATTCCTGGTCCAGGGAAATAGGCATGTGCCAAAAATCCTCCCTCCCCATCAAAGGGGGAACTGTCTCCATGAAAACCAGATGCAAAAATGATGGTTATATCCACATCACGTTTGCCATTTTCTAGTTCACTGTAGGGAACTTCTTCAAATGTTAGTGGAGTTACATTCTGCCACACATCAAAGGCACGGCGAATTGCTTTCCTGGTCTCAGGGTCTCCAACTTTTGGAGTTACGTTCTTTATACTGAAAGTTGGAAAAGATAATGATCAGTGTGTCTTCTTGTATGTAATTTGAATTATTGCAATTTTTCACATTTTAGTTCAGAATTATCAGAGAAAATGGCTGTATTACACAGAAATAGAATTTATTCATGTTTACTGACTTTATAGACACTGTTCATTACACTGGGTTATCTCATTATCATCCAGGGAGCCTTCGTGTGCCAAGGCTATTAGGATAAAGGTCTATGTAGGAGGCTTGTGGGAGGTAGGATGATAGATCAATCAGTTTGCCAAGTGATCAAGCAGGTGCAGTAGCATAGAGCTGAAATAAAAACCCCAATTTCCTTTTTATTTTCATCATTGCAGAGGTATATCACTGTAATTATCCAATCAAATAATATCTTTAGGCTTAGAGCTGTGAACACCAACTCATCACGAAGCAAGTTTTATTTATTGTTTTTAAAACAAAGGCCCACTTATTGTGGTCTCTGATAGTCTGCTCTGATAATCTTAACTAAGTCTTTCTAGTAAACAAAACACAACTAAATAAAATAGCAACTTACAACAAAGATTTACAAATTTTGTGAATTTAAATCAAAGCAGGAAAAAATAAAAATGTTACCTTGACATTATTAGTTTCATCCTGGTCTAACATTAATATAAATTGATGAAGCAAAATTACTGTTTTTGATTCATTTAACACTAATCACACACACACACACACACACACGATTTCCTGATAATTTCTTTAAAATACAGCATAAATGAAACATACACACACATATACATACACACACACACACACATATATATATATATATATATATATATATATATATATATAAAACTTTATGGTGCAGAATACAGTCATTCTATGCATTTTTTTAAGTAACAGATGGATACTACAAGGTTCACAGGTTTCAAATCCTTTCTGTTAGTAATATTCTGCACAGATTACACCAAGTAAAACCTTTAATAAAAATGCTATGATGTTCAATGTAATATAGCTTGGTATACAGACATCAAAGATAATTGGGAGAGCTGCAGTTTACAATGATAGTGATGTAGCCAAATTATGGTATCTAAGCTGAATGACATTCCTTATAAAGGACTAAAATTTATTTTTATTTTTAAGATCTATTTCTCAATACTAAAAACATTTGAGATGTACTTTCTAATAGAAAAGTAACATTGTGATTATATACAAGTAAGTTGCATGTAATCATTACAAATGCTATAATAATAATAATAATAATAATAATAATAATAACCTTATTTGTTCATTAAGAGTGTGACAAACCCTCAATACACCTTATTTAATACCACCAACAATACATGGAGATGAGTATTAATACCTACCTTACAAAAATGTTACAATTTATATGAATTTAAAGGAAATCTTCTGACAAGCTTATTCCTAAACACTCTTCAGAGCCCATTGTCTTGGAGTCCATATGTACTATACATCTAAAAATAAGCTTTCCTTTCCTTATAACATATAGTCCCTACCTTATTTGCAGTTTAGAATGCTTCTGGATATTATTTATTCTATATAAAAGGACTAAACACCAACAAGCAGAACAGGGTTGGAGGCAAGGGGTGATCCAGGGAGCCAGAGCTGGTGAAAGGCCATGAAGGGGAGATTTTCCAGCAGATTCCAAGAGCCACAAAGTAGCTGGTGTAGTTGGAGCAGTGAGAAAGGTACACTCAGAGGGTTTTATTTGTTTTGTTTTGCTTTATTTTGTTTTCAATTTTCTTAATTCTTCTCAGAACTGAGCTGAATGCAGAACAAATCTCTGGCATTTATTGTTGACAGAAACTTTTTTTTCTACATAGAATTAAAATCATTTGCATGCTTATTTTCCTCATAATTTTAAAATATTATATTTTATCAATGCCCTCCTCTTCACTTTTGATATATTGTTTTGAATGTAGGAAGAGCAAATAGAGCATTAGGAATGACTCTTGACACTGGACTTCTGCCATGAATAAATGATTCGAGCCACAACGAGGAGCGTATACTCTGGCAGAGAAAATGCTGAAATGAAAGTTGTTTTTTTTTTTTTTTTTTCATTTTTAGGTTTTCGAGACAGGGTTTCTCTGTGTAGCTTTGCGCCTTTCCTGGGACTCGCTTTGGAGACAAGGCTGGCCTCAAACTCAGAGATCCGCCTGCCTCTGCCTCCAGAGTGCTGGGATTAAAGGCGTGCGCCACCACCGCCCAGCAGAAATGGAAGATTTTAAGGACTTTTGCAAACCCCCAAAAGGGAATTGGTGAAACAATAGATTAGACAGAGCCAGTAGAGAGAGGATGCATTTTTGAGGGTACACACACAACTAAATTTAACAGCAGTGGAAGGATGGATAGGAGCAACTGCTTTCTGCCTGCTCAGGGATGGCTGTTTTTCATTTGGCTCTAGTCTTATCTTTCCTTCAGCAATGTCCTACATTATATTTTGAGAAAAAGGAAGTATCTACTTGGAGGCATCAAGGTCTTTGCACCTTGTTAGAATTCATTTCCCATCGTGAGGAAAAAGAGATGCATGCTAAGTGAAGGCATCATTCTTAATTTTTTTTGCAAATTAAATTACTAGTAGTCATTTATCCTCTTTATATACTGTGGGACTACAAAAGTGCTAACGGCATAGGATTTGAAAGGATTTACTGCAGAAGAGTACTAATCTAGATGCTAGACTATACTCCAAGAGAGCTTGTGTAGTTTTGTAACAAGACAGGGAATTTAAAGAGCAAAAACAGTGATAATCTATGGTGACAATTAAGTGAGGAAGCAAACAAAAGATGCTAAATGTTGCTTTATTGACAGGATGGACCAAGACACTTATCATTTAGTGTCTAGACACAGTCCGTAAGAGGCCAAAGTAAATTCATCCATGTAAAAAATAGAGCTGGAGTGAGGTGCTATAAAATGAACACAAAAGAGAAGGTCATGAAATGAGAGAGGACTTACAGGGAGATAATATTCTATAGTAGGAAGGGTCTAGAAAGGTGTAAGCATAGAAGCCCTCTAATTGAATTTCCATTACAAATATGACTATCCATTAAGGAAAATGGATAAGAGGGGAAAAGTGACAGGAAAAAATTATATCACTAACTCACACAGAGGATGGACAGGAACATGCTAAGATTGATGGTACTGGGGACATAGAGAACATGTTTTACTGTATATTCTGAGAGAACTGTGAGTGGAGATTGGTAATACAATGTATAATGGAGAAATGAATTTTATTTCAAGTAAATGGTAATATTAAATGATGAAAGCAAGTGTAGTTATGTTAGTATGACTTTTAGGTAAGTTATTAGAGGCTATGAGAAGAAGAAAGCAATAGGACAATATAGACTAACACACCTTGTACACACTTTAACTTGAAAATTGTCACTGTTTTTAGAAGCCATGCACAGAGGCACTTGCAAAATATGCTTCACCATGCTAGATGTGATATTATTTATGAATAAATAGAAACCATACATGTGTACTTCAGAGCCATGTTTGGAGACTAATACAGGAGACTCAGCAAACAAGGTGTCACCCTTTAATATTACCTGATAAATGAGATAACAGTGGCACAGAGATCATGGTGTAATGACAGCAAAATAAACTGGGTAGCCTTAAATTTTGAGTACGTACTGCTCAGATAACTAAATGTTCACTGTGTGAGAGGGCAGTGCTGTAAAAAGAGGAATGCTAACATTTTGACAACTGTAATGAAGCTGATTTAATTGAAAAATCATTACTTGCATATTTTCTTTTCTTTTCTTTATGTTTTGGTTTTTTGAGACAGGATTTCCCTGTGTAGCTTTGCACCTGTCCTGGAACTCACTCTGTAGCCCAGGCTGGCCTCGAATCCACAGAGATCCACCTGCCTCTGCCTCCCAAGTGCTGAGATTAAAGGCGTTCACAACCAACGCTCGGTGCATATTACCTTTTATAGATAAAGAGAACAATCATTTAAAGATGGATTTTATTTGCACAAGTGTTTATCTGGCTATTTTATGGAGAATCTTACCACGTTTTTCAAATTTTCCTTCAGATAATATTTGGAACTTTAATCTAAAAATCATACCAAAAACAAGACTAAAGCAAAAATGTGTATAGATTTTTATTTATCATAATAATTGGTACTCATATCAAAATGGGTGTCCTGGCACTGTTAACTATGAAGACTTAGGATTTTACTCTTAACATCATTATGTACTGTGCCAGTTAATTTCATGATAATGGCACATAGGAAGGTTGCTACTTTATTTTTTCTTATGGTGGTAAATCTTTTTCAAAGTTAGACTGCAGTTACACCTTTGATATTGGAGGTAAGAACAAAGATAAATACCTTGGAATTTAATTAAGATAGAGAAACATTGTAGTACTCTTTCCTCAAGATCATTACGGTTTGGGGAGGCTTAAATTATTTACATGCGTGAAAGGTCTTCTCTGTCATAAATTACCAACAAATATTCATTGTTTTCTAGACTTATAGATAGCTTTCTGGCTGTTTTTTTTTTCTTTCTTTCTTTTTTTTAATCTCACATAGTCTCTAGTCAAGAACTTTGTCATTGCATTATCTTCATATTGGAGAACATACAGTCAAAATAGAAAAAGCCAGCCACACAAAAACATTCAGAAACAGCTGAAACTCTGGAATTATCAAACCAGTTGTTCAAAATAACTCATCAATATGTTAGAATCTTAACAGAAATATAGCTAACAAAAATTGTAAGGTGTGTGTGTGTGTGTGTGTGTGTGTGTGTGTGTGCATGTGTGTGTGCGCGCTTTAGCTATGTAATAGAAACTTTAAGAAATGACATAAAGGGCAGGGCAGAAATAAAATTGCACATGAAACAAATGAAGACTACCTCTGATTCTTATTATGGCCAAGAAAATAATCAGTGAATTTTAAAATATTGTAGGAACTTTCTAAACTGCAAAGTACAGCAAGGAAATGATGAAACCCAGAACAGATAATCTAGGAACTATGGGGAAATAGATGTAAAGATTACACTCAAAGGAAGAAGAGCAGATTTAATAATGTCTAAGAATGTTTCAATATTAACAACAGAAACCAAATTACTGATCCATGAAACTCAGAGCACATGAAGGAGCAACCCCCATCATACCAGAATCATATCTGTAGAGGAGCAAAGGAAACAATTATAATTAGAAAATTAGAAAAAAAATGCAAGAAGAAATAAGTACAGAATGTTAAAGTGTTTAGATAATATATAATAAAACCACCAACCTAAAAATCAGCATCCAGTGAAATTAGCATTCAAAAGTGAAGTAGAAAAAATAACTTGTTCAAAGAAAAACTAAGAAATTCTTGTCAGTAGGCTTTTCTGACAAGAAATTTAAGACTTCTTCAGAGATAAGATCAGAAATTCAGATCTACATAAAGAAAGGAAAATTATTAGAGAAGGAATATACTTCTTTCTCAGATACCGCAAAGCAAACAAAATATGAAAACAATATTTAAGCCTGCAATAAAATGAAATGCTAATGATTAATGCTTTTTGTGTATAATATTTAGTATATATATATATATATACATATATACACTATCAATATGAGAAAAAGTAGAAAATTCTGACACAGAATAAAATATAAATAAGTAGTAAAGTAGTCATGTGTGTGGATAGATAAACTCAATATGTTAAGATTGTATTTCTTTGTTACTTGATCAGTAGACATAATGCATTATTAATCAAAATCATGTTCAATTATTTCATAGATATGAACAGATGGATTTTGAAGTTGATGTTGAAATTTATGAAACGCAACATAATCAACATGATATTCAAAAAATTTACACAGGCAACTAGAAACCCTAGGTATTACAGTAACTTTCAAGTTAGTAATTGAGATAGTCTGATATTGATTAGATGGGACATATCAGGAAT
Organism: Onychomys torridus; assembly: GCF_903995425.1. Lineage (NCBI taxonomy): Eukaryota > Metazoa > Chordata > Mammalia > Rodentia > Cricetidae > Onychomys > Onychomys torridus. Next base: position 19,594,335 of record NC_050444.1, on the reverse strand, counting down.
AGAAGTGAAGAATAAGCCCAGAGAGTGACCAATGCAGACAAGTCAACGACTGATCTATGACAAATGAGTGAAAGGAATATAGTCTGAAAAAATGCAGATCTTTTCAGCAATATTGCTGGGGATGATAGGGTATACATACACATCCACATATGCATCTACATGAGTGAATACAGTTGTAGTTATTGTGCACATCTTACATATTGTTTCAAAAGTAATTGGAAGTAGGGTTGGGGATGGAGCTCAATTGGGAGTTTTTAATTAGCATGGACGAAGCCCTGGGTGTGTTAATTCCAACACTCAGGAGATAATGAATGATAGCAAATGACTAGAAAATACGTTAAAGGATCATCTAGATGTCCTTGGTTTTGATGGCATATTTTTATTATTTATTTATTTACTTGACATCTCCACGGCAATTTTCCCTCCCTCCTCTCCCCAGTCCCTCCACTACTCCTCAATTTCTATTTAGAGAAGGGCAGGCCTCCCAAGGGTATCCATGGAACATGGCATATCAAGTTGCAGTCAGACTCAAGTTCCTCCCCTTGTATTAACTATGGGCAAGGGAATCCAGTATGAAGAATAGAGTCCTAAAAGCCAGTGAAAGAGTCAAGAGACAGCCCCTGCTCTCACAGTTAGGAGCCCCACAAGAAGACCAAGCCACACAACTGTTACATATATGCACAGGGACTAGGTGAGTCCCATGAAGGCTCACTGGTTCAGTCTCTGTGAGCACCCATGAGCTCAGGTTAGTTGATTCTGTGGGTTTTCCTCTGATGTCCTTGGACTATTCTGACTCCTCAAATCCTTCCCCCATCTCTTCAGCAGGACTTCCTGAGCTTGGTTCAATGTTTGACTGTGGGTCTCTGCATCTGTTTCAACCAGTTGCTAGATGAAGTTTCTAATGTCAATTGGGCTAGGCACCAATCTCACTCAGGATAAATACACAATAACAGCCAGTTCAATTTTTCACCACCAGAGCCCAGGCATCTCAGTGTAGTAAACCATAATAGTATATTTTTAGACACTACATATAACAACAAAGTAAGGAAATCAGTTGGACATTATTAGAATTAAAACAACTGCTCTAAAAACCAATCACAAAGACAATGGAAGTGAATGCCACAAAACAAGAGAAGATGTTGAAGATAGAACTGATTAAAGGCTTACTGAAGAAATGATAAGTCTCTTTAACAAGAAAACCATCTAGTTATTAATCAGAAAATCTGAGGAGACACTTCACCAAAGTAGATATGCTGAGAGTATGCAAGTACAGATGATGCTGAACATTATATTTCACTAATGAAACTGTCTAAGTACATTATCTCTGTCTCCATGAACAATGAGAATTTTGCATCTGTGTCCTAGCTAGTTTTATGGCCACCTGACAAGCCAGATACATTTAGTAAGAGACTCTCAAATGAGAAAATGCCTCCTAAGATCCAGCTGTAAGGAAGCCTGTTAGGTATGCTCTTCATTAGCAATTTCTATGGGAAGGCCCAGCCCACTGGCCTTGGTGCCAACCCTGAGCTGTTAGGCCTGAGTTCTATAAGAAAGCAGCCTGAAGAAGGCAGAAGGAGCAAGCCAGTAAGAGGCACTCCTCTGTCTCCTCTGTGTCAGCTCCTGCATCCAGGTTCCCACCAGATTTGTGTTTCTATTCTTTGCTTCCCTCAATTGACTGTGACTAAGGATATGTAAGCCAAACAAATCCTTTCCTCCCCAAGTTGCTTTTGGTGTTTCATCACAGCAACAGTAACCCTAACTAAGAAATGCTGTCAAATCAGTTACAGTTTCAAACCCTTAAACTAAATGTCAGAGAGATTATAAGGAAACAGTTTTCAGGTACCACTGGTGATGATTCAAAATGGAATATTGAGCCAATAAAAAAAGCTATATATTGGCAGTTTTATAAAGAGCTCGACCCCAGTTTTAATATTCAATAAACAATCACTCTCCTTGGTACTTATTCAAATTATCTAGAAATTTATATGCACACAAAAAACTTGCGCAAAAATGTTTATACTACCTACATTCCTGAGAAACCCTGAAAACAACTGAGATGGTTCCAATGGTTAAAGTAAACTGTGATATCTTTACAATGGATTATTATTGAGTAATAAAAACAAATGAGCTATCAAGTCACAAAAAAGATGTGAAGAAATCTTAGATGCATCTCAGTAAGGAGAAGTGAGTTGGAAAAGACATTATGCCACACTACAACTAAATGGCAATACATAAAAATCCATGCTTACATTGATAATAACAAAATAAGTAATTGCCAGTGGTTTGGAGGGAAGAGAGATGAATAAATTGGAAGGACATGGGATTTTTTTTAGGACACTGAAACTACTTGTATAATATTGTAGATGTCAACATATGACATCATATACCAGCCAAATACATAGACCCAGACAGGGTGAATGGTAGTGTAAACAATAGTTCTCCATCAGGAATCAAATTGATTCTGGATCATCAGATCTGCAAATGTGCCACATTAAACAAAATACTCTCAACAGCAGAAACTGTGCTGCTCAAGATTCATTGGTCTAAAATTGTTGTGAAAATGAAATCTTATATTATTTAAGATGACCATGAAAAAAATTTTATTATTTTGAAATTGCTTAGAATTATGCTCGGCTTTATGAATAGAAATGTAGAGTATGAGTGACAGTAGTTTCAAAGTTTCAAACATATATATATATATATATATATATATATATATATATATTTTTTTTTTTTTTTTTTTTTTTTTTTTTGAGACAGGGTTTCTCTGTGTAGCTTTGCGCCTTTCCTGGCTCTTGCTCTGTAGACCAGGTTGGCCTTGAACTCACAAAGATTGCCTGGCTCTGCCTTCCAAGTGCTGGGATTAAAGGCGTGCGCCACCACCACCACCACCACCACCACCACCCCCCACCCCCCCACCCCCCACCCCCGGCAAACTCTTATATTTTTTAATGTTTATTACCTTTCTAAATACCTTCTGTATCACTGTATGAGGCAAAGAATTGCTTTCAATCAGTCTTGTATGAAGTACACAAGTGTTTTTCAATCAGTCTCCAAAGTTCTCACTAGGCACTACTTGATAGGAGTGTCAAAGCAACAGAAATGAAACAAGGTTGTGGGTGGGGCTGAGTCCTGTACCTGTAAGTGATGTGTTTGTGTTGCCACTTCTGTCCGGTTAGTGCGTAGCGCTTTCGACGAATGTTGAATTTGGAGCTGCCTCTGGTCTGGTCTGGTACACCACATCGAGGCTTCTTCATCCAGCTGAAAAAGAGTGGGTATTTTCAGCAATTCCTCTTAATGATTTCAAAAGGGAAACAGCGACTCACAAAGGGAAATGGTCCATGTTCAATGTTCTTACAATTTAAATCTAAATCGATGTCATACATTTTCAGAGAGGGTTAATACTATGTTACTATTCAAATTCTTTAGTGTATTTACTTCCTCCAATGTACTTTGAGATTACTGCACAAAAAGAAGTTACTTGAAATTTCTATATAGATTCCACTGTTGAAAAGTATACAACCTTGAACAAATCTTCACTTCCTCACATTATCTATGAAATGACACCAGGGTATGCTAACATTCTGTGATGTGGTTTTGTTTTTGTTTTTGTTTTTTTGTTTTTCAGATTAATTTCCCATTATAATTTCTGAGTACAATATTCCATTATAATATCTTAGTATAATATTTGATAATATATAATTAAAATTATACTATTCTGTGACAATATCTCAATACATTTCACTATAGCATCTCATTATAATATAGTTGGCAAAAGAAAATAATTCTACACTCCTAAGATTTTTTTCTCTGAGACAGGATTTCTCTGTGTAACAGCCCTCCCTAGCTATTCTGGAACTCACTCTGTAAATCAGGCTGGCCTCAAACTAATAGAGATTCACCTGCTTCGGCCTCCAGACTGCTGGGATTAAAGGCGTGTGCCACCAACGCCCATCTTGAGTCCTACAATTTGATCAAAGACTTTTAGCACATTTTTGCATGGGATATGAGTTAACACTTTTTAAACACAATATTTCTAAATTTTATTTCATGTATATGGATGTTTTGCCTGTGGAGATGTCTAGGTGCCTGCAGGGTCAGAAGAGGAAGCTGGATCCCTTGGAACTGGAGTTATAGATGATTGTGTTCCACCATAAAGATGTTGGGAATTGAACCCAGATCCTCTCGGAGAGCAGCCAGTGCTCCTAGCCGCTGAGCCATCTCTCCATCAGCTCCACAGATTTTTATAGTCTCCTTCTAATAGCAGGGATCACTGTGGCAGAGTCCCTCTCCTCCAGCCTTGAGAGCAGCACATGGCTTGTTCATATGGTGCTGGCATTTTCCTAGTTCTCTTTTACTTTCAATCATTATTCATGTTTCCCAATGATAATCAAATTCAATAGTTATAAAATATTTTCCAGAGTAAGCAGTTCAGCATCACAGAATGAAGCTCAGCATCGAAATGAAATGTTGTTTCCGTGTATTAATTTTACTGTGTAGTCAGGTGTCACAGTCTAACTTGTTTGCTAGGACATGGCATTTGATTACCGTCATGTTTATTACTGACTCTTGATTCTTGTTTAAGCAGAAAGTTGTTAAGGATTCTCAATAGTTTCCTTCACAATACATTTTTTTTCTGTTCCTTAGCCTCTTTACTAACTACCAAGATCACACCCAATATTCTTGTTGCTACATGAATCAGAAAGGATATGAAAATAATTTGGTTTTCTGTATTGTATCACATATGTGAGTTTTTAAAATATTTGAAATGGATTTGAATTTAGAAATGCTGCCTATGAATATCACTGTATAACTGGGTACTTTCATGTGTACTCAATATCCTGGCACCTGGAGGGGAGGCTAAAACAGGTTTGTGAAATCAAGGACAGCAGAGTAAAAACCATTCCAGGACAGATGAAAAAACAGAATGACGCTGATCTCGAAATGTCTGTATTTACTTATTGATCTTAGTCCGCTCTCCTCCTATTGTGTTTGCTGCTGTTTCATTACAAAACTGATGCATGCTTACTCTAGGATGACTTCAAAATTAAAAACAAAAACTTTTGTTAATGAGAGTGAATTAACATTTTAGAAGTAGCTTGCTTATACTACCCATGTATGAGAGTATTAATGTACATCAATGCAATTATTTACATTACAATAAAAGTAACACCTTTAAAGTAAAGATTAAAAGCATATTTATTACTATTATTATTATTATTCTCAGAGTAATGGAGATATCACAGTCATCAGATATAGCCAAGCTCATTCGAGTCTCGACAACATACTTATGAGGAAAATCATTCCCTTACCAAGTCAAATGGGATGCATTCTAACACCTAACTCCTGGGAGGCCACCCTAGGTTTCAAGATTAATCACTGTAGCAATGAGTATTTCCAGTCAGTTTGACTTCTGCTTTTATGTTCAGGAGAGTGTTCCATTCCAATATCAGATCTTTCTAGTTCTTTCATAACAGATACTACAACAGCTATCAGTTCTCACATTTTTCATAAATATCCACCAGCTCAAAAACAACACATTTTGCATAAATATGTAATGTACCTATTCTCCACACAAAACAGTGCCCATTAGCTTTAGTACAGTTTGGCTTTATAATTACATCAGTTCTTACACCCCAGACTGTGAATTCTAGCCAGTGCTGTGTGATGGATAAAGGGTCCTACAATGCTCCTGAGGTTAGTTTGGACATCCTCATCCCAAGCAATCTTGTAGCTTCAGCCTTTCCAATATCTGTGATTATGGTTCCGCAAGCCAGGTTTTGCTCAGCACAGTTGTGGTCCATGTAACTGGGACACTGCAGCAATGCTGCTGGAAGCACCACTCATCAGGGAGAGAAGGGACAGCCAGCTCTCACAGATGTAAATGGACACCCCATTAGTTTGGTGTACTTGTATCTACATTTACTGAGAGAAAAATTAGTTTCAAAAATATTTTGCAATAGGTTAGACATGCTTTCATCATGCAGACATTCCAGATTTTAATGAAATGGAAGAGTGATTGCTGCTGTTTGGAGCTGTCCCCAGATCTCTCTAGGAATACTCAAACATGCTTCTTTTATTATTTTAAACATTCGTGGGCTGTATCATCACGGAGAGGACTATATCTGTCAGGTATACAGAGATTGTTAAAAGCAATTTTACACAGCTCAAACATTGAGGGCTTATTTTCTCTACATATATCAGCTCATTAACTGCCTGCCTGGACACACATACAACTCACAAGACAGAAAGGGCAAAGATAAAACACTAACGTACACAATGACAAGAAAGAAATGTAATGGTCACCACAATCATCAAAAAGAACAGTTATCTGTTGTCTTGCACTTATTAATTAATGTGTTACCCTCCAGATAAGCTCTAAGCCTCTGACTTCCCTACCAACCATATGTCTGCAGCGACTAAAGGGACGTCATACAGTCCACTAAAGCAATTCTGTTTGAAAGTTATTGCCATACTCACACAGTAAAAACAAAACAAACAAACAAACAAACAAACAAACCAGCCAGACGATGGTGGCGCATGCCTTTAATCCATGGGAGGCAGAGCCAGGCAGATCTCTGTGAGTTCCAGGCCAGCCTGTTCTACAGAGCAAGATCTAGCACAGGCACCAAAACTACACAGAGAAACACTTTCTCGAAAATCAACAAGCAAAAAACATAACAAACAAACAAACAAACAAACAAAAACCTTTAACTACCAAAGATCACATTTTTTTCTTCTAAATTTAAAACTATTACTATTAGGGTATCAACTTGACAACCTGGACAAAAGAATAAAAATAAAAACTACTGATAACTGCATGAAACAGTATTGTTCTTTGCATATCTAATTAATTATCCTGATTTAAAAAAAACTATGATTTTAAGTACTACTTCATTTTCTTAGTAAATTTTTAGAAATGCTACTTGCAGTTAAAACAGTTCAAAAAATATTAGCAAGTGTTAAATAAGTTATGTGGCATTATTTAGATCATCAGAATATTAAACATGCACACACATATATCAACACACACAAACATGTCATATATATGGAAGTAGAAAGAATATTAACGACTGTAAGAGATAACTCTTTCATCAAGTATTCTTCCCTATACACTACTGTGTGTACATTAAACATGAACTAGCAAAAACAATTCCATTTAAAATTAGCAAAACATCAGGCATGCCCTACATTATGAGCTTGTATTTCACAACTTGATAAAATATAGGACTATAAGACTGTCTATTCATTAAGGAATTTAAGTGAGCTTGTTTAAAGAAATTAGGTAACCAACTTATAATTTAAAAGAATTATTATACTATTAGATAGTGGATTTAGTTTTTGGTGGAGAACAAATGTTACACTCTTTCCAATGCCAGTTCTAAGGAGCAAAAAAAATAATAAAATATTCTATTCAGAGCAATACCTAAATTTGTTGCTTGGAACTAGTTAATTACCTCAACATAATACAAGGATTACTGCAATTGGAATAATCACTTTTAATTGCCCAGGAGTTGTAGATTAACTGTACCACATGTCTCTTTGCCAAAGGAGGATTTTTTTTTTTTTAAATTTAAAATCAAATAAAGGGGTAGAGTGCTGGTTCAGTGGTTGAGAGTTCTTATAGTTCTTGTAGAGGAACTGAGTTCAGTTCCAAGGACCCAGATCGAGCAGCTGACAAGAGTTGATAACTCAAGCTCCAGGGGTACTTGCTGTCATGTGCATATGCTTCCCTTCACACACTCTCTCACACATACCTAACTAAAATAAAATACATCTTTAAGATATGACCTGGACAAAGGGGCACTTGCCTTAACCAGCACTCAGGATGGGGAAGCAGGATGTATGAGAGCAAGGTCAGTGTGGCTACATAGGATGTTGGGGGCATCCTGGAGGCTATAGGAAGGCAGTCTCAAATGAACAAGCAAACATAAATAACAGTGAATTGAGTATATACATAAGTGACATGAAGAAATAAGTGGCTTGATAACATTTATAGATCACTTCTCAAATGACTGACAGTGTTTTAATTAGCCTGAAAGTACAGTAAGTATTTTATTCTCTTTGTTGCTTTGAAATAGGCTCTATCAAGCGTAGGCTGGTTTCAAACTCTTACATGGGTATTGAATCTGAACTTACATCATTATCATTGGGTAGTGTTGTGGTCTGAGAATGGCCTCCATAGTTTGTCTATGTAAATACTTGGCCTACAGTAGGTGGAAAGCTTTGGGAGAGTTGGTTGGTGTGACCTTGCTGGAGGAGATGTGTCCCTTAGGGTAGGCTTCAAGGTTTCAAAAGCCCACAGGATTACCAGTTATTTCTCTGCCCCTTGGTTGTGTCTCAGGATGAAAATTCTCAGCTACTGATTCCCAGCAATTCCCCTGCTTGCCACTGTGCTCTCTACTATGACAGTCATAGACTCACCATCTGAAACTGTTTGGCCCATTAAACTCTTTCTTCCATCAGTTGCCTTAGTCATGGTGTGTTGTCACAGTAATTTAAATGTAACTAAGAGAAGCAGCAAACACTCTTACCCGAGGGGCTATCTCTCTGGACACAGTTTTTCCTGACAAAGATTCACTCTCTAGCCAGGACTTACATGAAACTCACTATGTAGGCCCAAAAGGTGTCAGAGTTATGTCACTCATCCTGCTTCCACTTCCTATATAATGACATTACAGGTGTGGATCATCATATCTTATAATACATGTAAAGTAGTAGATGGCAGTGTCTGTAAGATTGTCATTATATACTCATTAAATTAAATTAAAAAACAAAAAAAGCACAGAGCAATGATTTTATAGCACAATTAGAAGGCTTATACTTTGAAATATTTTATATGAGTAACCTGATTCAAAACACCTCAGGATTAGCTATTTCATTGAAAAAATCAACAGCAGGCAAATGAAGTCACAGAGCCTCCAGTTTCAGCAACAATAAGGAATAAGGCCAAGCAATCTCAAGCAAAGGAGGAACTTCATAGAAGAGAGGGGAGAGACAAAACCAAGAAGGGCTAACTGTGCTTTTGGAATTTCACCTGGCAATAACTGCCAAGTTAACATTTGTTAAAGGCAAAGATGTATTGTGTATTCAAATAACAAAAACAAAAATAATTGTACCATTGATAATCAGTAAGAATAAAGTTGTAATACACAAAAGCAAACAAGCAAATAAATGCAAAGCAAGCAGAAACACTCATTTTGTTTTAAGATAGGAATTATCTATCAGGTTGTTCTTAATCTCCAGTTCTGTATCACAGAAAGGCTACTTACATCCTACATACTGACAGGCTAATTTCTCTTGGTGTGGAATCTGAGTCATTGGATACCAGTGGAACATTGATGTCCTCTACACCTCCATAATTTTTATACCCTCCCTCTAGACCACAAGAAAAAAAAAAACAAAAACCTTATCTCTTTCTACATAACAGGGACCAGCTAAGCCCATTATGATCACCTGTCTTTCTCTAGCTGCAGTAGGCATTAGGAAATTACATCTAACCATCTGCAACCTTTGAATGACCAGTTAGTCATAACTGTGAGAAACGGGTAATGACCTAAGTAGGATTCTACATCCTTAATGTTTTTAAATTATTAATTTTACTTGTGTATGGTGTGTGTGTGTGTGTGTGTGTGTGTGTGTGTGAGAGAGAGAGAGAGAGAGAGAGAGAGAGAGAGAGAGAGAGAGAGAGAGAGAGAGAGAGAGAGACAGACAGAGAGAGAGAGACAGAGAGAGAGAGAGACAGAGACAGAGAGAGAGAGAGAGAGAGAATATGTTACTATATGTGTGTGTTCCCATGAAGATAACTGATCCTCTCGAGCTGGAGTTATATGTGGTATGAGCTTCCTGATGTGCATGCTGTAAACTGAAATCAAGTTTTCTACAGGATCAGTCAGCATCTTCAACTTTGAACCATCTCTCCAGATCCCTTAAAAGATTGTTCTCCCTTAAAAGATTTCTTTAAGTTTCTTACCTTTAATGTCTAGCAAAAGGTAGATATTTCTTAATTTTTTCTTGACACTAGAAGACTTGAAAAATGTAACTTCTTTTAAAAATATTCATTTTGCTTTCATTTTTTAAATATTGTGTTTAAAATTTCAAGAAAATGAAACAGAAGCTAATGGTTCTTCATTAGGGAGCAGTAGAATATTGATATGAAGAGTGGAGATTAGCTGGAACAATTTTGTATAATACCCAGAAACAAAACACAAGACCTGATTTTTCATTGTTAGCAAAGGCTACCTTTAATTGTGAGGATGGATATTTATAGTCTAACAGAAATGTCTGATGTGTCTTTATGAATAATTATAATGACTAGAAGTATTCAGGTCTGGAATTTTGTGATTCTAACCCCAATATTGACATGAGGATTCTAACTTTTGCAGAATGTGGTTAATTTATTGTTGACTTTTGCTTCCCAAGGTCTGAACTTGTCAGTACTTATTCATCTATTTAAAAACATTATGAGGGTTAAGATCTTAAATTTTAAAACTCAAATTGAAGTTTAATTTTAAACAATAAATCCTATGAGCTCTTGTCTTGGGGATATAGAGATATAGCCTTATGTGAGCATTAGAAAAGAAAAGAGAATTTCAGTATTAAATGTAGAATTAGTTTGATGGGTCAGAATTTGTTTGAGTCAAGATACTTCACTTTAAAAAAAAAATGAATGATATCTCTTGATATATCCCGAAGATAACCTCCCCATGATACAAAAAGGCCTGAATTGTGCAATTTTCCTACATTTCATTTGGCCTGTGATATTGAGCATCTCTTCTCAGAAAATAGAGAGAAAATTATATTTTTGTCTATTGTGAAGGTTAATGCAGGATCATCAAATAACAGGGATATGTTCACTTTGTGAGTGTCAAGGGTTCTAAGAACACAAAAGAATTTTGCCTGCCTACTCAGGGAAAAATATATCCCTCCTTTGTAGTAGAGGAGCAATAATTATGCTTCATAATAGTACTCAACTTCTAGGAGCCAGTGACAAAAATACTATGCTACTAAATGCCTGTGAAAATGCAAATTTACATTACCAAAGAGGTAATAACTTTTGTCTTTGTAGTCTTTCAGTGAGTGTACACTTGAAGAACCACTTGTTGAGTCAATAGATGAAGCAATATCGAATAAACAATAAATTTAACAACTATCCTTACAGGCATGAACAAAGTCCTTCGTCACTGAGAAATTTAAAGTAGACACCGTCCAGTGAAAAATATAATTTGATTTATCTCATTTAGTGAGCTGTCACTTTTAGGGACCTACTAAACAATTAATAGTCTATTTCTGAATTTTCCCTACTAGCCCAACCTAAGAAAATTATTTGTACTGTTTCTGACTTCCAAATGTTTAAACATATGCATCCCATCCCATCCAATGTGAAGCTGCTGACAGTTGATAACACTTTGTAGATATGTGAACAACGACTCATACAAACCATACAGAGCAGCAATCACTAATTGCCACTTCATACAGTGTCTTCAAACCTGCATTAATTTGACTCTTGTTCATATTTTCTTTCCTGCTTCAAAATGTGTTGTTAAAATAATGTGAACAACCTGACTTTGTACACTACATGTTATGAGAACCCTCAAAAGACAGGGGTTAGAAACAGGATACATCCCAAAGAAAAGTTCATGAAGCAAAAATATCCCAATAGTGGTTGTTGAAGTCTGTGTAGTTTTCGTGACAATTGAATTGGGCTGAAGAATCAATGAGAGAAGGAAATTGGAGGACATTACTTACTCAATTGTGTTCCTGTCCACTTTTCCTGTCATATTTATGCCATAGAACTGCTGCATGGCAGCTAGAGCCGACTGCATGGTCTCTGCAGAGCGTAGCACTGACATTCTGGGATCAGTCGGTGGAAGGTAGCCGTATTTTTGTAACCAAACCTGTAATCACAAGGACAATTCTTTTAGATCAACTTCACAATTTAACATTAATATTTTGAAAATTAATTACTATCTACAGTAGATTATAAATTTATTTGATGTTTGTGAAGTATACTTTATGTACTTTAGATTATAATTTCTCTAGTAGTTGTAGACATTTTAAACATATTTTTAAATGTGAATTAGTAAAACTTGTGATTAATCACAACTTAGATATTTATTATATACAATGTGTATTCTTAATATGCAAATAAAAATACATATAAGATTTCATGTGTCCTCCAGGAACTCAATTCCAAAATCATAATTTTCCAATAGTCTATCAAGATGTCATTGCTGGAAGGGGAAAGAAATATGCACATGATGCATATAAAAAATTTTATCTATAGAGAATTGAGCAGTGGATGCAAATGGGATGTGTGTCTTTACAGATGAACTGTGATATGGCACTTGCATATATCATTCATGTAAACACTTTACCCAAATGCAGCTGGACACCCTCAAGAGTATGTAACCTTTTCATATGAAAAAATGTATTATATAGCATATTTCATAATGTGAAATTGATATATAATACTCAACTTTCTTGTATGTTTGGTTCTCAGTTTAAAGATCTCATGATTCTCATCTTGTCTCCAGTGACAAAGCTTGGGACGATGGTGAAAGAAAGAAGGCAGAGTGCAGCAAATGTCCTCACCTTTACTGGTGCGACACTTAAGCAGTATTTGAAGTCACAGGAAACAGAAACAAAAATTTAGGGCATTTGAGGGAAATAATGGATTCCCACCAGGAGCACAGGCCTGCTTTCCCACAGCCTCACGCCTTCACTCTAAAAGTACAGTCCTGTGCCTACCCCTGATCCAAGCATGCTGTCTTTTACCTCAGTCTTCCCAGGAGTCACAGGTTTCTTTACCAGCAGTGAACTACTGGGCAAATTTCTATGTCTCATGAAATTGCAGTAGTGGACAGGGAAGCCAGCGGTGTGTTTCTCTCCCTGGTGTGGTCTCCTTATCGTGAAAGTGACTATATGGGAGTGCAGTTTTTCTGTAATAACTGGAATTATATAAGTTGTAACTATTGCCCAGAAAATTCATTTTCCCAGCAAAAATATCTAGCAAATACAAAAAATAAATTTTGTAAAAGGTAATATTAAATATGCTGGATTTAAAATGTGAAAATAAAATGATATAAAATGTTCTATGGATTCTCTAAAATTGACATCCCTAAAAGTACAATCTCTATCATCAGCTTGGTAAAAGCTATTTAAAGCTGAGCACTGCATTGCTATCAGGAAGGTGATTGGTAAAAATCAGTCTTGAAATGCTGCCTCCTAGATGATAAAAGTGTGTTAAGATGCTTCTCATCTAATCAGTGATGAACAGGCAGCTAGGAAAACAATCCAATTACCTATTTAGCAGTGGTGAAATCTGAGATAGATTCCAGTATTTCCTGAATGAAGGAGGCAGTCAATAATATTACTTAGTGTGAAATTCAATATTTTAATTCAGTTATTAAAAAATAAGACGTTAATAATACACATGAGCAAAATTTTTTAAGCTCAGTAATTTTTCTATAGTAACACATTCTTATCTTATGTGCTAGGAAGCTGCTTGTTGCTAGGCTACACTTGGTGCTAAGCTACGGCAATTTCATTTATAAGAACAGCAAAGAAAAAAACTATTAATAAGCAAACCTATGATTTATATACAAATAGACTAAATATAAGAATACACAAATATAAAGTACATAATGAGAAAATACCATGTTTTAGGAAAGGCACATTTGATTTATACCTTAGCTTTCCAAAACAAATGATTTCAAATAACGTAAAAATGAAGTATTATTTCTCTTCATTTTCTTCTCTTACATTTCACTCTTTACCATGAATGCTGTTTTTTCCAATGAGTGACAAGTGGGTAATTCTTTTTAATTATAAAACAACGTGCAACTTCTGAGACTTTCATTTTACAGTCAGTTTATTTTGAGTGATATATCAATGTCATGATTTTGTCAGCCAAGAAAGACATTACCTAGGAAACTACAAAAACATGTTGGAAAAAAACCCTACAAAATAATATTTAAAGATATACCTTACCTTGTATTCATAATAGCATTCAAGGTTAATATCATAGTATCTATTCTTGCATCTGTTGCACTAATCATACATTTCACTTATAGATACATATGTTTGTTTATATACGTGCAAATATGTATATGCATTACTTTTAACAGATTGTAATTTAGACCTCCATCCTCATATGCTGCTACTAAAAATATATTCTGCTCTTAAACTTTGATTTAAACTCCTGACACTCCTAGATCCCTGATAAAAGCAAATATGTCTCCTGAGATATATTTTTGTGCCTTGGAATCTTCTCAGTACACATTCAGTGCCCAAATGCACATTATGGGTACTTAGGGAATATGTTCTTCAAACGTGCATTTGAGGACAACATGAGTCTGAAATCAGAGTATATAAAGCTCACAGTAAAATCCGTGCTCACTAAGTCATATTATTTATGCCTTTGATTATTACAATTGTGCCTGATCAAGTAGAGATCTGCCTTAAAATAGGACAAGATTGAAAAACAGAAGAACTTTAAATAGGTTTTGGAAGCAGAGGCCACATAAAAGAATCACAAACTGTTTGAAAATTCCTCACATCTCAAAACAAGGGAATGTAAAATATTTGCCAAACTGGGCTTTGGTGACAAGCATTGTTATGTTTCACTTGTTTTAATTTACCTCTGTCACTAGATCAAATCCATGCAAGAGCATTGAAAACTTAACAATAGGAAGGTTTGTCAAGGAAAACTGACCTGTCTTATGAGACAGTTCCTCCAGTCATTGCAACAAGAACAACCACAAACAACAACAAGAACAACTCAAAAGGATCTGCATGACTTCACTTAACTGTACTCCCGTCTTATAGTTTATCCATGGATAGTCCTACATTTAGTGGTATATCTTATTGGAAGCACAACCAGAACAATGCTTCATGATTTTAAAAGAAAAATTGCTGGCCAAGAGTTATTAACATCACTAGTTTGTACAATAAATAGGAAGCCCTTCTTAAAGTAAACTTCACTCTGAAATAGGCCATCATTAATAATATTTGATGTACCCATATCATGAAAACCCACATTAACTGATTCAGTTAAATATACAATCTTATAGGCAGCATCTTATAAAAAGTTATCAATATAAGGGGATATAAATAGATCCCATCATTAATGACCACTTTAAGAGAGAAACGAAAAGCTAACATATTCTTATTTAATGCTTAGCCCAGTAAAATAATCTAATGAAATAAAATTTCCTTTAGTCTTTCAAGACAATGCATCTCTCAAAGCTTCAGATTAAGGTAAGAAACAGCAAATCACAAATGCCAGATCAATTAAAAATCTTAATAATAAAAAAAATTATTATGATAACAATAAATATTATGACATTATAATCAAATAGTGATGGCTCTAAATATTTGTAAATGCTCACATACCTTTAAACAGTAAGTTTATATAAATTTTTTAATAACTGAATTAATTAGTGTTGAGGGGGAAATATTTTATACTGTCTATATATTTTATATATATATATATATATATATAAATTTTTCATTTTACATACCAACTACAGTTTCCCCTCTCATCCCTCAACCTGCTCCCCTGACGCTCTTCCTCTGATCCACCCCCCATCTCCTCCTCCAAAAGGTAAGGCTTCCCATGGGGAGTCAGCAAAGTCTGGTGCATTCAGCTTAGGCAGGAACAAACCTCTTCTACCTGCATCAAGGCTGTGCAAAGTGTTTCACCAAAGGTAATGGGCTCCAGAAAGCCAGTTCATGCACCAGGGATAGACCCTGATCCCACTGCCAGAGACACTTCAAAGATACCAAGCTATACAACTGTCTCCCACATGCAGAGGGCCTAGTCTGGTCCCATGCAGGTTTGACAGCTCTTGGTCTAAAGTTCATGAGTTCCCACTAGTTTGGTTTGGTTGTTTCTATAAATTTCCCCATCATGATCTTGACCCCACCCCCCACCTTGCTCATATAATCCCTTTTTACTTCCTTTGACTGGACTCCTGGAGCTTGGCCTGGTGCTTGGCTGTGGATCTCTGCATCTGCTTCCATCAGCTACTGGATGAAGGCTCTATGATGACACATAGGGTATTCATCAATCTGATTCATGGGGTAGGCTAGTTCAGGCACCCACTCCATTATTGCTCATAGTCTAAGCTGGGCTTGTCCTTGTGGATTCCTGGGAATTTCCCTAGCACCAGGTTTCTCCTTTACCCCATAATGTCACTCTCTATCAAAGTAGCTCTCTCACTGCTCTCCCACTCTGTTGCTGTTCCAGTTTGACAATCCTGTTCCCTCATGTTCTCATTCACCCATGCCTTCCCCTCTATTGCCCTCCCTCATCCCCAGATCACACATGGACATCTCACCTGTTTCCCCTTCTGAAGGCAATCCATGTGTCCCTCTTAGGGTCCTCCTTATTTCCTAGATTCTCTAAAGTTGTGGGTTGTAGTCTGATTATCATTGGCTTTACATCTAGTATCCACTTATGAATGAGCACATACCATGTTTGTCATTCTGAGTTTGGATTACCTCACTCAGGATGATATTTTCTAGTTCCATCCATTTGCCTGCAAATTTCATGATGTCATTATTTTTTACAGCTGAGTAATACTCCACTGTGAATATGTACCATATTTTCTTTATTCATTCTTCATTTGAGGGGCATCTAGCTTGTTTCTAGGTTTGGGCTATTATAAATAAAGCTTCTATAAACACAGTTGAGTAAGTCTACCTGTGGTATGATTGAGAATCCCTTGGGTGCCCAAGCATGGTATCATTGGGTCTTGAGGTAAATTTATTCCCAATTTTTTAAAAAGTCACCATACTGATTTCCAAACTGGATGTACAAGATCGCACTCTCTCCAACAGTAGAGGACTGTTCCCCTTGTTCCACATCCTCTCCAACATAAGCTGTCATCAGTGTTTATGATCTTAGCCATTCTGACAGGTGTAATATGTATCTCAGAGTCGTTTTGATTTACATTTCCCTAGTGATGAAGAATGTTTAGCAATTAATTAAATGTCTTTTGGCCATTTGAGATTCTTCTGTTGAGATTTCTCTGTTTAGATCTTTAGCTCATTTTTTCTTTTTTTATTATTATATTTGTGTTTTAATTTTACACATCAGCCATGGATTCCCCTGTCCTCCCCCCTCCCGCCCCCCCCCCCACCACCTCCCCATCCCCTCCCCTCCAGTCCCATCACCTCCAGGGCCAAAACTCCCCTGGGGATTCATTTAAACCTGATGGATTCAGTACAGGTCCAGTCTCCTCTTTCCAGGCTGAGCAAAGTGTCCCTGTGTAAGCCCAAGGTTCCAAACAGCCAGCTCATGCACTAAGGACAGGTCCCAGTGCCACAGCCTGGATGCCTCCCAAACATTTCAAGATATTCAATTGTCTCACTTATCCAGAGGGCCTGATCCAAGTAGGGGCTCTACAGCCTTTGGTTCATAATTCATGTGCTTCCATTTGTTTGGCTATTTGTCCCTGTGCCTCTCCAATCTTGGTCTCAACAATTCACACTCTTACAGTCCCTCCTCTTTCTCAAAAATTGGACACCTGGAGCTCCACCTGGGGTCTGGCTGAGGATCTCTGCATCCACTTCCATCAGTTATTGGATGAGAGTTCCAGCACGACAGTTAGGGTGTTTGGCCATCTGATCACCAGACTAGGTCAGATCAGGCTTACTCTCGACCATTGCCAGCAGTCTATAGAGGATGTATCATTGTGGATTTTTGGGGACCTCTCCAGCACTCTGCCTATTCCTGTTCTCATATGGTCATCATTTATCATGGTCTGTTATTCCTTGTTCTCCCTTTCTGTTCTTGATCCAGCTGGTATCTCCTGCTCCCCTAAGCTTTCTTTCCCTCAAAACTTGCCCTTCATTACTCCCACTGTTGTCCAGGTTGTTCATGTAGATGTCATCCATTTCTCTGTCATTGGGCGATCCCTGTGTCTTTCCTAGGGTCCCGTTTTCTAGGTAGCCTCCCTGGAGTTGTGTAGCAGTCTAGTCATCTTTGTTTTACATCTAGTATCCTCCTATGAGTGAGTACATACCATGTTTGTCCTTCTGAGTGTGGGTTACCTCACTCAGGTTGATTTTTTCTAGATCCATCCATTTGCCTGCAAACCTCATGTTGTCATTGTTTTTCTCTGCTGAGTAGTACCCCATTGTGTATATGTACCATATTTTCTTTATCCATTCTTCATGTAGCTCATTTTTTAATTGGATTGTTTGGTATTTTGATGTGTAGCTTCTTGAGTTCTTTACATATTTTGGAGATCAGCCCTCTGTCCAATGTGAAGTTGGTGAAGATCTTTACCCATTCTATATTTTAAGAACTGGAAAAATCTTTGGATAGTATACAAAAAGGAGTGGGTTTGAGATCTTATTTGACCTGCAAAATCACTTTTTTAAAATCACTTTGCTACTACAAAATACCAATTGGCAATGACCAGAGATCTCCACTTATGTTAAATAATCATCATGTCTAGTCAACAGACACCATGGTAAAAGCATGTTACTGTATCTATTTCATATATTCAAACACAGAACTATTCATTGAATAAAAACAACAGCAGTGATAAGACTACCTTAGAGAGCATTTTTTAAAAATTTTATTTATTTATTATGTAAGAGGGTGCCAGATCTGATTACAGATGGTTGTGAGCCACCATGTGGGTGTTGGGAATTAAACTCAGGACCTCTGGAAGAGCAGTGGGTGCTCTTAACCTCTGAGCCATCTCTCCAGCCCACAATTTTGTTTTTAACTTTAAAAAACAGCATTTTCATTTCTAAATAATTATTTTTATTATTTTAGAAAATTAGTTGCAAACATTACTGAGTTCATAGCAAAATTCAAATACTGCTATAGCTATTTAAATCTGTGAATGTTGAATTGCATTCTAAAACACAACTGATAAGATGCATTTTATCAGACATACTACAAAATGTTAATTACCTTATTCCATATGAATTGTCCACATAAATGCACTAAGTTCTCTTATAAACTAAAATTAACACCTAGTTGATTGAATCCATACTTTATGATGTCATCAACAACCCCACAAAATCTGCAGGGTATTTCCCCCTGAAATTCTATCATTCATAGGGCATAAGCAATGATAAAAGTTAGAGTTTGCATTTTGTAGCTTTAAAAGTGGCTATAAAAATGAATTATAAGTGCCAACTAATGAAAATATTAAAATGACAGATGTGTCTTCACTCTGAATTTGTCATGCTAAAAATTGATAGACTAAGTCAACTGGGCAGAAACTGGCCTTTTTCTTCATTCAAAAATCCAAATAATTCCCATATCACTATTCCACCCCTCAACATGAATGAATCACTGTATTTACCTTCAGATATTGTGTTCATTCCACTGAGAATTTTACCATCTATACAATGGATTACAAAACTGGAATAAAACAAGTATCCTGCTCTGGTTAGTTTTTTTGTCAACTTGTCATGAGCTGTGGCCATCTGGAAAGAGGAACCACAATTGAGAAAATATCATCCATCAGATATAGGCCTGTAGATAAGTATGTGGGCAGATTTTGTACTAATGATTGAGGTGGAATCAGTTATAGATTGTGCCACTAATAGACAGGTGATCCCAGGAGGTATAAGAAAGCAAACTGAGCAAGCCAAGGAAATCAAGGCAGTAAGCAGTGTTCCTCTATGCTCTTTCTAAGTTCCTGCCTCCTGGGTATTGCTTTCAGATCTGACCTCCTTCACAGACTGTAAACTGTCAGATGAAATCAGGAAAACAACTATCTTATGGGTGTAAGCTGTAATAAACATCATGGTCCTATATTTTATATCAAATTGAAACCTTCTCATCAATGACTGAACCTACAACTTCTGTATGTTAAAGTGAGGATAATTTTTCATTCTAAATAGGTGAATTGAACTATGTACTCACTAGACATCATTGCCAAGCTCTTCAGTTAGTAATGTCCAATCTCCAGTGACAAGGCTGTGTACCTCCCTTAATTGAAATCTCATAATCTGCTAGATCTTGTTAGAGAAAGTTACAGAACTGTGTTCCAATTGCTTTCTACTGCCACTTACTCAATCTATTTAGATTCCTTTATGATGTTTAGTGAGAATACTTCCATACATATAACAATAAAATAAATCTGTCTCCAACCAAACAGAAGAACCACCACCAAAAACAACAAATAAAGAGGATGCATTGCCACACCCATGATGACCTTATTCTACATGATATCACAGACACCTCACCAATCCTAAGTAAGAACATTCCCATCATATCTATACTGTTATAGATGATAGAAGAAAAGGGTTAAACAATATAGCACATGTATTTTCTAGAAAGCATACGCCAAGAGTGAGTCATGTGCCTAAGGATCTCAGCTCTCATTTATTTTCGGGAAGCAGAGTCAGTTTTACAACCACTAAAAAGATGATTTAATTAATCCATCTCCTTCATGATCTACAGAATGGTTATACAAAATCACCCATCCAAATAGAGGAGCATTTTCTATATTATACATGTTCAGGCATAGTTATATGAGTATGGTATAAAACCCAAAATAAGAAACAGTAACCTTGAATTTATAAGTTGTCTGTCTTCACTGTGACCAGACTTCATACACACATTGTCTTTGTTCCATTATCTATGCATAGGAAGGGAATAGAAGTCCACAGTGTAGATATGTTGACATTGCCAGCAAAAATAATCAGTATGAGGAGAAGAGGATAAGAGAAGAAATGGGGTAGAGTGAGTTTATTCAAAGTAAATAGAATGCATATAAGACAATTTAACAATAAAACACATAACTTTATATAGTTGATACAAAGAAAGAAATGAAGCAGAAACCAAAGACAAATGCTGCTTACTGGCTTGTTCCTGACTCATATTCATCTAATTGTCTCATGCTGCTCAGGCCCACCTGCCTAGTAACAGTAACGTCCAGTGTGTGGGACCCACTTACACCAATTAGCAATGAAGTAAATGCTTCACAGCTGTGCCCACAGACCAAATGGATTAGGCAATCCCCTGGGATTCCTTCAGATAACACCGGGCTATGCAAGCTGATAGTTGAAGCTACATTAGAGAGCCAGGAAAAGTGGGTTTGTGCTCATTGCTATTTAGGAACATAAGAGATGTAGAACGAAGCTTTCAATCTGTCAGAGTCAACATGCACTTCTTATTGTACTTCATCCTGCATAGTAAATTAAATTTTATCCAGAAAGATACCTACTACTGTCATACTTTGTTACAGTGCCCCAATAATTCCCATCAAACACTACAATATTTTCCAGTTGGCTTCTGTTTTTCCACATTGCTACCATGATCTCCTGTTGCTCAACTAACATGAACCAGTTATTGCTTTAAACGTGGAAAAATGCACATAATTCAATATTTACCTGCTGTGGATTTCACTCTGTGTAAATAAAATGCTGATTGGCCAGTAGCCAGGCAGGAAGTATAGGCGGGAGAAGCAGAGAAGAGAATTCTGGGAACAGGAAGGCAGAGGGAGAGACATTGCAAGCCGCCGCCATGAGAAGCAAGATGTAAGGTACTGGTAAGCCACAAGCCATGTGGCAACTTATAGACTAACAGAAATGGGTTAATTTAAGATAGAAGAAGAAACGGCCATAAGTTTCTGTGTGTTTACTTGGTTGGTTCTAAGAATCTATGGGCCTGGCGGGTAAGAGACATTTGTTCTGACTGGGCCAGGCAGGAAAACTCTAACTACATTTACCCTTTGAAGAAATGCCAAGGTTAAACATCACTGGCATGGACACTGTCATGCAGGCAGCACCACCATTCATCCCAGAGTTTTTCATTGTTCCAAGCTGAAACTCTGCACTTATTATCCCTCTTCTTAGCTATTCCTATTCTTGCCTATGTCTTCATGAATGTGATGATTCCATGCACCTCACCTAAGTGGAATCATGAAATATATACTCATTTGTGACCAATTTATCACATGTAGTGCTATGTGTTAAAAGTTTTTCTATTAAGCATCATATAGCCATTAACTACTGAATATTACCCTAATGAAAGGATACATCATAATTTGCATATCTACTGATCCATTAACAAATGAATCCATAATGAATTAATGGATTAAATGAATGTTGGCATCCCTACAGTATACAAATCTTGGAATCCTAACCCAATGTGATTGTACCGTTGCTGTCTTTGGATTAGTGCTCTAATGAGTAACAATGAAGATAGTCCTATGATCATTCTTTATACCCTCTAAGTGAGATATAAAAGTTTAGCAGCATGCACTTGGAGGAGAGGCCTTTATCTTCCTATCGAAACACCTTGGCACTTGTTTTCAGTCTCTGGAATTGTCTGCAATACTGTTTATTAGCAGCCCATAATATAATAGCTTGAGTTGACTAAAGCAATGGCTATTGAAACTCATTTTATTATATAAAGTGCCCAATATTTTAAATTTTTGCCAACTTTCATTTTGACATTTTTTATGGATGTGAAATATGTTTCTTAAAGCTAAGGTGATTACAATCTAACAGCAATTTCTCTACTTATTCCTAAAGGTAAACTCTTAATTATATCATGTAAGTGAATAAAGAATCACTATAAATTATATAACTTCTTCACATGGAACATTCTGTTTATATTCCAAGCACACTGTCTTTTTGTACTTATTTCTGATACAAGCTAAATTCTTTCCTGCTTTGGGGCATTTCATTTACTTTCCTATATAAAATATACAAAATACTTGCCTTCTCATCCTTTAAAATTAAGTTCAATTAGAGCACTTCAAAAAGGATTTTGTTGACTACTGACAGCATGTGGCATGTTTAATATCATTAGTTGAGCCCCTCATGACAACATGCTATCATTTTTCTAATAAGTGGATTAACTACTTATATGTTTTGTTGCTAACTTTAGGCCCAACAACTATAGAATATCATGGTATTCTGAGCTTGAGTGGAATTATGAGGTCTAGCTGAGTGGCAAATCTACATATTAATGCCTAACTGATATTACAAGTAGTCATGTAAGTAGCATGCTGCCCTTTATCTAACCCTTATTCAATTATTTGCACACTCCTACATCCACACTGTTAGGCACACAAAAAGAGGATGGTACACTATGAGAAATTTAAAAGAATGTTTATCATGTACATGGGCAGAGTATTACTAATTTATGGTAAGTTCTATGTAAAGTGGAGAAAGGTAAATCAGGAAATGGTCATTTTAGCTGTTCTTGGCAAATTACTTAGCTTATCAAACATAGTATTGTTTATTATTCAACACTACTGTAACTGTAACAATTAGTACACAAAATCATGAACATTCAATAAAATATATTACTAAAATCTACTGTAAGATTTCAGAGTAAAATTGCTTTACTATTTGTAAATAACTTAAGGCAATTCCGATATTCTGTGTGAATGACATGCTCAGCACTAATATTTATTAAGCAGAAATATGCTAATCGTCTTTATATATTTGTACATATAATTATCACCACAATTATGAGAGGTTGGTAGTATATTTATTTTATAAATTAACAAATAATGTAGGAAAGAATAATCAACATGACCAGGGCTACAGAACAAATAGATATTATATAGGTATGTAACCTCCATTTGACTGAAATAACTATACTTAGGAAAATAGTAAGTAATAACTGTAGTTAGAAAAATAGTCTTTGGAAAACTCAGTCTTGTTATCAAAGTTTTAAAGTCAAAATTCCAGTGTCTTAGCTTTACAGTCTGAATCTCATCCATGGTAGAAGAATCATTTTGTTGGACAGACAAAGTAAAAGTAAAAGTAAATAAATGAATGGTAAATTTTACCTAGATTCTTAGGCAGATACCTATATTAACAATTAACATTTAGAAAAATAAGTGGCCTTCCTCAAAGGCCAAACACACATACACAAGTTCTCTAAAACACTTGTCTGTCCTTCACAAAGGTATGGCATTCTGAATGCACCAGAGGTATGCTCTGTGTCTAATTGTCCAATGGTCAGTTAAAAAATACTGAGATTAATGTCCTTTAATGTACATCATTGAGACTTCTCAACAATAAAATTTAATGATAATTTTGACACAGAGAAAGAGAATAGTCATGACACATTGTCATGTGACTTCTAGACTAGCATACAGTACTTTGAAAAGTCTACTTCCTATCCTTTGGGAATTTCAAAACAAGATGAACTTACTGAGCACCTGTCACATTACAAATCTATGCACATAAATTGCTACTGAAAATTTCATTGTATGTATTTGGGGCAAATTGTTTCATCACAATAGGTAACAGGACTAGGTTGAAGAGATCCTATATCTTTAAGAAATTGAAGGCAAGAAACACTGGAGTGAAATTAAGAAAGGAAATTACATGGTCTACCCCTGCAATAAGTTGTACAAATTGTTGTGAGGAAAATTATATAAGAGCAGATAATTGTTTACTCCTTTAGTGATTTTATGCTCAAAAGTACATTAGAAAGCTGCCATTCTCCTTGGTGTGTGGGAAATTAATTGGACAGTATATAAATATAAAAGTAGTGAAAAATTAAATGCATTCTGGTAATAGCTTGAGGAAGTGTTAGATCAATTCATGATTCATTCAAGGGACAGAGTAACTGTATAAGCAAGGAAACCATCATTGTGGTTATTCTAATTACTTATTTAGTGCATAGTGTTTGGGGGAGCATAACTGTAGGGCAATAATTCAGGTGTAAACAGCAAGTTATCTATTATTAATTTCAGAGCACAATCTTCAGAAACAAGGCAGCATGTCCATTGAACCTGTATTATAAGTGAAAAGTGGCAGGTCACCTGTACATCACGGGGCAGATTTCTGTCAGGAGGTGAGTGAAAAAATGGACTGTTAAACAACTGAAAAAGCACTTCAAATGCTAATATATGACTATTTTGAAAGATTGCCAAAATTAAAATTTTCTAGATGACCTCTTATATCAAGCAATGTTTTACTGACACTTTAATATTATAATATTTTCTAAGTGCCTAATTAGCTGCCCTGGCTCTGGATTCTTTCAACTTTGACCTATTCCACTTAGTCCAGAAATAGCGAATTTCCTAAAAGATTATGTCCTTTATTTAACATACCAGATCTTAACATCATGATTACTGTCATTAGTTATTAAAGTTGCTGAAAAAAACTTCATTCCTAAATATAATAACCTCCAGAAGTTCTATAGGTCAAACTTTGGAAAGTAAAATTTCTCTAAAAAATTGAACTGCTTAGTCTGTGTGCTGTTATTGGGCTGTTGCTGGGTACACCATCATTGCCCTGCATATACTAACATGGCTTGGCTGACATGCCCTATACTTCTCTTCAGTCTTCAAAACTTGTAACTTGCCTAGACTATAATAGCTCTTTGTATAGTCTCTGAGTGCTTCATAAAGTTATGATGCAAGAGGTAGAGAGGTGTGGTCGATATGAATGGAATACTGCCTTTGGTGGTTAAGGATAGCTTTCATTAAGCAATAATTATATAGATACCTTTAACCTTTATAGGATAACATATCACAACAATGGTGGATATGAAGCATAAATCAGCAGTTATTTCTTTGACATAATAGGCAAGTGTGGTGCTTTGAAAAAGAAATAGTCCTCATAGGCAGTGGTGTGATTAGCAGGGGTGACTTTGTTGGAGTAGATGCGGCCTGGTTGGAGGAAGTGTGTCACTGTTAGGGTGAGCTTTGAGGTCTTCCATGCTCAAACTACACCCAATGTGACACAAAGTTCTTTCTACTGTCTGTGGATCAAGATGTAGAACTCTCAGCTCCTTCTCCAGCAACATGTCTGCCTGCACACCACCATG
Organism: Onychomys torridus; assembly: GCF_903995425.1. NCBI lineage: Eukaryota > Metazoa > Chordata > Mammalia > Rodentia > Cricetidae > Onychomys > Onychomys torridus. Next base: position 19,568,552 of record NC_050444.1, on the reverse strand, counting down.
TCTCAGCATGATGGTAATGGACTAAATCTCTGAAACTATAAACCAGCCTCAATTAAATATTTTCCTTCATAAAAGTTGCCATGGTCATGGTATCTCTTCACAGCAATAGAAATCCTACCTTAAGACAAAAGTTGATACCAGGAGTGGGGTATTGTTGTGATAGGCCTGATGGTGTTGTTTGGAGGAATTGAGATTTTGATATTTGGTTAGGAAAGTAGTGGAATGCTTTGAGTGCTACTTAGTGAGACATACTAGTAGTAATATGGGAGACAGTGCTACTGAGGGTGATTTGAACTGTGGAGGTCTGGCTCAAGAAGTTTCAGAAGAGAAGAATTTTCATATGTTGACTAAAATCATTCTTGTGATATTTTGTGAAGAATGTGGCTACTTTTTGCCCTTTTGTCTGAAAAGTCTTTCTGAAGCTAAAGTAAAGTTTTGGATTAATTCTGTTAGGAGAGGAAATCTCAAATCAGCCTAGTGTAGATGCTGTCATGTGATTATTAGTGGCAACTCTAATGAAGATTTATAATGAAAAGGAGCAAGCTGAGTAAGGAAAAATACAAAATATAGAATTTGCGGAGAAAAGGAGCACCAGGAAGCTAAGCCCTATGTTTAACAAGATAAAGAGATAAAGAAATGGAATAAAAGGAGTGGTGACCTTAGGGCAAGATTGCACCCAACTGAGTTTATAACTTGTAAAGAGGAATTAAAGAAAATGTCAGAGCAGGTTGGGGTGGTACACACCTTTAATCACGGCACTCCAGAGGCAGAGACAGGAAAATTTGATTTAAGACCAGCATTTTCTACAAAGCAACTTTCAGGACATCCAAAGATAGGCAGTAAAGGAAACCATCAAAAGCAGAAAGCTGGTAAAGATATAAATGAACAATGGAGCCATATTCCAGGTCCACAAAGCAGAAGAACTTGGCAGCTTTGGCCTTGTGGTTCTGGCTTTAGAGTCAAAGAAAGAAGAAAGGGGTTATGGAATCATCCTTTGCATCTAAGGAAAGTCACTGATGCCACGCATGTGTCAGGGGTGCCCCTGTATGGAGGCCTAGAGAGGCCTTTATGTGAAGTTTGTATTTCCTTAGAGACCTCAAGATGCTAGAGATGCCAGAGTGGTGGGATACCAGCTAAGGAGAGCTGCTAACAGGGAGTAGAACTGCCCAAGAGAAAGAAGTGTTTTGCAGTTAACAAAGCTGAAAGGAGTTAGAGATCTGAAAAGCATTTTGCAATCAGACATGGTTTTTGGTCTTGCTTGGATCCAGAATTTCCTTACTATGCTTTCTTCCCTATGTTTTAGAACTGTAATGTATATCCTGTGGCATTATATTGGAGGTATTTGATCTGCTCTTTGATCTTGATTTTAAAAGAGATTACAGTTAAGAGATTGCATGAATCTGAGAAAAGACATTTTTAAATACGTTTGAGATGGTTATAGACTATGGGGACTTTCAAAGTAGGACTGCATGTATGTTTGCAATATATCCCCTTGGGGTTAGGGAGTAGAGAAGTGGAGGTTTGAAAGAAAATGGTCCTCATAGAGAGGAGCACTATTAGGAGGTATGGCTTTGTTGGTGTAGATATAGCCTTGCTGGAGGATGTGTGTCACTGTTGGGATGGGCTGTGAGGTCTTCTATGATCAACAGCATGACACAGTTCCTTCTGCTGCCTACAGCTCAAGATGTAGAATTCTCCTTCTCTAGCACCACGTCTGCCTGCACACTGTCATGCCCTGTCATGATGAAAATAGACTGAATCTCTGAACTATAAGTGTGCCACTGCAATTAAATGTTTTACTTTATAAAACTGCTGTGATCATGGTGTCTCTTCACAGCATTAGACAACTTAGACCAAACTAAGACAGAAGGTTTAGGTAATATATTTGTTAAATTTCTTGGCAAAGTATCTATAGTTTTTTTGTATTAATTAAGATAACAAAAAAGACCATTTGCTTCTCTGCTAACATGTGATCTGAGGAGGTCTTGCAGAAATATTTGGGAGTGTATCCTTTTATGTATAAATCCTTTGAACAACACCCACTTCTCACCATGTAATTCAAATGGGCTGATATAAAGAGACACATATAAAATATTGTTAGGTAAATACATATACAAACCAATTTATTATATGTTTGCTGATTTGTACAAATTCTGTATGTTATATAAGAAATCATTAAAAGTAGCTAATTTAAGCAGGTGAAATTTATGTGCAAAAGAACTATAGTACAAAATCTTTTTAGTATTTTTAACTACTTTATGCTTATATTTTTGTTTACATTAAAAATATTTAATAAACACATACTAGGTTTTATAAAAATATCTCATACTCACTACTGATTTTCACCTTACCACCATCAAAACAGTGCCATGTCCTCATCTTTGTATTTGATCATTTATCGTACATCTCCCTATGTGTTACAGAGTATTTAAATAAGGAAATGCACTCAGTATTTCTCAACACAAAGTGAGTATCTCAAAGGATGCTTGAGTGAAAGTGTTAGATTTCCCCATTCTGATGAGAAGTTTGCCCTTACCTACCTTGGGGTCTGTGTGATAACCAGATAATAAATGAAATAATTATACTTTGTGTATTTCATTTAAAATTTCATAGAACCATCACAGAAATTGTCTCATGGAATTAAGACTGAAATCTTGCTTAAAAGTTTATCTTTTATACAAATATGATTTCCACAAAAGATATCAGACTATTTAACACAATGAAATCTACAGTCTACAAGATTGTACCTGTAATAGTTAGACATGATCAGCTTTGTATCTTAACATTAATGTCATCAGATTATTGGTATAGTTATCAGTGTGCTATACCTCTCTACATGCACTCTTGTGTGCAGCTCATTTGTGTTTAATATAATATGGCATATTGACCTAATTAAGCAAACTAAAGTTTGAACTGGCTCAGCTTTGTGATGGTAATATTTTTTAAAAACTAGAGAAACTTCCTTTAGTAGAATTTCAGGTGATCTCCCTCTCTAGGGCACCAGGAATGGTTTTCATATTTTCTTTACAATATTCCCATCTAGATTGTGTCTCCATGGATACAACACATCAGCCAGAGCAGAAATTAAACTTTACTTCAATACTTCTCTGGCTCTCAGGAAAGGCAAATGTTGTTAATCTTAGGATAGATATGGAGACACATCAAACTAGCCCATTGCCAAACTCTAAGCCTGGAGTTATTGTAAGCAGAATCAATCTCTCTTCTTCTTCTTTCTTCTTCTTCTTCTTCTTCTTCTTCTTCTTCTTCTTCTTCTTCATTTTTTATTAAGAATTTTTTTTCATTTATTTTATCAAAGATCCCCCTCTTCCCTCCTCCCACCTCCCCAGCCCTTCCCTCCTAACCTATGCCCCACTCTTCCCAACAAGGCCAGGGCCTCCCATGGGGAGGCACATCCAGTAGAGGCAAGTCCAAGCACTTTCCCCTGCCTCAAGACTGGACGAGGTATCCCATTATAGGTAGTTGGTTCCAAAACCCTGCTCATGGACCAGGGATAGATTCTGATCCTACCGCCAGGGGGTGGGGGAACAAGCAGATAAAGCTACACAACTGTCTCCCCATGCAGAGGGCCTAGTCCAGTCCCATAGCTAAAAGAATCCTGTACAACAAAGCCACCTCTGGAGGCATCACTATCCCTGACATCAAGCTCTACTATAGAGCTATAGTAATAAAAACAGCTTGGCATTTGCAGAAAAACCAACATGTGGACCAATGGAATCAAATTGAAGACCCTGACGTTAACTCGCATACCTAAGAACACCTGATATTTGACAAAGAAAACAAAACTGTACAATGGAAAAAAGAAAACATCTTCAACAAATGGTGATGGCATAACTGGACATCAACATGATGAAGATTGTAAATAGATCCATATCTCTCATCATGCACAAAGCTCAAGTCCAAGTGTATCAAAGATCTCAACATAAATTCAGTTACAATAAATCTGATAGAAGAGAAATTAAGAAATAGCCTTGAACGTATTGGCACATGAGATCACTTCCTAAATATAAAACTAGTAGCACAGACACTGAGAGCTTCAATTAATAAGTGGTAACTCCTGAAACTGAGAAGCTTCTGTAAGGCAAAGGACATAGTAAATACGACAAAATGACAGCCTACAGAATGGGCACAGATTTTCACCAACCCACACATCTGACAGAGGGCTGATCTCCAAAATATATAAAGAACTCAAGAAACTAGACATCAAAATAATGAACAATCCAATTAAAAAAATGGTCTATAGAGCTAAACAGAGAATTCTCAACAAAAGAATCACAAATGGCTGAAAGACATTTAACAAATTGCTCAGCATCCTTAGTCATCAAGGAGATGCAAATCAAAACAACTCTGAAATACCATCTTACACCTTTTAGAATCCTTCTTCTTATCCTCAGTCAGAAGCCTTAACATATGACTGGCTACATGATAAATATATATCTAGACTCAACATTTCCCTCCTTCTTTAGCTTCAGAAAAGGACCTGAAGCTTCCCTAGCTTTTATGAACCATTTCCTCACATCTCATTATGTATTTCAAACAGTAAATTTAAAAGGAATAAATATGATTAAACTGTATAATATGATGTTTTGGAATGTTCTATAAATTTTGGATTGACTAAGTCAACTTAACATTCCTTTCTTTATATATTTATATTTATTTGTGGTGAAAGTATTTTCATTGACTTACAGAAATGTTCAGGTTGACATTCCTTAACTGCAGTCATGGTGTAGGCATAGTGCAGCAGTACTTCTGAACTTATTGTTAACTGAAAATTTGTAGCCTTGATTTTCAACATTTTAGCTGAAAATGTTGAAATCATATGGTTGATATACCCAGTCACAGTCATATTTTTCCTTTGCCAGTGGTATCATGTGAAGATAGCTTCTTAGTTACAGACACTTTTGGATAAAATTCTTATTCTTTGACACTTTCAGTTTTAACAGAAAAATATTTCAGTTCAAAATCATTACTTGCCTATTCACAGTACTGTAATCATCTTGGCTTAAAATATCTCCTTAGACTTTCTTGATATTCCAAATGTTGGTACTTGGTGATAAATCAGTTAATTTGGAGAATAACTGGTCTGAAGTGTCTTATTATTACATTTAGCTATATATCTTTGGCAAACACATCTCAAAGCAACAGTGTTTGGATTTATAGTGGTACTCGTGTCCCACTTAAGGTGAAATTTCTTGGACCATTTGCTTAAAGTGGCATTGGTCAGCTTATGATGCCAGTAAAGCCATGTTTCCCCCATTTGTAATTGATGGGGATATCTAGATTATATTTAAAAACACCTAAATATAAAGTTCTTGAGTATCCATACTTACATAGAAAATAGTTCCTGGTTACTTTATTCAACAGATTATAGCCACTGCTTGTTATGGCATCCATATTACCCCTAATTGAAACAATAGAATACAGTACCATAGCATCTATCCTTTGAACTTGTTCTCACTATTTCTTGTAAACTCTCTTGTGTTCTGAACAAACAAGGTGTTCTAGACTCATCTTGTACACTACCAGAATTAGTTATTTCTCTAAGAAGTTGCAGAGCATTTTACAAAGTAATGATATTTAGAAGCCAAGAACTATGGAAAAAGTGGGATCATTATCTAGACCCCTATTTATTGTCATTTTATGAATAACAGAAAATACAAATGAAAAATAAATAAAAAATTTAAATTGCATATTTCAGATTTATATAATTGTTCATGCTTGGGTTCAAAGAAATCACCTTCCTAGGCAAGTTAGATGCTTAGATATATATTTTCCAAATCACTAGACATGTATATGTTTAGGTTAACCAAAACCTTATCCTGCCCTTAGGTCTGAAATACGTAAGACCAATCATCAGGATAACAAAAAATAATGGACTATTTTTATTGTTTTATTTTGTTTCACATTATCTATGATCTGATAGTCTGATTTATTAAGAAAAGGTGACTAAAAGATCCTGTGACTCCTACTCTATTTCTTAACTATTTTTCAGAAAACATGACAGGCTCCCCTATATCATATCTAAACATGTATAAGAATATAGCTTATAATTCTGTGTTCTCTACTCATCATTTACTAAGAGAATAGATATTGATATTCTCGCTTCTCATAGATATGGTACCTAAATGAGGTGGTGGATATGGTGGCAGTTGTTTCACTAATTGTATTTGTGTATAAAAACATCACATCACATGCATTAAATGTATATATTTTAATTTGTCAAGCATCAGTAGAAATGTCCTCAAATATCTCCAGTACTAATGGTGCTCATATACCGAATCCTTTGAGAAAACTGACACAAGCCTTTATACATGTACAGAAATTCAAGAGGACCTCTGCACATTAGTCAAACTTCATAATATGTTACTGAGCTACGAACTAAAGTGAACATCTGAAAAAAATCAAAATAGATTATGATTACTATACTTTAAAATGAGAAAAATGTCTAAGCAAGAATTTATCATATAGCCTATAGTATTTATGGGGTAGTTAACTGTTAAAAAGCTTTCTTGCATATCAGATAAAAAAAAAAATCTTGGGCCTCATGCAGCACTCATTCTGGAAAGGTAAGGAATGCCTTAAACAGTATTAAATAAATATGCTTACTAAAATAAGTCAATATAAAATTACATTCTGGAAGCAAGACCTTTAGAGGAATATAAAGAAAGGAGGATTAGAAAAACATGAGACTGGAGAAACATACATAAGCTCATTTGAGTCTGACCTGGAATAAGTGTTGTGCATCTGTCTGTCTCTAGAACATGGCATTGCATCAACATCAAAAAGCTAGCCTTTTGCATGCTGTAAGTCTCTATGAGTTCATATGTGCATTAGTCTTTTTGTGTCCAGACGACACTGTTTGCTAGGAGTGATCCTCACCTCTGCCTTTCGAAATCTCTGTTTCCTCTTCTATACAGAACCCTGAGCTTTGATGGGAGGGGCTTGATAAAGGCATCTTATTTAGGGTTCAAGGAACCAAAGTCTCTTAGTGTCTGCACATTGTACAGTTGAGGGTCTCTGTATTAATTACTATCAACTTATTGTAAGAAGATGTTTCTTTGATGAAGGTTGAATTATGTTTTGATCTATGGACATTGCAATATGGCATTAGAAAACACTTGGTTGATGTAGTCATTTAAAAAATGATAGTAGTGCAGACAAAATCATAGCACAGGGTAGGGAGACACAAAGTCCCACACCTGCCCAAGAAATTTTCGTGATTAATACCTACTGGGAAATGAAAAATCAGTTTTCTACAATGGAATGCCACTAGGTATTATCAATCACCTTCCTGGATAGAGCAACTGCCTAGGAGTATTTGGCCAACTCAACACAACTCCATGTTTTTGGTGGGGCTTTTTTGTTGTCATTTGTGTTACTGTTTTTTGTTTGTTTGTTTGTTTGTTTGCTTATTTTGATTTTTTTTCATTGCTGAGAGACAGAGAAAGAAATAGATATAACATGAATTAGTGGGGGTAGGAAGGACAAGAAGACCTACAGGGAGTTGGGGGAGGGAAAATTTAAAAAAATCTTTAAAACATCATGTTGTTGATTTGGAATTAATTATAGACCTCCTAGGAGGAAGCAAAAGACTCATAAAACACATGAGCGAGGAGTGCTTAGAAGAAGAACTTAAAAAGTGGAATATTAAACAAACAAAGAGAAATTGATGCACAGAGACAAGAATGAAAAGGCTGCAGGGGTATTTTGAAGAATCTTCCTTTTCCTTTGCATGACACTATGCCTTTATCTGTCCATAGAAAGGTCCCTTTAAAGGACAAGCTTCTCATACACTGGGGGATCCTGCACTTCCGCAAGAAGTGTAATTAAAGACACTCAGCAGAACAAGTGGCCATTCCTTCAAAAGCACAATCTACACTTCATAAAAAGTAAAACAAAACATCAAATAGTTCTTTTTGACCTAAGTATAAATATTTCAATTTTTAGCTCTGATTAGCATGAATATCCTAGGGCAAACACAGTGACATCAAATTCAGGGCTTTGCATGCTGAATTTACCTTAGTAATATTAATAGCACAATTTTTTTTCTTGAGTTTTTCATGACAGGGTTTATCTTTGTAATAGCTCTCTGGCTGTCCTGGAACTCACTTCGTAGAGTAGGCTGGCCTAAAATTGAGAGATCCACCTGCCTCTGCCTCCCAAGTGCTGTGATTAAGGACTCATGCCACCACTGCAAGCTATTACTATTTTTCATGAGAAATATTTGTTTTAATTTTTGTTTTTATCTTTTTCTTTTTAATTATATTTTATTATTTAGAACAATTTTTAAAGTTTAGTATATTTCTATCATATTTTTACCATTTCAAAGTCTTTCTAGCTCCTCTACCCATCCCTACGAACCCAACTTCAAGTTCTTTGTCAAAAATCAAAAGTACAATTCAAAAAAAAAAACAAAAAACAAAAAACAAAAAACCTCCCCTAAACCAAATCAAATAAAACAACACCATAGAAGAAATGGAAAAAAGAAAAAAACCAACATCAAAACTAAGCAAATAAAAGCAGATAAAATTATTGTGGAGTCCCTTTGTCAACTACTCCTAAATATTGGCCCATTCTGCAGCTTTTGATATATACCCTGTTTACTCCATTGGAGACAATAGATGTTCCCTCTCCCAGCAGGTATAAACGGCAGTTCAGTAGTTCACCTTTACCCTAGTGGCTATGTTTTCATTTATTCATTCTTTTTTTAAATATAAAAAATAAAATATATTAAGATAAAACAAGAACTATCACATCAAAGTTGGACAAGACAAATCAACAGAAGGAAAAGAAACCAAGAGAAGGTACAAGTCAGAGAGTTGTGGAGTATGTATAGTCAAGTAAGTGAAAAACTTCTATGATTAAAAGCCCTAAGTATTTGAAGAAACAAACTGAAGAAGATATCAGAAAAGGAAAGATTTCCCATGCTCATGGATCCCTAGAATTAAAATAGTACAAATGGCCTTCCTACTAAAGGCAATCTACAGACTCTGTGGCATCCCCATCAAAATTTCAATACAATTTTTCTCAGATCATGAAAGGTCAGTGTTCAGCTTCATATGGAAAGAAATGCACGTGCATGCATGCATGCACATGCATGCACATGTGTGCATGTGTGCACACACAAACACACAATATTAAGAATAGAAAAAGCAATAATGAATAATAAAGGAACTGCTAGAGGTATCATCCCATCCTGAGCTGTACTACAAAGCTATAGTAATGAAAACAGAATGGTATTGACACAAAATCTGGACATATTGATTAATGGCACAGAATTGAGAACCCAGACATAAATCCACATATGTATGGACACTTGATTATTGATAAAGATGCCAGATATCCATACTAAAAAAAAATAGTAAATGCTGCCTGTCAAACTGGATAGCTGCATTCAAAAGAACACAAATAGAACCACTCTTATCATCCTGAACAAAACTCAACTTCAAATGGATCAAAGATTTCAACAGAAAACCTGAAACACTCAATCTGGTAAATGAAGTAAGGAATAACTTTGAACTCATTGGCACATGAAAAGACTTCCTGAGAACCATCAATAATTGGGACCCCATGAAAATAAAAAGCTCCAGAATGGGAAAGGACACCATCATTTGGACAAAACAGCAGAATACAGAATGGGAAGAGATTTTTACAAATAACACATCTAGTACAAGGATAATATCCAAAATATATAAAGAAATAAAGAAACCAAGTATCAAGGAAACAGATAACTCAATGGGGTGCAAATCTAAATAGAGAGGTCACAGTAGAGGCAATACAAATGAATTAGAAGTGAAATGTTCAACATCCTTTGACATCAGGGGAAATGCAAATTAAATCTACTTTGAGAATTAATCTTAAACTTATCAAAATGGCTAATATATCAGTAAAACAAGTGACAGCTCATGCTGGTTAGAATGTGAAGAGGAACACAGATGCATTGCTGTTGGGAGTGCAAACTCATACATTCACTATGGAAAACAGTGTGGAGGTTACTCAGGAAGATGGGAATCCATCTATCTCATGATCCAACTATATCACTCAGTCATATAGCTAAACAAACCATCCTTCATCCTATCATAGAGATTCTTGCTCAGCCATGTTCATTGCTTCTCTATTCATGATATGCAGGAATTAGAAACAACCTAGACATTCCTCAAGTAAAGAGTGGATAAAGAAAACATGGTACATTTATTTACACAGTGAAGTATTACTCAGTCACTAAAAAAACTGATCTTATGAAATTTATAGGCAAATGGATGGGACAACAAAAACAAAACAAAAACATCCTGAGTGAGGTATCCCAGACCCAGAGAGACAAAAATCATTATTTATTTAATTGTATGTGGACATCAGGTATAAAGTCAGTGATAGCCAATTTACAATCCATAGAGACACAAAGAGTATGTATACAGTAGCATAACAGAGAGAGCAGATTGATCTTGTTCGGAAAGGGAGATAGAATAGATAGCTATGAATAGGTGTGTGGGGTGGAATTGGGGGACACTATTATTTTTAATTAAAAGATCTTTAGATTTTAAAGTGAATTTCTTAAAAGCAAAATATACTTATCTTTTGAAAGACATCAAAGCAAGTTATCTATTTCTTTTAGTTCTTTACAAGGCCAAAGTAGAGAGAAATGAAAATGAACCTAAATGCCAGATCACCTTTAGCAATTATCAGTGCAGACCTAATCTACTTCATGCATATAATCTTTTTTCTCATCCCTTCCCCTAGATAATTGTAGATCAAATCTCAGACATCACTAGAAGCCAACCATTTCACTATTAGTGAAATGACAACTTTCAAAATACACAAAACTTTTAAATACCAATATTTTTACTGTGCCTTCCATGATCTAATCAAATTTAATAATATCTTGTTAATTTCTAATGCACCTTGCTTCTATTAAAATAAAAAAATCCTGTATACTATTATTATGATGCCTATGAATTTATTTTTACTTTGTTTCGAGTTTCTAAATTCCTCAAATTGGACTTTCCTTTTGTATTATTCTAATTTCTTTTGCTAGTAGAACTAGATCATTTCAAAGAGGTTCTCTCATTTTGTTTCTAGCTTCTTCTAATTGCTTCTTTACACTGTCATTTATAATATTCACTTTTTTTTCCAGTCTGATTGTTTCATGGATAGTGCTGTAGACCACTGACATATATCTGATGTGATATTGATAACCACTGTATGTGTACATTTCTAACTAAGGGTTGAAATGTGTTTGTTTTAGAAATCATAATTATGGATAAGTATTCACAATAGAGTTCAAAGAAAATTGGACTCCCACGAAAGTAAATTAAAATGTCAATATAAAGCTAATACCACTGGGATGTGGCCCTTTAGTGATCTGTCACATCTAAACTGTCTTATGATTTACAATTGTAAATTCTCATATGCATTGAAAGGAAACATTTGTAACTTTTGATTAAACTTGAAAGATTGAATATGTCTATTTTTTTGACTCATTTTCTAAAATTCTATTAAATTACAAAATAAACTAGTTCAGTAAGGAATGACTCAAGAGTCATATAGTGATCCAGCACACTTTCAAGACTCCAACCTAGGTCATCTGTGTACACATGCAGATGAGGATGTGTCAGGGTCAGAACACCAGGCTTAGAATAAAAGGGAATGAAGTAAAGAGATCATAGACAAATAGTTGGCCCTGAAGACATACACAAAAGCAACATTACACAGACTCAACAGGCTGTATTAGAAATATATACATATATGCAAACATATATGCATGCAATAATAAAGAAAAAAGAGCAAAGGGATTGAAAGGTGATACAGGAAGGGTATACAAAGGGGTTTGGAGGAAAGAGAGGGAAAGGAGATACTTTTTAATCAAATTAGAATCTCAAAAACACATAAACAGATAAAGTAAGAGAGATGACAGGTTATGTGACTGGGGAGACAAGTTACGGAATAAATAATTGGATAAACAGCTAGATTCCCTGTCTGTTCCCATCTAGCTCCTAGGCAAACTGGCTGGGATATTAAAAAAACATTTCAGTGCCTCAGTTTTACATATGTGTGGAAATAGCCAAGGAAAATGAGTCAATGGAAAAAACTGTCCAAACTAAGAATTCAAACCAAGCAATTATCACATTTAAAATCAACAATTGGGAAACCAAACATGAAGAATATGTCAAAAAAAAACCCACAATGACTCTAATTAACATCCCCAGGGAGCTAAAACTCCATGAAACATAAACAAACAAATGAAAAGAATAGGAAAAGAACAATGGAATGGAAAACTGGCAAATAAATAAAATATAATCAGAAGTTACGGTCAATAGGGAAAAAAAAAATCCTCTGGAAATATAAAATGATACAAACACATGAATAATAATAAAAACTATTTGAAAAGCCAGAGATGAGACACAAAATTTGAAAATAAGTTTAAAAAATAAACAGAAAGGGAAAAGAAGTATATTTATTTATTTTTAACAATGACATTATGTATCACAGAGGCCTACATGAAATTAAAGAGGCCTATGAACAAGCAATTTAAAATAAATTCAAATTGGATCATTAATCCTAGCATATTTAGGACATTTTTGCTTGATAATCTCAAAGTATCCACTCTATGAATGATTTTTAATTGTGTATGCATTTATTTCCTCATACTTACATTTTATCTTGATAAGTTAGTTAGTATCATATACATTAGTTATAGCATCAGGGTAGGTGACTTTCACCTCCTTCAGACTTTTCAGATCTTCACACTCCATACAACATGAAGCATTTTAGATTAAGCAATCATGTAAAGGCCATGAAACTTAATTATATAGAATTTACACCAAGTATTATAAACAATTCTCAAAAACTATGTATGGCAATGTATATGAAAGAGATATGATTTTGCAATAATGAGAAAATGTTCTACTAGCCCTAAAAATAGTATGAATCTGAAGAATGTTATTAAAATGTGAAGATGGACCAGGATGCACACACCCCTTCTTTTACATGACAAAACACTGTAAGTCCTTATTATAGCAGTCAGCTAAGAAGAGTACCCAAGATAAAAAGGAGGAAGTACAATTTCCACTAAATGAACATAACTGCACAAGCTGTTAGAACTAACAGATGAATGAATGAGCAAAGTTGCAGGCTAGAAATCAACACATGGAAATTCTCTAGGAAATGCAGAAACAATCTCATCTCCTACAGCCATGAGAAAAACAAAACCCCAAAAGAAAAACAAAACAAAGCATAGAAACAACAATCAAAAAAGGGTTGGCAAGATAGCTCAGAGGGTAAAGGAACTCGGTAGCAAGCCCCTGGTGACCTCAGTTCAAACCACTGAATTGATATAATAAAAAAAGCGAACCGATTCTTTCAAGTTGTCCTCTGACCTCCACACACATAAAATAGCAATGCTTGCATCCCCTCAATGGAATAAAGAAATAAATATGAAGATATTTTGAAAACTAAGAGTAAATTCAAAGAAGTCCAATGAAAATAATAAAATGTTCATGAAAGAAACTGTAGAATATGCAAAGAGATGGTAAGTATTGTTATATGATTAGTAAATTGATATTGTTAAAATATTAAACCTTAAATCTGCAGATTCAGTGCTTCTTCATCAAAAGATCACTTACACTGTTCAAAAGAACTAAAAAGAACAATCCTAAAATTGAATGAAATCACAAAAATACTAAATAGTCAAAGCTATCTTGAACAAAAAGGGCAAAGTATTACGTACTTTACAGCCTGATATTAAACATCACAAAGCTGGAATAATAAAAAATAGCATAATGCCACCATGTAAACAGATGTGCAGACCATGGGAACAAAATATAAAGCAATGAAATAAATTTGCATTTGATCAGTCAACTGAGCCTTAACAAAATAATACAACTACCCTGCAATTCACATTGTCACAACTAGGTGTTTCTCTAAAACAATTAAAATCAGTATGTTGAATAAACACCAGGCACCCCATGTTTACTGCAGAACCATTCACAGTAGTCAAGAAGAACAATCTGTCTACAAAACATCAAGGTGGTACATGTACACAGTGGGATATCATGTAACCTTGTAAATGAAAGTAAGTTAGTCATTCCATAGATGGGGTTACTTGGAAAGCATTGTAGTAAGTGGAGCCAGGTAAGTACATATGACTCCATTCATTTGTGGGATCAAAAAGTATTGATCTTGCAGAAATTGTTAGTTATCAGGGGCTGAGGAGAGAAAGCTGAAGGAATGGATGGAGAATCATTGAATGATGGGCAATAAATTATATTATGAGCACAGATTTCTGGTGTTTCAATTCACAGTAGAATGGCTGCATAAATGTTCTATATATACATTCCAAAGCACTTAGGAATTAATTATAAAGTAATGAAAAGGCAGGTTAAATATGAATCCAAGTATTAGCATGGTGGGAGAAATGGCCTAAATAAAGTCAGGGCCTCTGCTGAACTGGAAATATGTACAGTAATGACATGATCTAAGCATTTAAAACAACTTCAAAATGTTAGCAAGTTGATGTTCAGTGTAAACATCTGGAGAGAGGTTTCATTATGAAGGAAACTTAGTTTGCAGTCACTCTGGGCCTCAACATTAGGCTAGAAACACACTGAGGCCCATTAATACCTTCAGCCCATCTCCCAAAATTTAATGTACTATAGTGGACACTGCATGTCATAAGCCAAATGTCTGAATAGGAGACGTATCATTGCATCTGAAGGACCCAGAGCGGCAGGAAAATAGCTACTGACACTGTCAACAGATGTTTAAGGTTCATTTTCCTTATGCCACATGTACTTTTTCTAGTACTCACATTCATTGCACAAGAAAAGATCTTCTGGCTAATTTACATAAATGGTCATATGTGCTATTGACTACCAAACTTAAGTTTTGTCTCCAGGATGGTCAGAACAAATTGAACACAAAAGACTAACAAACAATTATCAACTATTCTGACCTGTAAATAAATCTGTTGCTAAGCTTAATCTGAGGCATTGACACATCAGTTCTTAAATTGTAGAACTGTATTTTCATGGCATGTTAATGGATGATCAAGAGGAAAACAAAAACAACAAAGACTCCTGTGGTTAAAGACACATGGTGAATGCTGAGTTAAGCTGATATTCCTTTCCAGAAAAATCTTACAGACTAATGTAAACTGAAATTCAGACAGAGGCTTAAAGACAGTAGCATTTGACTGTATTACTTGTATTTCATGTATTTTCTTTCCCAGAGTACCATTAATGTCACTGGATGTGATCTGAATGACTCTCTGGTCTAGAGGATTAGAAGCACCTCTGGTCTTCTTTGCTGTTTCCTGAGTGAGGTGTGAAGTAAATCCTAACATCTCAAATCATTAGAAACAAGTGGCACCTCTTTGAATATCTGAAGTACTCTAGTTGTGTACTGAAGCATAAAGTAACTCTTTTAAACAAAAAATTAAACTCTACCCTTGAGCTATATAATTACAGATTAAGCTGGGCATAGTGGCTCATATCTGTAATCCCAGCACTTGGAAACTGAGCCTGCAGGGGTATTGGGAGTTCAAGGGTAGCCTGCACTGCAGAGTTAGATATTACCTTATTTAAAATAACAATAGTGTACACATTAGTTAGCCAACCACTGTCCTTATTTTAACTTGTTTAAAATGCATAACGTGGGGTTGGGGATTTAGCTCAGTGGTAGAGCACTTGCCTAGCAAGTGCAAGGCCCTGGGTTCGGTCCTCAGCTCTGGAAAAGAAAAAAAAAAAAAAAAAGACAAAATAAAATGTATAACAATGCAGAGAGAAGAGACAGAAATATACAAACCAACATTATACTTCATCTAGAATGTTTCTAAAACATAGAAAAGTGTATACTATGTGCTGTTTATTTGTCTTGTTTTTAAAATGTATAGTTTTATCAGGTTTTTTAAAGCAGTTTAGAATATATTACCATATTTATTATTATTTGGGAATTACTTATTCTTAAAGACATGTGGTGATATACTGTGTACCCCAATAATGCTTACCTAGGGACCAGAGGACAGAGCCAGCCACTAAATTAGACATAGAGGTCAGGCAGTAGTTGCACACACCTTTAATCCTATCACTCAGGAGGCAGAGATCCGTCTGGATCTCTGTGAGTTCAAGGCCACACTGAACTACATGAGAGAAACAGAACTGGGCAGTAGTGACACACCCCTTTAATCTCAGGAATTAATATGGCAGGATACAGAAAGGTATATAATGCGTGAGGAAACAGGAACTTGCTCTCTTGAGGTTGAGGATTTTGTAGAGGCAAGCTAGTGGCTGGCCTGTTCTATTTCTTTGATCTTTCAACTTTCACCCCAATATCTGGCTCTCTGTTTTTTATTATAAGACCTTTTAAGATTTGTGTTACAAAGACACATTTTTATATTTAAAAGAATTTTAAGTAATTATAATAATTGTTAACAGTAGTTATCCAATAATAACAAAATACAGAAAGACAGAGAAGCACACAGAAACAGATTCATTGGGAAATGTACAAGAACATGAACCCCATTCATATTGTTTTAACTACAAGGATTATTTCATCTATTTTGTCTTAACTTTTCAACTTTTAATGTTCTGTGATCATTTGATCACCCTGTGTCATGCAGGATTATTATGTATAACTTTATCATTAATTGAGACCTCTCCTGCCGATAAACATTTAATTTCCTTCAAATGAGTCATTTCAAAACCACACTTTTAGAAGTTTTATGCAGAATTTTGATTTTTCTCATTTTGAAAAATTTGTGGAAGTGGCAAAATAGAACTAACTGAATAAATATTTGAAGTTTCAAGGCCATGAAGTCTCTCCTCTGGAAAATTCCTGCTACTTCTCCCATCAGCTACCAGGTACCCAGTTCCTTACAGTCTCTCTGTCTCTGTCTCTCTGTGTCTGTCTCTCTGTGTCTGTCTCTCTGTCTCTCTCTCTCTTTCACACTCTGTGTGTGTGTGAGAGAGAAAGAGAGCGCGCATTTGAACATATAGGTATGTGCTTCTGTGCACTTCCAGGGACCAGAGAAGGACGTCGGGCATCCTGCTCTATCACTATCTACCTTGCTTCCTTAGACAGGATCCCATCAAACCACAGTGATCTTCCTGAACCTGAATCCCCATTACTCATTCCTAGCATCACAATTAGAGCTCACTTGTGCATGCCCTGCTTCTTATGTGGATGTGGGATCTGCTCAGTATAAAATAAGTGCTGTTACTCACTGACCCATCATCACTCCTGGCTTTTCCCAGGACAACAGTCTCAATTAAAACTAGGGTTTGTAAATTTTACACAGTAAACTGTATCATCCCTTCCACCTCTCTTTCATATGTCATCACCAAGATGAAATTATGTGAACGTTAGGATTAAACCATGTGAACCACACTGTAATTTTATCTGTCCATTTTTCAAAGGACACATATCATCTTTACCATTTATTTATTTATTTATTTGTGTGGGGAGGCAGAAAGTGGGCATGGGTGCATGTGTGTCAAGGCACACATGTAGACAGTCTAGCAACTGCCATGACCTACTGAGACTTCTCAATTGCCACTTTAAATCCCAGGAATTTTTTACAGAGCTACACTATGTATTAATGTTTTGGGTTTTTTAAATTCATTTAATTTTTTTTTTCTGACATAGACATGTATCTTTCAGTTGCTCTCAGAACAACTGCTTTGGTTAATGTTGGGAAGGACTACACATGCTCTAGTTATTCTTGTGTTCTGTCATATGGAATTTTTTTGAAGCCTCATAAAGGCTTGAGCATTTAAGTGGTGAGACATGGGCAGAGGTAATATGTAATACCCAACTCTGGCTCTTTTTTGAGACAGGCTAGCATGTACCAAAGACTGTCCAAGAACTAGCCGAAAGCGAGGATGGCATCTACCCATAATGTGTTGAGATCAAAGGCAAAGGCCCATGTGACAAAATACTTGCTTATGTGATATGGGGACCAAATTCAAGGCTTCCTGCTAGCCTTTACTCTACCAACTGAGCTATATATACAGCCCCACCTTTGGTTCCAGCCTACACTCATGCCTTCCTAGAATAAAGCAGCCATTCCAGGCCTTGCCTGCCATATTTTACAAGATAAATCCTATCTTTAACTTGCTTCAGTCAGGTATTTTTCGATATTTATGAGAAAAGTAACTAATTGATATATGTAATAACAAATAGAAGCTTTAACATACAGATACATAACCATTTTCAAAAGTTTTTAACCCATTCTTTCCCAGAAGAAATTAAGAATTGCTTCTTAACATCTCAGTTCTAACTTTCAACCTTTGAGTATAGTCTTACTGAAGATGTCCTGAATTGGGAAACTGATTTTGTTAGAATTATTTTCCTTAGTTATCATGTACCCATATCCATTTTTTCTAAACTATATTACAAGGGCTTTACAAATCAATGATAAGGATTAGTACCATCTTCTTTACGCCTAAGAAGATATTTGAATACATAGATGACATCCAAGAAAACTTAAATGTAGACCTTAGGATTACCATTCACTTCTAACTATAAAGGATTCATGAACAACTTCCATGGTGTTCTATGAGACATTCTATGAAGATGAATAGTACATTAATTTTTTTAATTAAAAACACATATTTAGTCAATTATTCCATTATTCCCACACTGGTCTTGCTTCACTGTACATGAGTTTCCTTTTGTCATAACTTATAGAATGTGGTAAGGGTCCTTGTCAATGGTCAAAACTAGTTCTGTATCTTACTGTCTTCACAAAACCAAATTAAAAGATCTGGCTAGGGTCTGGCCAGGTATTTCTGCCATCAGAAAACTATTGCAGGGGGGAAAACAATATATATTTTTACATAAACACAAAATTACATTTTAATACAACAATAATGAATGTTTACTCAATATTTCACTGGAGAGCATTTGGAAGCATGAAAATTATCATAAAAATAGTTACAGGTTTTAGTCAAATTTGAAACTCCCAAATTTCAAAGGCTTGGAGAAATAACCAAGGTAAGGTACTTCCATAAAATAGCCTTGCTCTGAACAGAGAGAAGATCCATCCATGTTTATCGGGCCTGTGTCAGGTTCCCTCCTCCTTGTTGCCCAAGGTCAAAATAAAATTCTTCACATGCCAGAAGTCACCCAAACAGCTTCCCAGTGGAGCCCCATGCTGTACCCATCTAGTATGCTTTAACCAAGCTTTCTATCCCTTGTTTTTTCTGACACTTCAATTCATAGAATATTCTACTCTTGCTCAAAATCCAATGTCTTCAATATAAAGTAAAACTTGATTTCTGTTTCATGATTTATAGTTTCCCTCATCATCAGCCCCTTAAAAATGGACATCAAGTACAGCAATCACTGTTTATAACTGGAAATAAAATTACCCAAACTAGCCAGAAATATAAAATATAACTGTCACATTTTTAAAAAATATTGTATCTATAATATACTTTATATTTCATTAAAAGTATATGAACCAATTAGTAGCAAGAAGAAAATGGTGTCTTTTTTCTTGTTCTCCCTCTCTGTTCTTGATCCAGCTGGGATCTTTCTTCCCTTAAGCTCTCTTGCCCTCGACCCTTGCCCTTCATTACCCCACCTCACATCCAGTTTGCTCATGTAGATTTCATCCATTTCTCTGTCGTTGGGTGATCCCTGTGTCTTTCTTAGGGGCCCTCTGGATAAGGGAGACAGTTGAATAGCTTGAACTGTTTGGGAGGACCCCAGGCAGTGGGACCTGGACCTGTCCTTAGTGCATGAGCTGGCTGTTTGGAACCTGAGGCCTATGCAGGGACACTTTGCTCAGCCTGGGAGGAGGGGTCTGGACCTGCCTGGAATGAAACTACCAGGCTCAGCTGAATCCTCAGGGGAGTCTTTGCCCAAGAGGAGATGGGAAGGGGGGAGGGCTGGGGGAAGGAGGGGGGAGTGTGGGAGGAGGTAGGACAGGGGAATCCGTGGCTGATATGTAAAATTAAATTACATGATAAAATTTAAAAAAAAAAAAATAAAGAAAACACATAAAAAGAAAAAAAAAATGGTGTAACCACAACCTCAGAATCAGCAATGCTGTTATATAGAAAATTTCAGAAGTAAAAATGACTGATGGTCAGGAAAACAGTCAAGCTTCACTAATAAAGGATATCCAAATTAAATCAAAACATGTGTTCCTTTATAAACTACACTGTTGTCTTCAGTACTAAAAGGGTAGCCCAGCATCAAGTCGTTACCAGAGTTGCCAAGCTACAAACTGGCTCTTGCTGTATAACAGTGTTTGCATAATGTTCTCAACAGCTTGTATCTCACTCCACATCCTTTGATTCACTCTAGATTAGTGTAAGAACAGTATAAGAGAACTAAGACATAAATTGAACAAACAGGTCCTTAAAGAACCATTTGAATCTAGTATCCACTTAAGACTGAGTATACAGTGTTTGTCTTTCTGGGTCTGGGTTACCGCACTCAGGATGCTTCTTTCTAGTTCCATCCATTTGCCTTCAAATTTCATGATGTCATTGTCATTTTACCACTGAGTAATACTCCATTGTGTAAACGTACCATATTTTCCTTATACATTCTTCAGTTGAGGAGCATCTAGGTTGTTTCCAGGTTCTGGTTATTATGAATAATGATGCTATGAACATGGTTGAGCAAGTGGCCATGTGGTATGATTGACCATCTTTTGGGTATATGCCCAATAATGGTATTACTGGATCTTGAGGTAGGTTGATTCCCAATTCCCTGATAAACTGCCATACTGATAAAGCCATTCCAGAGTGGCTTTACAAGTTTGCACTCCCACCAGCCCAGAGAAGCTAGGTAAAAAGGATGACCCTAAGAGGAACACAAATGGAGGGCTTCAGAAAGGGAAAATAGTTAAGATCTCCTGGGTAAACTAGGAAGGACAGAGAGAGAGAGCAATGAAAGAGATATCTTTATAGGGGGAACCACTGGGGGTTAGGGAGAAACCTGGTGCTATGGAAATCACCAAGAATCCACAAGGATGATACCAGCTAAGATTCCTAGCAATAATGAAGAGGGTGCCTGAACTTATCTTCCCCTATAATGAGATTAGTGACTAATCTAATTGTCATCATAGAACTTGCATTCAGTAACTGATGGAACCAGAGAAGTGATCCACAACCAAGCACTGGGCTGAGCTCCTAGACTTCAGCTGGAAAGAGGGAGGAGGGATCACAGGAGCAAGTGAGGTTAAGATCATAATGGGGAAAACCACAGAGGCAGCTGACCCAAGCTGTGGGAGCTCATGGACTCTGGCCTGTCAGCTGGAGAACATGTATGGTCCTGAACAAGGTCCTTTGAATGTGGGTGACAGTTATGTGGCTAGATCTGTTTGGGGAGCCCCTGAAGTGGGACCAGGACTTATCCTGGGTGAATGAAGTGGCTTTGGAATACATTCCCTAGGGTGGGACACCTTGCTCAGTCTTAACACAGAGGGGAGGGGCTTGGTCCAGCCTCAACTTAGTATGCAAGACATTGTTAACTCTCCAAGCAGGGCAGTGCCCTCTCTAAAGAATAGAAAGGGGGTAGGATTGGGGGAGATGGGGAGCAGGAAAAGGGGAGGGAGTAGAACTGGAATTGGTATGTAAAACAAAAACAAATCATTTTTCAAAATAAGTAAATTTAAAAAAAATATAAAAACTATTTGAATAAATGAAAATTTTAAGGAAAAACATCTAAACATATATGGCATCAACCACTAATGTGTTATCATGTATATTGTCTATTGTATATTTATCTAGTCATGTCTTGACAGATATTTAGGCTGGTTCCGTTTTAGCTACTATGACTAATACAGTAATAAACATGTTTAATTGTCTCGGTGGTGTGCTGACTTAGATTCCTCGGGCATTTCACATGAGGGTTATAGTTTGATCATATGAAAGTTGCAGCATTAGTTGTTAGAACCCCCTCCCTGGCCCCAGCTGGTTTCCATAGTGACTGTATCAGTTTATATTCCTACCAAGAGTAAGTAAATATTCTTCTTCCTCCACACATTCAGCAGCATTTGTTTCTTTTCTTGATGATACACATTCTAACTGGGGTGAGAGTCTCTCAGAGCGTATGAATTGGCATTTGCCTGATGGCTAAGGATGATGAAGACTATTAAAATAGCTCTTGGTCCCTGTGGAGGTTTGAATGACAATGGCCTCGAGATACTCATATATTTGATGTTTAGGTACTAGTTGGTGAGCTGTTGAGGAAGGATTAGTGGTATTTTTGGAGGAGGTCTATCACTGGAAAGTGGTTTTGAGGTTTCAAAAGCCTATGGTAGATCCTGTCTGTCTGTCTCTCCGTGTGTGTTTCTTTTCCTGTCTCTGTCTCTGTCTCTGAGCTACTCTTCCAGAGTTATGCCCAGCTTACTGCTGCCTGTCTTGATGTTCATGGACTCACCCTCTGAAACTGTCAGTAAGCTCCCTACCAAATGTTTTCTTTTAAGAGCTATTTTGCCTTGGTCACACAGTGCTTGGGCACAGTGTCCCCTCACAATAGAGTAGGAACTAATATAATCCCTACCCATGCTCATTCCTTTTTTTTGAGAACAGTCCACTTACTACTCTAGCCCATTCATCCTTTATTGACTAGATGATGTGTGGAGTTTATTCTGGTGTCTTAATTTTTCAGTCCTTTATGCATTCTAGACATTATTTCCTCTCTTTGATAAATAGTTGGAATTTTTCTTTTTCCATTTTATGGGCTGTCCTTTCACTTTGGTGATTATTTCCTTTGCTGTACAGAAGCTTTTTAATCACGTAGAACCTCATTTGTCAATCCTTGTGATTGTTTCCTGTGACTCTAGGGTTGTCTTTTTAGAAAGTCTTTGCCTATGCTTCTGCTGTGAAATGTGTTGCCTAATTTCCTCTAGCAGTTTCAAAATCTTGGAACTGGAATTAAGGTCTTAGATCAACTTTCTTTTTTGTGCAGGGTGAGAGATATAGATCTCATTTTATTTTCTGTATGTGTATATCCAGTTTCCCAAGCCCCATTTGTTAAAGAGCTTTATTCTTATTTTGGATACCTTTGTTGAAAATTTATAGTGGTAGCTATATTTCATTTCTTGATATTCTACCCTATTTCATTGCCATACATGACTGTTTTTCTGTTACTGCCATATTTTGCTACTGTGGCTTTGCAGTGTAATTCAAGATCAGGAATTGTGATGCCTGCAGCATTTTCTTTGGTGCCGATGATTGCTGGCAAAGATGTGGGGACAGCTGATGGACACTAAAATTGGTATAACTACAGTTTCCAAAAAATATTTCAAAACTGAAAAATAGATATATCTATATATCCATGTCCAAAATAAAAAAGTACTCCCATAAAAAACACTTAGATTTTTTTGATTTGAAATAATTTTAGTCCATTTTTTAAACAAATGAAAAAATTTCCATTTGTTCTTGCTTTGGACTTATGTGAGTTCTGTAGAGAAAATACAGAATCAATAAATACTAGAATAAAATTAGTAGATTCTCTAATCATCCATTCCAGTAACACGTTTATATAACTTAAAACTAAAATAATAACAAACAAAAATCAATTATTAGCATATAGTTACTGATTCTTATAGGATTTCATCCTATATGCTACAATTCATCTTTTCATCATTTTATTATATATCTTCTGTGAAATCTAATGCAGAATCCAAAATTATTTAGCTTCTTTTACCTACAATTCTTAGATGAAAAGTTTGGTGTCACATTCTATACACGCTAGAAAGAAAATTTCCTTAGAAGTAGAAAGCATGTACCAAGGAAGTATGTTGCTTCTATGCTGTGAAACTCCTCTTGCTAACCAATACCCATGAGCACTGTGAATAATCTCAGCCAAGCCACTGAGGTGACCAGGCTGTAAATACCAGAAGACCACAATAACAACTATGACAGTGTTCTTGATAGGATCATTTTCTATGCCTAAAATCATCAATTTTACCAACACAATTCTAGCTTCTATATTTTAAATTATGTAAAACTTTCAACCATGTTCTATAATAGAAGTAACTATCTAAAAAAAACATCTTTTTATAAAATATTTCTAAATGTCACATGCACAGTTATAGCTTTGCACTTTTTATATTTTGACTTTTCATCTTGTCTCAAATTGATTGGAACATTCAAGACTCAGAGACAATCATATGGGCAATCTGTAGAGCAAGATTCTGTTAATATTCTGGGTTCATTTTGCTGCACAGACATAAAACCATCAAAAGGGAGCAGATGAAGGAACCAGAAATACTTACTCATGCCTGCACTTCAAGAAGTTTTTAATCTATGAGGATCGAAGTTCCATGTGTGCAAGTAAAGAAGTTGTGTCCATCCTAATTACTCCTGGATTGATGTGCAAGGCCAAGGGAAAAATCTGAAATAGCTTCAGGAGAGACTTGGGTCTATGTCCATATTAGCTACTTTTCCACTGCTATGAAAAAACACCATTCCTGAGGACACTTGCAGAAGGAGGCATCATAGGAGTGCATTGCTCCAGAATGCTAAGTGTCCAGAGATAGTTACAGGGGCTGGAGCGGCAAGCTGAGAGCAGCCATCTTAACTGTCAGCATGAAGCAGATATCATATTAGGCTATGGACTACTTTGTTCTTTAGATAGCCAAATCGGCTAGGGCAATTTCAACACAAATCGTGATTGAAATCCATGTCTCATGCTGTTACATGAAAACAACTAGAATTTTAGCTTCACTTATTCCTAAAGTAGAAATTTCAAATGAGGCAAAGTTTATTCACTTTGGAACATGTCTTTAATGTATAGTGTATCAAATCATTGGGGTCTCCAGGTTTTTAGGGGTTGTTTATTTGTTTGTTCTTTGCTGTTTTAATTGTTTGATAAATTCCTACAGTTGGCATCAAATCTAAGTACTTCTTTTATTACCAGTGATGTAATTTGACCTACATTATGCACAACTTCAAGGAGCTTGGACTACCTTGTTGAAAACAATAGGATTCCATTAAAAATGTAGAAAAATAAGCCATTAATGTAAGATAGTTAGCATTTTATTCTCAGAAAGAAATTCACACTTTGTCATTCAAGATCAAACACATGCCTAAAGCATATACTCTCCATAAGAAAACAGAAAGCAAAATAATGCTCATATAACTAGATACAAACACAGAAATACATTTACTTAGTGTTATTTATTGGACTCTGTCATCTTGTAGCCTGAATTTTACATAAAAGGTATAATTTGAGAGTGCCACAGTTCTAAAATGTAGAACTCATATTTTCTTGTGAACTTAATAAAAGGTAAGGCAGCCTGGCAGGAATAAGGCATAGTATCAATCAGGAGAACACTTGGACTTTTCTGAGCCATAATTCCAGGAAGAGACTTGGCCTGAGGAATGATGAATCCAAGCCCTTCCTGCACTTACGGTTCCAGGTGTCATGTGTCTGCCTAACCATTTTTATTTTTTTTTTTTAGTAATGGCTGCTTTTAATTTAATTGTTTAACTAACTTTTTAGCCTTGACCCTTTTTAACTACAGCTGATCTTAGGTTTCCTTCAGGAGATATGAGGACAAATATAGGAAATTTGGGGTTAGTCTTTAACCTTTTCTTACAGACACAATTAAAGCCAGTCCTTTTAACTAGAGTGAGGCAATAAAGGGACCAGCCATAAAGAAGGGCAGGAGGAGAGGTCAGAGGTCAGAGTCTAATAGGAAAAAGGTGCTAGAAAGCCTTTCCAAGTCCCAAAATACATTGCCCTGCATTTTCCTATTTATTCTTGTTGAAATGTCTTTCTGAAAGCAGTATAATAGTAAACATGCTCTATTACTGAAGCTATGCATCCATAAATAAAACTCAAATAATGAATCAGATGTGCTTAAACTATGACCCAAGCAGGAGCCTCAGGTGTCTAACTCCCACTAACCAAGCGGAAATTCTGCCTATGTACACAGCTTCTACTTTTTGAAGGTTTGCCAATCCTTCCAGAATAGAAATGTTAAGAATCATTGGCATATAGAACAATTAGAAATATATTAATTACAAATTACTTTATTCCCAAATCAAAATACGTAGATATACAAGTGTTGTTTTAAAAGTCAGGGAACTTTTACAAGTGTAACTCCTCAGACTTGGGCATTGTGTCTGGTCAACTGGTCAAACTGTTTGACTTTTTCAGCTCAAATGACCTAGTTGTAAAATAAGCCAACAACCTTTAAATCTTGAACTAGACTTACTGGAACCAGGAGTATTACATTGTGGAAAGGTACACAGAGAGATGGAAACTGGAGGTGGAAATCATACAAGAACAGGTAAAGCAGAGGAAACACAACAACCCAAGTACAGGAAGCATGGAGGAGGGGTTGGAAGCACATATTGCAGAATCCAAAAATGGGAAGGAGAGCCAGAATTTACCACGTGCAACTAAGTGTGGCTTTGATGCTCCAGTGGTGTGTGTGTGTGTGTGTGTGTGTGTGTGTGTGTGTGTGTGTGTGTAAATGTAATGTGTTTAGCATGATTGGCACACAGTGACTACCTATTAACCAATAAATGATAATGATATTAACTGCTCATGGCAGAATCATGATTGGAAAAAAAAAATCTCACCTTAAATGAACAGTGATTGTAGAAATGTAACCTGGGATTCAGGTTGTGAGCACTGTCCTTGAGTAGGGCATTTGGGTAACCAGATATAACTCACTTTTCATACAAAGGCCACTGCTGATCACATGCCATCTTCTGCAAAGCTTACTCTTTATCTATTCCTTTCATAGTGTCTCACATTACATAGTATTTCAGACAGCATTAGCATTTATATATATATATAGTTTAACATATAATTCATATATAAATTCATTATAAATGATTACATAAGAAGCTTGCTGCTAATTGTTAACCCATCTAAAGTTCTGTAACCCTATTTTCCTGATAAGATTGTCTTCCATAACAACTATAAAAATTCTGACAGAATGTCCAACACAACTTGAACCTTAAACTCTTTTTCTACCTCATTTTACAAATAAAAAATGAAAAGCAGAGACATCAGGCATTTTTTCCTCAATATCACAAAACTAGCAATTAAATGGTGCAAATTAATATGAACACATTTAGTTTTTCTAAATTTAATTCAAGGTTCTGAGCATGCACAATGCAAAATGTTTGCTGAATAGGTTGAGGCTGTTAATGCTGATATGTGCTTGTGTGTTTATTTGTTTTCAAAAAAACTGGAAATTACTGTCCAGAACCCTGAACAGATGCCTCTACTTTTATGACCAATCCTATATCTTGGGATTAATTTCTATACTTATTGCACATATTAATTACTATCAGTAACATAGCATATGAAAGAGTATGTCTATCATTCTCGCAGAAAAAACAGAGGCATCAATCAACCTAAAATTGGCAGAACAAACTTCAAAGTAACACACACTTCCTCAAGCCTTGCAGACAGAAATTAATTAAATGTGATTAATTGTTCCAGAAAGCAGACTCATTATGTTCAGCAAAGCCAGGTGGCATATGGTATAGTTACCACAAAAAGTTGTTTGGATTCTTTCTTTTTTTTCCTTCTTTTGTGATATTTGAACAGCTTTAATGTAAATCTAATACCCCTAAATATTTATATCTGCAAATGGAAAAAGCTCAAATGGATGTATTTTTTGGTAATATTTTTATTGCTTATTTGGGGATTTCATACCATGGACCCCAATAACACCTACTTGCCATTCCTGCCAGGACCACACCCAAACCCTTGTGACTCCTAAGAAAAAGAATAGAAAGAAGAAAGAGGAGGAGGAGAAGGAGAAAATCAAAGCAGAAAAAAAAAATCCCAAGTCCAATTTGTGTTGCCCATAATCTCAGTGGAGCATGGTCAAACTCCTGTTGGCCAGACCCTTAAAAAAAATTGAGTCTTTGCCCACCCACACCCCCACTAGAAGCCACCAGCCGTGGAGAGCTATACTTAACGTCCTTATCACAATTTTCACGAGTTCACTTTGATGGCTCTCTGTCTAGGCAGTTACTTTTTTGGTGGGATGAGGGGTAGGGGTTGTCACAGAAGCCTTCTATGTCCCTCTTTTTCAACTGTGAGTCTGTAGTCATCATTATCTGCAAAAATAGCTTCCTTGCCCTTTGCAGTCAGTGGGGGCACAGATCATGGACTTCCATTTTCTTTTTACCACACTCTTTGTACTTGTCAAACAATGCTCTAAACGACCATGCCACATGGAAGGGCAAAGCCCAGATATCACTGATCATTCAAAATGCCTTGAATTTTCATCTGTCAGCCATTTTATCCCATATGCATTCATGGTTTATGTAATAATTCTAGATGCTTAAGACATTAATTTTTGTGATACCAAGTGACAAAATACTGTGATAAAATGGAAATTTGAAAATAAGCTAAAATGATACTTGTAATTTTGGAATAATTTACTATTTTAAGTGGTCAGTATAAGACATGAATGTTTTAACTTTCACCATTGCAATGTATTTCTAGCAAAATAATATGAATTGTGTTTATTTAGCATCACTATAAAAGCTATTTGAAGCATGCTATGATAGTCAATGTCTTCTCTGCAGTTTCTGAAAACAGCAAAGGATTATGAAGAAAAATGAATGAACAAAACCAAATAAAACATTGTCTTTATGATGTGAGTGACATATTGGATGATGAAATTGTTCAAGTCCTTAATTAGAAGTATATTAAGCATAATGACTTGCACACCTATTACTGTAAATTATTCATTTGTTCAGGAAAATAGTAAAAACAAAAAATTAACATTGGTTAGAAGAAATGAAATTTGCTTTTCCACAAATATAAATAGGAATAACTACTAATAATACATTATACTTCTACATCTTTCTTAAAACATGAGTTAAAATGTTTGAGAATTTTTTAATTGTCAAGTCTTTTCTTTTATGAAACTTACTTAATTGATTCAGATTCAAATTCTTCTGACTTCTCTACTGCACACCCACCAACTCTGCCATGATAGGATGGGTTAAAAGTGCCCTGCTATCTGAAGGTTTCAGAGAAATTGCAGCTGCTCAATCTATAAACTCAACATTAATGGTCAAGAGTATAGGAAAACAGTTTACAATGTCATCTTGCCATCAGAAAACGGCATAACATAGAAGCTGTACATTTTTTGAAGAAATTAAATTGAATTGTCAATCAAAGGGGGGAAATTGTGAGGGATCTTTGTGTGTAGTAATAAAAATACTGGAACCCAAAGAGGAAGAAGATGGAGGTATAGCCACAGGAACTGGTATAAGTTAAAATCAGTGTAATAAGTTGTGATTTTCCTCTTTCAATCCCATACAATTAGAAGTAACGGTTTAATGCTAACCATTTTTCCATAGTCACACCATTACATAGGGATAATTAAAGTGCATGTTCCACCCAATATTTTCTCCTACATAACTTGCAAGAATTTTATTCAAATTAACTGGCAGTATTCCTCTATCCCAGAAATGGGTTAGTTTGATTGTTAGTTTTCCCTGTACAAGGAAGGCATTAGGTTAGTTCCCCCTTGCCTTGTGCATATAGCCCGTGACACTGAGAATAAGCTCACTTGGGGACTTAGGCTTATCTCATATGATACACTGAAGATGACCTTTGTCCTAATGGGAAGAATAGCCATGCATTAGGAACACTGTGTCTTGACTACCTGAATGCATGTTTCAGTATTTCTGAGATGCTTTCTCATTTCACTTGTTTTTTGAAACAATGATCTATGACAAAGTCAATTAATACTTAAAAAATTTACTTCATGTACATCATTGAATGTGTATGTCCATAAAATCTTTCCTAAGATTTTGACTGCTACAAAGGTCATATGAGTTGTAATTAAATTAGAATCTCAATTTTTTAATGGAAAGGGAAAAAAACAGGAACTAATTGGAATTATGTTTTAACTTAATTTTACAATAGTTTTTCTTGCCATAGCTTTATTCTAAACTACAGCACTGCCAGGAAAATTGGTTCTGCATCAAATTGTTTTAATAATACATTGAAGCTAACTTTGATGTCTAACAACAGTGACTTATCAATAATGCCCCACAGTTCTATGAATCTATGTATGGCTCTTTGGGAGGAGTTGAGACTATCTAGGTAGCATTAAACATGATAAAATCAAGAAGAAAATTATTCTTATTTACTTTTGTGATTATAATTAAGTGAGAAGGAAAAATTCTATGTTGTAGAACATTATATGTGCATTGTGGAGTGACAAACAAGCTATTTGATATATATTCGAGCTCACATTTTGAAAGGTATTTTGGTGGCAATGGCTCAGTCTACTCTTCAAATAATGTGTTAAATAGTAACATACTGTTATTAATTCTAGCCTCATAATACAGACCCCTGCATAAACATTTTATTCTGTTTCAATGTCATTTTGTGTCACTTGTCAGTGAACATGGTGAGGTTAATTGTATTTTTCTTTCTGTGGCTGGCTAATTTAATCTAAAATCATGTTTTCTAGCTATATGCATGTTGTTTCAAATGATAGAATTTAGGCATGTTCAATATCTTATCTTTATCCATTCATCAACTGGTATGTATTTTAGTTGATTCTACACTTTTCCTATTTGAAATAGTGCTATAATAAACATGAAAGTACAGATATCTTAAACAGTTGGACTTCACTGCATTTAGAAACATCAAAATTTAGATTGTGAGATTATATGGCAGTTTAAGATTCAATTTTTAAGATAATTAATATACATCCCACTAATAGTATGTAAGGATTCATTCTCATGCACAGCTTCACTAACACTTGTCATTTCATATTCTTTTCCATACTGCCTCTTCTAAAAGGTGTGGCATTATTTCACATTTGATATTTATTTGTATTTCCTTGATGATTTGTGATATTGAGCATTCTCATGTACCTCTTGATCACTTAAATGACCTCTTTTAGGAAATGTGTATTTAGCCCTGTGCTACTGATTGAACACAGGGCCTTGAGCATTCTAGTCAAAAGTCCACCACTGAGCTACACAACCCATTCTCTCTCATTTGTAAATTCAGATATTTCTTTTCTTGTTACAGACTTACTTGATGTACACATATATTTTAGATACTAACTTATACATCTGGTTTGAAGATATTTTTAAACATCTACAGGTTGTCTCCACATTCTTCTATTGGTTGTTTCTTTGATTTTGCAACATTTAGTTTGATCCCTCTTGATATCTTTTTTATTGGTCACTGTGCTAAAGGGGTCCCAGACAAAAGCTCTTTACTTAGATCAGTGCATGGATATTTTCTCGTATGTTTTTATTGTACTTTCATAATTTCACAATTATGTTTAAAGCTTTCATCTAGTTTGAGTTGATTTATTTCAAAGATGTTAAAGATCTACTTTCATGTTTATACACACAGATATGTAGTTTTCTGGCACCACTTATTAAAGAATCTCCTTACCTCATTATGTGTTTTAAGCATCTTTGCTGAAATTAATTGACTATAATATATATATATACTTATTTCTTTGTTCTCCATTTCCCCTTTTTATCATACATATAAGTGTTTGAGTATTCTAGAATCCCTCATAGCCCATCATCAAAAATATTTATTTAGTATGTCGATTTGCTTTTCTATAATTTCATAGGTTCTCCTTGTTAATATTGGTCACTTGACACTATTGTCCTACAGAAAAAATTAAAATAAATGGTTTTGCAAATCTGGGTAAAATTGTTATCTCTTTCAAATCAGATAAGGCATCAGCACTCATAGAGAAACTCTATGACCCTCTTGTTTCAGTGATTTTTCTGCATAACTCAGTAATCCTAATTATTTTCTTGCTACTAGACTGTCAGGCTCTGAAAGCGGGAACAGTCAAGACTTTTCAGCTTTTGGTTTTAGAATAATGACTCAAAAATTGTATGTGCTTAATAAAAGTGAGTAAAACAATGAGATTTATTTAAAGTCTAAATAAAAACATTAAAATGCTACTGTCAATTCTCAAACTTGAAAATTTTGAGAGCATAATGGTACCACATAAAATCAATTTTTAAAAGAAAACGGTCTGTATCATCAACTGTACTATAATAATAAGCAACTTTTGAAAACAGAAATAGCTTTTCCAATATTGGAAAACTGGCTTTTCTGCTTTTTTTTTGTTCTGTTTTTGGTTTTGGCTGGGGTGTGGGGGGGTATTTGTTGTTGCTTTTTTTTTATTTTGTTTTTGTTTTGTTAAGATAAAGAGCAGTTTGCAACTTCTCTGTTAGTCATTAGTAACAGAGAGTTGCCTCATCCTAGAAACCTTAAACATTTATTGCTAAACATTCAATTTTTATTGAAATATGAGCAAGGGTATAAACATTTAAAATTCATTGCATTCAGATCTACATAGTGTTAAATTAAGCCATGAGGAAACATATGTAATATTTTAGTTTTGGGATAAAACAGAAAGATAAAAATTTAGATGATAAGATGATCCCTAAATTAAGTCATACATTAGATTCTTAAAATATATATCTAATAAATAATGAAAGGAAGAATATATAATTGTAGGTAACTATATTTATACATAAAACCTACATCTATCACTGAATTTACAAATTATTTCTTAACTTTTATGATTTAATTTTGAGGTAAAAATTTTTGGCAAATTTTCTAGTTTGGTTATCAAAGGGTTATCAACAATATCATTTGTAATTGCATTTGGGCACCAATTACAGTGTTCGGGGAAATATTTTAAGACAAATGACACTTTCTACAAAGTTCTGTATGTTCTCCTTATGTAGATCAGCAATACAAATAACCATGGCCCTGCCAACTGGTCACAGAACTTTGAAACAGGGATTCATAAATTAAAGAGGCAACAGAACCACAGAACTACACTACTATTTAACTTCCACACAGGCACAGAGAACTCTTCATTTGAATGCCATAAGCAAGCATAAACTGATGGTTTGAGTCATTCTGAACTAAAATAGCATTCCTAGAATTTAAGTGTACAATTCCATCTTGAGCAATTACAATCATAGTAATAAAAGAGTAGCCTAAGTTTCAGTATATGACTGAAAAAACTCCATTGCAGTTTACCTCAACTTAACTAGTGGGGAACAGCTAATCCCAGCATTACTACATCAGTAAAATAAATAAGCTGTAAATGACTACTATTTGTTCACATTGTCGGTTGGGAATCCTATTGATTTTGGTCTTGTTTGGACTCAATAGTCATCTGTGATAGCAAAACTGCATGTCTTGACCCCATCTAAAAACAAATGCTCTCTGATATCAACAATCAAGATTCAGTAGAATAACAAATGATTTCTCAGGATGTTCCATTCTGGAGAATGAGAACATAGTGCTTTCAACAAGTTAAACTTGACATCAAGCTTACAGAAGATGACACAGAATGAAAGTTACCATGCCAGTAAACTGTAGACTAGAAAGATAAAAATATCCCCAACGTCATACATGCTTATTGAGACTCAGTGTTTGGATTAAGTGCCAAGAAATCCCAGTTTGTCTACCCTGACTTAGGAAGGCATTTGATGGGCTAGGCTGAGACCTCCACTCTTGTCAGTGACCAGCAGAAAGCCAAAAGTTTAGTGTGGATGTACTAAGCTAACAGAAA
Source organism: Onychomys torridus (assembly GCF_903995425.1). Classification (NCBI taxonomy): domain Eukaryota; kingdom Metazoa; phylum Chordata; class Mammalia; order Rodentia; family Cricetidae; genus Onychomys; species Onychomys torridus. The sequence goes on along the minus strand of NC_050444.1, from coordinate 19,534,993 downwards.
TACCAACAGGTCCTCACTTCACTCCCTCCATAGCTGTATTAGCAGTTATCAGGACAGAAGTCCCAGGCCGTTCATAACACTGAAGACATTTAATTCATGCCATATATGTTCTCCTAATTGTTTCCAGTCAGCATGATTCCACTTGGAAAATGCTGCAGCAGAATCTGAGAGGAAGACAAACTGAAATAGCAAAAGTTTAAAATTATACTTATGTCAAGAATCCTCAAATCTCTTTTGGAATACATAAAATACTTACTTGCTTTCTGCTGAAGCAGGACTTTTTATGTTAATATTTGGATGAAGGCCCAGATCCTTCAGTGAAGAGAATTACTTAATAATCAGGGCTTTCATGTGTGTGTACGTGTGCTTGAGTGTGTATATTAAAATAATGTTAAAATAATGAATGATATCTTTGTTTGATTTGAGTAACTACCCATAGAGATGAATAATGAACTGCTTTCTAGGTAGCAATCCTTGGGATGCCTGCTGAAGCTAATGTGGAGCTCAACATCTTGGATTGCAAGAATTTCCTGCTTATGGTCATTTGTTTTAATTAAATGTCACCTGAAGGGAAAACATAGATGCATGAGAGAGCTGCAGCTTATTGTTTCATCCCCAAGTTCTAAATTACACTAAAAATAGTATTTTTTAAATTTTCTAAAAAGTCTTAATAAGGAACCTTAAGTGGACGATGTTCCCTTTGCTCACAACAATATGTGATCGCCACTCAACCACAAATTATTCTCTGGTCTGAAGTCAGCATTTTACTCAGTGAAATCTCAACTAAAAAGCAGACTTCTAAGCAGCTAAATTTCCCTTCTAAGAGGTATGTATACATGCTGATCTTACTCCATGGAAACTTTATGATAAGAAAACATAAAAATGTAATATTGTTATGATATATAAATTTTCAAAATACATGTAATTTTTATTTATCTATTTTAAATTTGGGAGTCGGGGAAAGTATGGTTTTCTAAGATACCCTTTCACAAGCCAAGGGTGATCAACAGGCCAGGCTATCATTGTATAAAAATGGAAAACTTAGGAAAGACTGAAAACCTCCAAATCTCATCATAGTTTTACCTGCAGAGTCTTAGTTGTGACTGAAATGCACCCATGGATCTGTATATAGAAGTCACATCCAACTCGGGGATTTATGGCTCCAATACTATTAGAAGATGCAAAACCTAGTGCTGAATGGAAACAACAGACCGTGTGTCTTTGTGGTACCACAATCATTTCCCTTCCTTCATAACAACTAAAATAAGACTGAGTTATTGTAACAATTTCTCTAATAATCTTTTTTTTCTAACAGATATTGAACAAGTTTTTAGTGAATCATGCACTATTTTGAGAAGTTTATATTCACTAATTGACTTGGTCCTAACAAAAGCCCTATGCAGTCAAATATATGAAAACCAAGACAGAGAACAGCTAAGTGACTTGCCAAAAGACAATACTGGCTCACAGCTTTGGCTACCCATTTCCTTGTATAATAATTATCTTTACCGTATTATATTATAGTAAGCTATATGAAAGAAAGCTCTGGAAGAGTACTATTATTAATCATTATTTTTCCAAGCCTTAGTAGATATTATTGGGCTATCTCCTCAATACATAAGAAATCAAACTCCTAGGTATACCAATAAATTATTATCTTCAGATTTAATGAGACAACATTAAACTCAGTGTTCGTTTTGCATTAGTGATTTTTATCATACAGGGCTGTCTTCATTTCAGGACCTATAACTGTATAAAGTAGGTAGTCCATATTATTATCCTGTGGATTTTCAAGGTAACTAAATGATGACTTTGATGTTCTTGATGTATGAGACACTCCATGTAGACAGTTGCATGAACGTACTATAGAACAAAAATATGAATAATGGCACCAGAGTATTTTAATAGATGAGCACATCTTTCTCTGGAAGCCTCTTTGGCAGTGGCATAGAGAAAAGTCTTACTGTTGAAATGGCTTTACAGGAAGGAAGACAGGAAAGCATTAGTAGGCTCAGATGTCTCATGATAGGTTACAACATGAGGAATATGAGAAACTGTGGGAGATGGATGAAAACTTGAAGCCCTCTCAGAAGAGTCACCTAAAATGCTTCCATCACGGGTTCCACAGGACCGTTGCATTCATATATTGTGAACCTAAGTGGTTGGAAATATATTGTTCCCAAGAAGAAGTAGTATCCAGTGATGTTAAATGGTGGGGGATTGAAAGGCAAAGACAATATAATAAGAACAGGGTGTAACTTTGGGAGAGGTGAAGCGCATTATCAAAGTACACCAGTGGGAAGTACAGTGTGAATAAAATAAAATTGACCAAATAAATCCTAAAAGTTATCCTTATTAAACCTTCTATATCACTATGACACATAAATTATTCAAGGAGAAAATATAGGATTAGTTACAAGTTAAATTTCAACTCAGAGACAGGAATGAACACAGAGACCATGGAGGAACAGGACTGACTGCTTGCTCTATGCAGTGTGTTCAGTTTACTATCTTGTATAATACAGACCTACCTGCCCGTGAATGGTTCTGCTCACAGTGCACTATGCCCTCCTACATCAATTAGAAATAATAATGAGAAAATCTCTATAGATGTGCCCACAGGCCACTTTGGTAGAGGTAGCTTCACAGCTGAGGTTCTCCCTACTAGGGAGGTTAGATTAACAGCTAAGAGTAATCATCACAGATATTATGACAAGAATATATTTTGATATTCTAATATATGCAATGCACACATCAGAATGCACTGTCAATTTAGCAAACATTTTTTTGTGTGCTTGTGTGTACCTGTGAGGTATGTATATGTGTCCTTGTGTCGTGTGAGTGTGAGGGAGGTGTTTTCTTACATACACACAAGTTTTAATTCTTTTAAGCCACTAGGACTACAGTGAAAACTGGATCTATCAAAGATTTTTTTTTCAATTTCAATTAAGTACATGTATGAACACATTTTTAGAGGGGTTACATTTTTAGTTCATTTTAAGAATTAAAATGCATAAAATAATATAGCATTTTAATTTTTAGAACTTTAACAAGTATTTACATACAACAGTGTGAATTTCTTCTATTAGGTTGAACATCCATTATCAAAAGTGTTACAGATTTTTCTCCAAGACTTTGGAATATTTGTATAAACATAATGAGATTTCTTGAGGATGGAACATAAGTTTAAAGACAAAATTCATTGTTCATATGCTATCTATATAAAAACTAAAGGTGGTTTTATATATTTGTGTATGTTTTCACTAAAAAAATTATTTTTGTAATTTCATATATGTATATTCATTCTTGAGTACTCTCATTCCTAGCCTTCCCTCTCTATCCCACCCCAGTCAGTTCCCCTCCTCCTCAAGATTCTCATTTTCCAGTTCTGTGTCCTTCTTGTCTCTGTGTGTGTGTGTGTGTGTGTGTGTGTGTGTGTGTGAGAGAGAGAGAGAGAGAGAGAGAGAGAGCGAGAGAGAGAGAGAGATTGAAAGAGAGCCACTGACTATCAAGTGATCGTGGATGTAGAACTTTTCATTGGCAAATGGTAGACTCTAAGGAACAGAATACTTTAATACCTCTATGTGACAAGCAAAATGATGAACAGAGTCCTAGTTTCTCTTCCAGTTATTATGGAAATGCCCTGAGAAAATCAACTTAAAGAACAAAGAACTCCCTTTTACCTGAAGGTTACACATTATGTTCTATCACAGCAAGGAAGCCATGCATGCACAAGAGCTTGAGCGATCTAGTCACATTATATCTATAACTAGTAAGTATGAAATAATGGATGCTTGCTTTTGCCTTATACTCTGCCTGTATCATGCAGGAGTCACACCTAGCGAATAGTGCCACCCCTAACAGTGGTCAGGTTTTCTTACCTCGGTTAGCCTAATCAATATAATTTCCCTACAGGCATGAGCAGAGAGCTACCTCCCAAATCCCATCAAGTTGACAAATGAGGCTAAAAATCACAACAGAGTAGCAAATTTGGTTGTTTTTAAGGCTCTTTAGCTCAAATCCACTAGTAAGATGTTTAAAAAGGAAGCTATGAGTTTAGTAGAACAGCATTTTTGCAAAAAAGAAATTATTACAATGATCTACTGAAAGAGAAAATTTGCCTAGACAAGCTCTAACATCAATAAGTAATGGAAGCTATAGAAGGTTTTTTGAACCCAGAATAGTATCTGCCAATGAGTTAGGCATGCACTAACGACTGAAAATAGAGGTCTGTTTTCCATGGTAAAGAATGAAAGTAAGAATTTATGTCTTTTGTTAGAAAAAAATATTCTGTTAAGAGACATTTGCTAAAGCTTAATCAGAATACTGTTTCTTTTACACAGAAGTCAAGGAAATCCAGCAAATTGCACTGTTCAGTTATATCCAAAATATGGACATGCAAAACATTCCTTCACAGAAGCTAAACAATTATAATTCATTGAATTTTGTTCATCAAATTAAGTCTCAATCTCAATGTGTTTTGTTCTTTAATGTGTGCCTCTAAACAGAAAGGATATTGTTTTATTGAAACTATTCCAGGATCAAATAGAGAATCAAGGGAAGCTGTTTTTCTGGTCACAAAGAATAGCAGCAATCAACTAATGGAAAATAAAAGTGTTAAACATCTCTAAGAAGCCCAAAGCCATACTGAGATGGTTGAGTTCAGGGAACAATCAATCATCTTACTACTTTGCATCTCTGAAAGAGTCATAAAACAGATGCAGAAGACTGTGTTTAATTCAATAGCCGTAACTTTCATAATGTATTATAAGACCTTTAATAGAATCATATGGGAGATAATTCAAGAATGATTATTCTATAGGAACTATTTGTACTGTCAAACACTTTCATTTATGTCATTTTGAGGTGCCACCATTCTTTAAATAACATAAATTGTTATTATAGGAATTTCAGAAACATGACATCAGGCACTAAGTGCAAGCAAAGAATTGACAGTCATCATTCCCATGCCACATGAGCTGGTCTGAGGTATTCTCTGTCTTCTTCCTAGAGAAACTCCACCAGGAGAGAAAATTGACAGAAAGAAGAGGTCAACAGGATAGAAAATAAACATCGAAACTTCTAATAAGAACATTTTCCTCCCCTCAATGGATAGACATTATTAGCAGCTAGAGACTGACAATGAAATGAAAAAAAATCCTATATAAATTTAGGTGGATCAGTCCAGAGAAGAGACTAGTTCAAACTTTGTGGCTATAAGACAGACTATGGTTGCATTAGGTGTCATCTTCTGGGTAGATATTTATCAATCCATCTGCAGTAATTAATTATGGGAACATAAGAACGGATGGATATTTGGCAGTTCCTGAATGCCTATGCCTCCTGCTCTATCTTCCCTCATTGGTCAGGCATCCAAACCTCCCAAAAGTGAATAGGCATTAAAATTAACACATCACCTCGGAAAAGTACTAAAGCTTGGGTCCCACACAAAAACTGAATTAAAGCTGGTGGTTAGAGGAGTGAAATGTGCAATAGAGACCTCATCAAAGCTCGGTAACTCTATAAAGTTCCAATACTGTAACAACCACAACCCCAAGCCCCAACCCAGGTCTGCTCGCTCGCTCTCTCTCTCTCTTTCTCTCTCTCTCTCTCTCTCTCTCACTCACACACACACACACACACACACACACACGCAAACACACACACACACACACACACACGGGGGGGGGGTACTGAAATGACTGCAAGCTGAACAAGTTTAAGTTTGAGTCTACTTGAGCAGATAATTCCATTACAATTCCATCCTTCTGTACCAAAAACTCTAAAACAACAAAAACAAAAAGAAAATGAAACAAAAGAACAATAATAACAACCAAAACCATGAGGTTAACCAGATAGCAGTGGTGCACATGTTGAATCCCAGGACTCAGGAGTCAGAGGCAGGTAGTTCTCTGAGTTCAAGACCATGCTGGTCTACAGAGTAACATGCAGGATATCCAGGACTATACATAGAAATGCTGTCTCAAAAAACCAAAACAAATAAAAAAAAATCATCTACACTATACAATACAAAATTAATGAGCCCAAGAACAAATAAGTAACATCATCATATTAAATATCAGAGAGAATTATAGGAACTTGTATAAATATAAAACAAAAAATATGCTAATGCATGGAAATAATGGGTATATAAATTCAACACAATTTTTTTTAACTTTTGTGAGACAGTGTCTCCTAGCCCAGGATGGCCTTACACTTGCTATATAGTGGAGAATGACAGAGAACTTTTGCTGCCCCTGCATCCACCACACAAGTGCATACATTATAAGTATTGTGCTACCTTATATAGAAATAACTGAACAGACAAAACAGCATACTTGTTTGGAATAAGGAACTGATTGTAGAATCAACAATGTGAAAAGTTAAATTCACTGAAATTTACTTGCATAAAATGTGCACTAGGAAACGGAGAAATTCTCTAGGTAGAAGCTGATGAGCTGTTGTTATTAAAATGGTGCTATACTGGACAAATTAAATTTTAACATGATTCCTAACTACAATATAGTTTACAATTCCATGGCCAATAGAGAAGATTTAAAGTAGTAATTTGGGCAAATTTGATCAGTAACTCTATTTGTTTCTTTTTCAGTAAAAATCTCTTATCTAGAGTAAAACTACTCATTAAAGAACAAAGGGGGCTTTGTGCTAATATAGCAATTTAAATTAACCAGGCAGACCTGGATCAATGCTTCACTCATGAAGAAACATGCCTGAGGCTAAAAACTTCCACCAAAGAAGCAAGAGTAGACATCATAGGCAAAGGCATACTAAGACAGCAGACGCATAAGAAGGAAAGCAGCCATGAGTACAAAATGTCATTCAGTATGCCATCCACTAAAAAGGCTCTCTGCTGGGATGCTGATAATTGCCAATATCATTAACTGTTCTGTATCAAAATCTAGACCTACCAAAGGCTGCATGAAAAGTGAACTAAAGCAGAGAATGGTAGATGTAAGAAAGCAAACTGTGAACAACTGTGTAGGAGCATGACTATGTTCAATACTCAAGCCCAAGGAGTTGATGCATCTTCTAATATTTAAACTTGTTCTTTCTGATTCTCAGGATAATATCCTAATTTCAGCAACCTTCTTTAGAAAGGTTCTTTCACCTGGAAGAATCCATTTTAAAAAAAGCCACATTATACTAGATAAAAGCTGAGAAAGGCCTCTCCTTGGCTAACCTAGGAGTTTATTGATGTACTATTTCTTCCCAGGCTAATACCTTCTGCAGTAGGTGGCTGTGGAGAAAGGGCAAGCAAAAAGAATCAGTTCTGAGAGTCAACAAGATGAAGTTAAGGTTGCCTACAAAGGAAGCTCTCTGGGAAGAGAGTGGTGGAAGAGAGTTGACAGACAGGTGGAGCTGTACCCAAGTATGTCTAATAGCTCCAACAAGACTGCCCAGCTAGAAAAGCAGCTTTACAATGTGTCTGTGAAGCAGTTTTTCTTCCCAACATGCAATTGTATAATGGTTTCCTTTTTAATTTTATATTACCAGAATTTTCAAATCTTTAAATAAACCATGCTAACATGTCAATGTGAGACAATTATTAATTTCAGTCTCGTCTTACTTAATCAAATATGAACAATTTATTTTTTCCTTAGAAAACAAAAAGAAAGAATCTTGACTACTAAATCAATGGCTTTATAATCATCAACAATAGCTATCCTACATAAAATATGAAAGAAACCAACTGATAAATTATAAAATATTTCAAATCCTAAAATTCATATTAAACACAACTAAGACAAGCAGGCCTCAGTAACTGTAATTCTTTGGTCAGTTATCATATTCTACTTATTTTTTGTTACTTTCTTTTAAGTTGTAAATATTTTCATGTGGTTTGTTGTACTAATCCCTCTTCCACACTCAGTTTCTAGCTGGCAGTGTTCATTATCCCAGTAGACAATGAGCGATCTCTACTTGATCCCCAAATCCCTACAGTTAATCAGCAGGTTTTCATTATCACATAGAGCTACAACTTTGGAATCGAAAACACATTTTATTTCTTATTGTAACTAATTCCCTAACTTCATAAAAATATTCTATGCTAAACACAAAGAAAAAATATACATGCTTACATACATAAATATATTTCCAAAATAAAAATGAAGATTTGAGCAAAAATTCAGATAACATTTACAATAAAATCTCAGAAAAAGTATATTTCTGCTTAATAGCATAATAAACACAGAACCAAAATTTAACTGAACAGAAAAAATTTAGATGGTATTTTAAATGTTTCATCAAAAAAATTTTAACTTATTCTCCCAATATAGTTTAGTACATAATAAAAAAATAAAAATGAAATCAACTTAAAATTCTCCTGATAATACCTAGCTTTTATACTTTAACAATAACGAAGTGCTAATGGAGAAAATGGGATAAAATGGTAATGCAAATTACATAACTTGACTTATTTGACCCATACCAAACAGAATTGAAAAAGAATTGCTAACCAATGAGCAAGTATATTTGAGTAATACATGAGCTTGTGAATTAAGATGCATGGTAAGCAGTGAGAAAGACAATTCTGATAGGGCTATTCTTTAGGGAAATTGTCTTTTCTTTCATTAAAATTCCATTTCGCTCACCTCATCTATTCCCTCAACTTTATGAAATAGCTGTCTGATATTTCTGAAGAGGTCTTGATTAAATAAAATTCCCTGAGTGCACAGGATACTGTTATTATTACTAGCATTGACAATAGTTAATTATATGACACTATATTTTAAGTATTTCACATGCACAGCCATACAATCCCATAAAATAGGTATAATTCTGTATGTAGAATATAACTAACCACACCTTAAATCTTGATTATGTACAATGATTCTATTCAAAGAGTGTAAGATAGAAAGAAAAAAAAAGTAATCTTACTAAAAGAGACTTGAAAAACAGCATCCCCCACATAGCTCAGTGTTCAAGGTACACATCACCATGTTGACTCAGTTTGACAGGGCATGCCTTTGACATATTGTGACAGAACAGACGTTCTTCTTGGGTTTCCCCACTATTACTTCAAATACACATAATCCTGATCTCATTGGAAGAAAACATCCATCAGCAAATTCCTATTGAGAAATATTTTAGAACAGTATATGATCAATAATCCTTGATCTTACCAAGATGATAAAACACATGGAAGACTTAAGAAACTGTCATTATCTCAAAGTAGAGACTATGGAGACCTAACAACTACATGTAATGCTGAGTGCTGGAGCAGGTCCTAGAAGGGAAAAGTGATATTAATGAAAATTAATGATACCTACATAAATTATAGAACTAAAAATACTGTATCAATTTGGGTACTTTAATGGCAATAGAAGTACCTAACTACTTTAAGATGTTAATACAAGGCAAAGTCATTTCAGAAAACACAAAAAACTATCTGTACTATTGTCATAACTAATTTAAAGCAAATATTTTATTTCTGTAAGTTTGATATATGTGTGTGCCCATGTGTATCTGCATTTATGTGTGTGTGGTGTGGGTGCCCACTCAAGTATGTGCATGTGCATATGAAGGAAAGGGTTAGCTATCTGGTGAGAGAGGGCTTCTCACAAAACATGGAGCTCATTGACTAAACTAAACTGTCTGGAGAGACAGCTTCAGAGATTCACTGGTCTCTGTCCCTTCCCCGGGAATGACGCTACTCTTGAGTGTCATCATGCTAGGCTTTTACACACATGCTGGGATGAAAACACAGATCTTCATGTGTGGCAAGCACTTAATATCTGACAGAGACATCTCCACAGCTGCCGAAATTGTTCCTAAAATAAAATATTCAATTAAAAAACCAGAATGGATGCTCATACATAAATATGCATTATCACAATGATAGCTGAAAATGAATTTTCTTTCATATGAGTGATCTGTCTGGATCACTAATAGACAATGAATTTGAACAATTACAAAACCTTTGATTCTTTTTTTTTTAAAGAGAAAACATTCAGAAATTTATTAAAAAAACGTAATTACCAATTATTTTATTTATCAATCAGTTTTCTTTTTTATTATTATTATATTTGTTTTTTAATTTTACATATCAGACATGGGTTCCCCTGTCCTCCCCCCTCCCTCCCCCAGTACCCACCTTCCCCCCATTCCCCTCCCCTACATTCCCATCTCCTACAGGGCCAAGACTCCCCTGGGGATTCATTTAAACCTGATGGATTCAGTACAGGCAGGTCCAGTCCCCTCCTTCCAGGCTGAGCAAAGTGTCCCTGTGTAAGCCCAAGGTTCCAAATAGCCAGCTCATGCACTAAGGACAGGCCCTGGTCCCACAGCCTGGATGCCTCCTAAACAGTTCAAGCTATTCAATTGGCTCACTTATCCAGAGGGCCTGATCCAGCTAGGTGTTCCACAGCCTTTGGTTCATAATTCATGTGCTTCCATTCATTTGGCTATTTGTCCCTGTGCCTCTTCAATCTTGGGCTCAACAATTTACGCTCTTACAGTCCCTCCTCTTTCTCAACAATTGGACTCCTGGAGCTCCACGTGGGGCCTGGCTGAGGATGTCTGCATCCACTTCTATCAGTTATTGGATGAGAGTTCTAGCACGACAGTTAGGATGCTTGGCCATCTGATCACCAGAGCTTTCTTCCAAGAGTTTTCTCTATATTTCATAGTCATATTTAAGTAGTACGTACATTTAATATATGTACCAGCATTAAAACACTATATAAATTTTGTTCTCAGATTGATAGAAAGAAAAGTGTTAATTGTTATGATTTTTCTAAGTACAAAAACTAAACCAGAATTCCATAGTCATTAAACACTGATAGACAGTAAGAGTCTAATTTTTCTACCAGGAAAGCATGTAGCTTGTCTGACAGGGTGGAATCCAATCGTTTAGATCTCAATTTCTGCAGCCATGGCTTCAGGGAATCATTCTGAAGATGCTGGCTTCATTTTCTCCTGCTCTATCTTTTCATTTATCCAGAGGTCATTTTTATCCCTTTTCTCTGTTGAACCTCAAGGTTGTCTCAGCTTATCTTTGCAATGTCTCTGCACCTGGCATCCCTGATCTCATTAAAACAGCCCATCTCCTGTTTTCAGCTTGTGATATTTTTCCTAGGCAGCATTTTTAAGTCCTTTAATTTGTCTAGATACTTTTGTCATGTGCAATTGGTCATATTCTAAGCCAGATATATAATCAGTGTGTTTGAAACACTTTTAAATTTGGCACACACACACAAACATGGATGTAGGTGCCCAAAAGAGGCCAGAGGCATTAATTCCCTTGAAGATGGAGTTATGGATGTTGTGAGCCTCCCAATATAAATGTTGACAGTTTAGCAATAAGTGCTCAGAGCTGCTGAGCTATATCCCCAGCTCATCAAAATACTTTTAACATATACATAAAGAATTCTTCCATGGTTTAATTTATTAAAACTAAGAATAATAAAAAAATTATCTTGCATTTGTTTAAAACACTTTTTTAATTTGAGATCTTTTTTGTCTAATCAGAATTCATTTCTTTCAGTGAAATGGATAAATGGGATAATGTACTTCAACTCTCAAGTCCAAAGTTGAATGGTAAAAGGAAATTTACATAACAATTTTCAATGTCAAATGATCTAAATATATGTTTATATAACCAAATCTTTTTTCTTTCATTTTTAAAATTAGATCTAGTCTTGTGCATGAAACTGATGTGCCTCTAATCCTGGTCCCAGGACATTTAGAATTCAGTAACTGTCATTTATCTCACCCCAAATTTAATGTGCTCATACCCATAGGAGTTTCATATCCACAGGAACCATGATGGTAGCCATCGAGCCAGCCATTCCATACTTTCAGCTACGAAGTGGAAAGATTTTGATGTTGGTTCTACTGAAGGCACTCAGTGCCTTGCAGCCACCTGCCTTGCCTACTGGAAAGGTTTCAGGACCTGCCCTGCCCCCATCTTGAGCAGATCTTGTAGCACAGCATAGAACTTGAGTGAACAATGGTCTGGATGAAAGATTGGCTGCTCTGGGAGGAGCCTGCAATGGTGAGAAGCAGGGGAACATTAAAGCTATGCAAAGCCAGACATACTACCATATTGAAGTTCTCTCCCTTCTCAAATGGCTCCCTGCATACATATCCATGCCTCAGGGTGAAAGCTTGGATTAAGCATCTTTTAGTCTCAAATCAAAGCATGATAGTTCTTTGACAAGTGGAAGAATGCTTATACAAACTGGATGAATTATTGAACCCCCAGGAATAGAAACTAAAACCAAAATCTGGAGATCACCCCAGGAAGTGAGTACATAAAATACTGGCATCAAGGATGGTTTCATTTTTTTTTTATTGTTGCTCAGAAAGTGCAAATGATCTGTATGACATGAAGCTGGCTGTTTGCCAAGTACATTTCTATTTCTTCAAATAATGTTAGATCCTTTAAAGGTTATAGAAATCTAAACTGTTCAAAACTCATGAGGAGGGATGGGGATATAGTGACAAGGTGATTGTCCGGCATGTTCAAGATCCTGAGCTCAATAGCTACCACTACAAAACATTGATTAATTGAAAATAAAAATAAACATCTACAAGGAGAAAACATCCAATGTTTTAAATTCATCTATAAATAATAGTCTTTGAAATAAAGCTGATCCTTGGCGACAGCTATATTTAACTCTCATTATTTTAGTTCCATTATTAGAGCACTGTTTGAAATCAAACATATAAACAGATCTTTACATTGTGTAACCAACTTCAAACTCACATTCTCTGGATGTTAAGCTTGTCTGTAAAGTCACAGAGATGCTGAATGTGGTGATAGAAAGAAGCAACATAGGAATCATATTCACTGACACAGCATCTTCCTACTTTTCTGATTGAATGTAAGCTTTCCCAGTTTCCTACACTGCTACTTCCTTGTTGTCCTCCTAATAACAATGATACATGAAGTTGTGCTGTCAGAATGCAGTCACAGAGATCCATTCTGTGCCCTTAGAGGTTTAGGAAGAGGTGTGGGTTTCATTTATAAGTGATTAGAGTGATTCTGAGCTGGCATAAAAGCCTATTTGAAACATGTACTGAACTAGTGTAGGAAGCCTAGGTCACAGACATTAGATAATTTTATTCTATTTGGTTATCCTTTTATTTTCAGAGAATTTCTTTGTAAAAAGTTTGCCCATGATAATTAATATTTATTCAATATTCTTTTTAAAGTTTTGATTATTTTTTAAAATGGTATGTTTGTGAATGTTTAATTTGCATGTATGTCTGCACACCATATGTGCCTTGTACCTGGAGGGCAAAAAAGGGTGTCTGATCCTCAGGAACTGGAGACGTTGTAAACATGTCTGTGGAATTTGAACCCTAGGTCCTCTGGAGTAGTGACCAGTACTTTTAACTACTCTTCTCCAGGTTTCTTCAATATTCTTAAAAGAATTATTTGTGGGCAGCATAAAAACTAGTATTTAAAGGCTGACTTAGATATTAATTATATAAGATCTCATTTTATAACTGGTGACACTGGGTTCTATGGAATTTCAACAACCCATCTATAATGTTGTAAGATAAAGAATTCAAGATGCAAACTTGAATGGATCTTGATTGCAAAAAAGTATGATGTTTACATGTTATATAATGCCAAATAATAATTTATGTGTAAAATAAAACAATTTTATAAAGAGGCAAAACTTGAAGTGTACTTTGCTTGTTTTAAAAGAATCTTAAAATAACTGAGAATAATTATTATCAAATTGACTTTAAAAATACATTTAATACATATAGCAAGTCTTCCCATAGTTAACAGTAATCGATCTATGAAAAATTCTCCTAGCATATGAATTGCTTTCCTCAGACACATGTTTAATCCACCAATAATAAATGAATTCTGACAGCATCCAGAGTGGATGTGGGGAGGGGGGTAATGGGCACACACATGTTCCTGTTTGTGCATCCCTGTGTGGGTACATGAGTACATATGGTCATGTACATTCAAAGGTCAACTTTGGGTGTCTTCCGCAGCACTTTCAACATTAACGTTAAAGACAGTTTTTCATCCTTACCATTTAGACTTGACTGGCAGGAACTTCAGGGATCTTCTTCCCTCTACCTTTATAGGTAGGGCTATATACCTTTGCACCTGAATTTTATGTGGATGTCAAAAGTTTGAACTCATGCTTACACTTCTGTCTTAGTTAGGAGTTCTATTGCTGTGAATAGACACCATGACCATGGCAACACTCATAAATGAAATCAATTAGTTGAGGTGGCAACTTACAGTTTCACAGGTTTAGTCCATTATTATCTTGGTAGGGAGCTTAATGGCATGCAAGTAGATATGGAGCTGGAAAAGGAACTGCTACACGTTGATTTGCAGGCAACAGGAAGAAGAATGTCTCACTGTGCATGTCTTGAACATATATGAACCCTCAAAGCCCACCTCCACAGTCACACACTTCTTCCAACAAAACCACACCTACTCCATCAAAGCCACACCTCCTGGTGATATCACTCCCTTTGGGGCCATTTTCTTTCAAACCACCACATTCCACTGCCTGGCCTCCAAAAGCTTTTAGCAATATTGCAATGTAAAAATGCATTCAGTCCAACTTCAAAAGTCCCCATAGTCTATAACAGTCTCAAACTTGTTTCAACATCCAAAGTCTCTTGTAAGATACAGGGCAATCTCTTAAATGTAATCCCCCCCCCCCTAAAATCAAAATCAAAAATTGGATCACTAATTCCAACATACAATGGCAGAGGATATACATTTCCATTCCAAAACATAGGGAAGGAGCACAGTGAGGAATACTAAACCAAGACAAGACCAAAAACCAGCTGGGCAAACTTAAAACTCATCATCTCCTTGTCTGATGCTGAAATGTTCTTCAGATTTTCAACTTCTTTCAGCTTTGTTGACTGCAACACATTTATTTCCCTTGAACTGGTTCTACTTCCTATTATCAGCTTTCCATGGTGGTGGGCATCTCACAACTGTGGCATCTCTAACTTTTGAGGGTCTCCAAAGCAATTTAAGCTTTTCTTTCACATGTTCACACAATGGCCTCTCTGGCCTCCATTCAGGGACACCCCTGACACAAGTCTACTCTCAGCAGCTTTCCTTAGACATTCCTTGACTCTAAAGCAAGAAAAATGTGGCCAGAAGCTGCCAAGTTCTGCAGTTTGTTGGGGCGGGAACATGGCACCCACATTCACTTACATCTTCACCAGCTTTCTGTTTTCAGTAGTCTCATTCACTGCCTAAGCTTAGCTTTCGTAGAAGTTTCTCTATAGATCAAGCTGGCCTCAAACTCAGAGATCTACCAGCCTCTTCCTTCCAAGTGCTGGGAATAAAGTCATGCACCATCACATTGGGCTCTAAACTTTTATTTAATTCCCTTTCACAAGTTGGAAATGTAAATGGGTGGGATCTTGCCCTGAAGGCACTACTTTCTTTATTTCATTATTAATCTGTTTATGTCCTTGAACAGAGGATTTAGCTCTATTCTACTTTTTGGTGTTCCTTTTTATTCCTTAAATTTGACATTTTCTTAATATACCATGTTCAGCTTGCTCCTTTTCATTATAAGTCTTCATTAGAGTTCCCACTAATAACCACATGGCAGGTTCTATATTAGGCTGTTTAGAGATTTCTTCTGCCAACAGAATTAATACAAAACTCCTCACTTTGGCCTCAGGCAGACTTTTCAGACAAGGGCAAAAGGCAGCCACATTCTTCACCAAAATATCACAATAACAATCTCTAGGCCATAAATTAATATTCTCATCTGCAACCTCTTGAGCCAGCCCCCCACAATTCATCAATCATATTCAGCACCACTGTCTTCCATGCTCCTACTATTATGGCCCATTAAGCAGCAGTTAAAGCATTCAACTGCTTTTCTAATCCACTGTCTCAAGGTCCATACTTCTTCAAACAAAAACATGGTCAGGCCTATCGCACTAATACCTCGGTTCCTGGTGACATCTTCTGTCTTAGTTATGGTTTCTATCGCTGTCAAGAGACACCATAACAACAGAAACTCTTATAAAGGAATATATAATTGAAGTGGTAGCTTACAGTTTCACAGGTTTATCACCATGGCTGAGAGCATGGCAGCATGCAGGGAGACATAGTGCTGGAGAAGGAGCTGCTATAGGCTGATATGTAGGCAACAGTAAATAGACTGTCTCACTGGGATGGCTTGAACATATATGAACCCTCAAAGCCCAACTCCATAGTGACATACTTCTTCCCACAAGACCACACCTACCCTAATAAAGCCATACCTTCTAATAGTGCCACTCCCTTCAGGGGCATTTTTTTTTTTTTCAAACCACCACACACTCTTCACCAGTGAAAGATCTAATCAATTCTGTCAAATACATTTTCTATCAAGCATATGGAAATAACTACATTTCAACTAAGAAAATGCATATTACTTAAATTTTTATGAAATATGGCAGATAAGGGAAGATTCAGATAAATACTTGGAGATTGACTGTCCCCTCCAATCAAGAGCTTCCCTGAGCATTTTCTTCCTCTTTTGATATTGGTGTTTGATCAAGAGTCTGAGGTCTTGAAACTTTTTTAACTTTCACACATCATAGAGCAAATCATACCCTCAGAAAATTGCCCCTGTGGCCAGGGCTTTAGACTGCACAAATCCATGGCAAGCTTCTTGTCTCAGTCCCTTCCTCTTCTGTTCTATGTGCATTTGAGTGTCTTGACTGTGATGAGTCATCAAGTTACCCTCAGAAAAGCAACAGTGAAAGCATTTTTATACAAAAATTTTACAACTTTTTACTGTTGTTTTTCCTAGAAGAAAGATATATAGTTTAATCCTCTGACTCTCTGTCTCCCTCCCTTTCTCTCTCACTCTCTCTTGTTCTCTCTCTCTCTCTCTTGTTCTCTCTCACTCTCTCTTGTTCTCTCTCACTCTCTCTTGTTCTCTCTCTCTCTTGTTCTCTCTCATTCTCTATTGTTCTCTCTCACTCTTGTTCTCTCTCATTCTCTCTCACTATCTTGCACACACGCACACACACACACACACACGCACGCACACACGCGCACACACAAACGCACACACACACACACACACACACACACACACACACACGCACACACGCAAACACCATCTTTACCATCACAAAAAAAATGCAGTCCATCCTCTTATTCTTATGACTCACCAACTATTGCTTTATCACACCTCTAGCAGCAATAACAACAGCTACATTTCATGACGATGACTGTCTTTGCTGCAACTTTCTTTAATGGTGTAAAACCAAACATGATTTTACTCTTATTTCTGAACTACTTTATGCAGTTCTAAGCATAATCTATAATCTTTTCAAAATAAATAATTGTAAATTGATTACAATTCTAACAAATTCTTTTTACTTTATACTTTTTTTTTTTACAATAATTACTACTACTTGTGCCGGAAAGTCTTTGCTCAGCTTCCACTGTTTAAAATTCAGTAATTTCAAATTGGTAAATTTTATAATTGTTACTTTCTACCCTTTTGCCAATTTGTAATCAAATACTTAATAGTGTTGGATTTGAAGTTGTTTTCTAGTCTCTAGTAAATTAATTCATAGAAAGATTTACTTAAATCTGAACTTCACTGCTGGAGAGATGGTCCAATAGTTAAAAGGTTCCTCCTCCTTAGAAGCCAAGTTAAATTTTCAGCACCCCACATGCTGTCTCACAACTGTAACTCCAGTTGCAGGGTATTTTATGCCCTCTTCTCTCTTCCATGGACACCAGGCATGCACATAGTGCACAGACATACATGCAGCTAAAACACCCATACATATAAACTTGTAAAATAATGATGGAAAAATTAAAATAATCTAAAATTCTCTCAACAAACATTTGCAACTATTTAGAAGCCCAAACTATTTTAGAAAGCCTGCTATATATGTAATAAGAAATATAAACAGAAATTATACCTTACAAATCTGCACATGAAAAGGAAAGTATCACCTTCTAGCAGCGGGAACAATTACATGTGCTCATATTGATTCTGTTTTTGCACATATGCTGTATTAAATACCAAGAAGAAATAACATATAGCTATTAATTACTTGTTGCCCTTACTTGTATATCCCATATTCTTAGTAAATACTATAGTATTCTAGACAGACTGACATCTTTGAAAGAATCTAACACTTGCAGACTTAATAATTTAACAGTAATTATCATTCTAATTTTATTTGTAAGTGACTGTTAGGATTTTACTTGTAATGCATAAGTTCTTTCACTCATGGTGCATACCAGTCAATTAGTAAGTGTGAAAATTATGCATTAAATATTTGTTAATCTAACTAAACAAACAAACACTCTAGCATGTCACTTAGACAAACATAAGCACACTGGATTTTTCTATCCTAGGAGAGGTGACTCAAAGTTAGTAAAGGCTGGAGCTGGACCATGGTGGCTGTACTAAAGCTACTCTGTGCATATGCCTGGGTTACAGGCACATAGGATGGTTAAAGTAAGTGTCATATAATCTCCAGAAATTAAAAAGATTTAAATATATAAGCCAGAATTCCTGTTGAAATGAAAGCCCATTTTGGTTCAATATGGTAACTTGTTAGGATCCTGTCTATGTGCAGCTCGGGGTCTTGTGTCACGTCATTAGGGGGTGCTAGCGACTACACGGTCACACAGTCTGCGCCTTAAAAACAGATAGTATCCCCACCCTTTCTCTCTGTTCCCTGCTCTTTCTCTGCTCTGCTCCCTGCTCCCCTCCTCCTCTAGGCCTGCCTCTCCTCTCTTTCTTCCCTCCACTTTCCCTCCTGATAAAGCTCTAAAACTAGCACTGGATTCTGTCATGATCGTGACCTTTCTACGTGGTAACCAGTGCCGCCACCAGCGCCATTTACTTATTTTCATTCAACTCCAAAATAAAATGCTTCCTAAAAACATATGTAGGTCACTAGTGAGCAGTGAAGAGATGGGATGGTGATTTATGGCTGGGTGGGTTGAAATCCCAAGTTTACTCACCCAGGAAGACTCATATCACATACATTACATCTCTCATTCCAACTGCCCAGGTTTCCTGGACTCCAATCTCCTTTGCCTTAATAAAAATGCCCTTCCTTGCCTGGCTTGAAGAACAAGATAATTAAAATGCACCACTTAATATCAGAGGTCAAAATGTGTTTTCAATTTCAAAAACAATGAATAGGTTACCAAAGTGAGTTTCTAGTGTGTCAGTGGAAGCATACTAATTCTTAATTCTTGCCTAAGAGTCTCAGGTCTCTCTCTCACTTGAAAAATAACTCTACGCCTAGTCTCTCATTCTTTCTCCTACATGCTGCCATTGTGTTTCTGACCATTGTTCTAAAACACAGGAAATTACTAATGAAAAAAAAAAAGATTAAATGAAGCTGTTCATGAATGGTGTATGACTTCCAAACTTATAAGCACACAAGAAATTTAAAATAACTGTTTAATGGGAACAAAGAAAGAGAACTATAACATGATACTATCTTTTCAAGCCTGGATAAATGCATCCTGTGATGACTACTTTTCCTAATTCAGAAACTAAGAAATGCCTTTTGCAGACAGAAAGCATTGCAAGAGAGTTGGGATATTTTGGGAGAAACAAAAACATAGAAAGTCCTCATTATTGAAAAATAAACTAAAACATTGGGTTTTATTTTAACACATATAAGTTTCACAGCCATGACTGAGACATTTAATCTTCCCTTTAGAACAGAACCATAATTTTGGAACAAACATAACATTGTGAAGAACTTTTGAGGAATCTGTGAGGGGAACTAAGTTCTCTTCTTTTTTTCTTCCTTTTGAATCCATCAACTTTATTTTCTAGGTGACAGAGAAGCCTGTGTTCAACATTCCGCACAGAGGCTTCACTGCTTTAGGAGCCTGTCAGTATCTTTAGGGAGCTATAGATTAATGTCATCTATTTAAAATGTAAATAAAACTATCTGGGTATTTTATTCGAACTTTTGAACAAATCATTGAATCTAGTAAGATGCATAAGTTTCCACTGGAACTACCTTGGTGTCAAAGTTAGACAAAACTCCTGTAAGTATATTAAAATAGAAGTAGAAAACTGAGGGTGGTGATGTGTATTTACTAGTGAGAATGAAGGGTAGGTATTTGCATACTCTTATCTTACTGTGAAGTGATGCTACCAACAGACAAAGCAGCAATAGCACTTTTACAATCAATGACAGACACAAGAAGGAAGGGAGGAAAGAGAGAAGGAAGGAAGAAATAAAGGAAGGGAAAAGGAAAGGGTATAGAGAGAAAATTACTTAAAACTGGGAGTATAATTATGTTAAAAATAGAAACATAATCCCATTAAAGTCTATGTAGACATAAGGCCTTACTGTGAAGTTTATTTCAAGGAGTGGTACATATGCTTGTGATACGTGTTGGTTCAGTCTTTCAGTAACAGACTGCTGAAAATTCTACCTTACCCATTAGTGCTCTGTCAGTAAGAACAGAAACTCTGTGACTTGACAATAATGCTTTATGGGTTCATTCAGTCTGTAAAACTAGTATGAATAAGGCATAATTCAATAAATAGATTAAATGTTGCTTCCTTGTTCTGTCTCCATCTAAAGATGGAAGCATCAGTCTATGTAGCTTAACCAGCTGTGGTGAAAAGTTATTTATCTATAAAATATATAATATAAAGGAAAAAAGAAACATGCCCACAATAATATCCATGGAAATATACAGATCAGGAGAGTACCTGAAGAGATAAAAGGGATGTTTTCTACATTTCTATAACATAGTGCTGTTGTTTTGAAAGAAAGTATATTGACTATCTGTACTGAAATGCAGGAAATATTGCCTTCACTAAACATTTATAGATAAAGAATGCATTATCATTTTTTAAAATACTACATAATAATGAATGTAAAAACACTTCTTTTCCTAGCCATTTAAGACACTTCATCATCTTTCCTAACCAAAAAGGATATTTATCTTCAAACTCTATGGTCAATTGTTGAAGATCTCTTAGTAGGCTATTAAAATAAGTATCTATTGATTTTTTTCTACTTTGTACAACCATGACTAATTGAGCATTTATGTTGCCAATCAAAACAGGATATTATCTCTTTATAGCTGCAAATCTTAAATGAGTTTATAATAAAATGCAAAGGAAGGTGCCCTTCTATGTCTACCAAGGAAGAAAGTCAACGACCATGGCTAAAACTCACTAAGGAAAAAAGTCAGCACTTCAACCATAGACAAGACGTAATTTAGCAACTACAGTATAGATTAAAAACCAGGAAAACATACAGGAACGTGTTATAAACATGGCTACAAGATGAAAAAAATCTTCATGTGCTATAATTAATTCTGTTGTGCTCCTCATTAACAGATATTCTAACTACTAGCTACGAGAGAGCGCTCATTGCTAAGAACTTAAAACTCAGCAAGCTGTTCTCAGTTGGGAGGCATTGCAGACTTAAGTTGTACATTCTTCAGATATAAAAATTGGCTCATTCTTACATTAGGGATCTCAACAAATGCATTTCAAAAAATATCTTTGACTCTAATCCTCTCTTTATTTATTTATGTTTATTTTGGAATGCTGAGAACTGAATTCACAGATAGGTACACAATGGTTCATGTTGCTTGTCCTTATTAAGGCAAGTGGATACACTATATTCTGAAATGCTTATGAAATTTAATAAATTTTTATTGTAAATATGCTTCAAATATTTTATGCACTTCTTGCTGTGGGATGTTCTGTATGTCAAATGTGCTGCTCTGATTGTTTAATAAATAAAACACTGATTACCCAGTAGCCAGGCAGGACATATAGGCAGTACAAGCAGAGAAGAGAATTCAGGGAAGTAGAAGGCTGAGGCAGAGAGACCTGCCAGCCTCTGCTATGACAAGCGAGATGTAAGGTGCTGGTAAGCCACGAGCCATGTGGCACCTTATAGATTAATAGAAATGGGTTAATTTAAGATAGAAGAAGTAGATAACAAGAAGCCTGCCACGGCCATATAGTTTATAAGTAATATAAGCATCAGAGTGATTATTTTATACGTGGGTTGTGGGACTGCAGGGGCTTGGTAGGACCTGGAGAGAAGCACTCCAGCTACAACTTCTCACAATACTGATTACACATACTGATTCTAATTGAATCCTTCATTTGATCTCAAAAGTGTCACTAAAATAGTTTTTGCCATGATCATGTATACATATACATATACATATATTGCAATATACATATATTGCAATATACATATATTGCACAGTGGGTTGGATGGATACCGATTTGTCTTTATTTATTCCTATTAGAAAATATTTAAGAGAAATATATGCCATTTGAGATTCAAATATTATTTCATAAATAATAATCTCAAGGCCAAGAATCTGTTAATGTGTATCTTGCCCTCTAGGTTTATGAATAAAATATTTTAGAATTTATACTATGGAACCTCTAGAATACAGTCTCCCAATACTCTTGTCATATTGCTCATTTTTCTCACTACCACAATTGATAATATTATCAATGTTCTTCTTCTTTCCTATTTATCACATTTTCCACCTTTCCCTTCAGATAAAGCTCTTTCTCTCAGCCAAATTCTGACAAACCACTTGGCAAAAAGGTGGGTGGCAAAGGATACCATGAACCATCATTGTATCTAATATTAGATTAGTACTTCAAAACACTTTTAATTCAGTATGATTTATAAACACGTGTGTGCACGTGCACGCACACACACACATATACACACACACATACTCACAGATGCTATCTAGCAAAGAAGAAAGACTGTTATTATTTTGTAAAATGCAGTCAGCACTGCACTTATTACCAAAAGTATCGTACTATTTACTTTTCAGAGCAATCCTGTGAGGTTACAGAGTAACCTATCATTGTCCATTATTGTCCATGGGAGGAAGCACCAACACAATGTACACTTGAACTATAGATGGCATCACTCTTCTTTATATATATAACTGTGTCTTTTACTATAAAATGACTTCCTGCTATATAGTTTAACATAAATTAGACACATTATAAACATTAACAAAATTAAAGTAGAAGAATTTAATAATAAGCCACAGTGAAAGTTATCTGAATGTGGTTCTAGTAAAGCTATGAGATGACACAATATCCACTCCATGATGAGGTGAGATGAGGTAGCATCGTATTACATGACTGTGAGGCTGATGAAATATCAGAAGACTGATATGTTTCAGGTGATCTGGTTGCTTGCCAGGAGCAGCCAGTCTTGATATTTGGCAATACTTAATACTTGAAGAGTTTTTTTATTTATATTTTTTCATTTAGTACTTTTAGATAAACATTGTAATTAGAAGTTACTGCATATTTCCTTATTACCTGCCAAAGTGATGTTATAATTCTGTGACCACAAGAGTGAGTTCAGGGTCCTCATTCCATTGGTGCATCTTTGTTAAGAAAGCTTTCTATTAAAGTTTTGAAATATTTGAGACAATAATGTAAAAAGAAGGATATCATGTGATGGCTCAAAGTTTCAGAGATTTCAGTCCATAATCATTATTTTCTTTCAGCCTAAAATATCTTAACAAGGCATGTGATGGACAGGAAGTTCAGTCAAGACTGCCAAGAGGGAAATAGAGAAAGATAAGAAGATCGGTTGTAGAGTTGATCTTCAAGATTACAGTGCAGTGACCTACGATGTTTCACATATCTAATGTTCCATCACCTTCCAACACTGCTAAAGCCTTGGGACTGAGTGCTCAATGCTTAAGTCCTTGATTATTCAGGGAATTCAAACTCTAAGCAATGATACTAACTGAGGATCAGATTCTTTAAATCTGTACAATTTGAAACACTTTGACAGGTTTGTGATGTTCATGCTGCTGGCTCCAGTTCAGTTTCTTCTTTTTCATCTTTCACTTCTTCAGACGACTCAAGATGTATGCAATTACTCCCTCATTAACATTTCCCAATATCCTTCAGTATGTCCTTGCACTTGACCATCGAGCATGTCACCATGTCCTTCTTCACCAACTTGCCTTGCTATATGAATGGCTTTCCTAACCTTCTTATCAATCTCTGAGAAGTTTTGAACATCATTGAAAACATTACATCAGAGTTTCAGTGCCTAGTTTTAATTCGCCCATTGCAGCTTTGATGTCTTCGCAATAGTGAATGATTTCCAGCATTCCAAGTTAAAGTCTATATAAACTGTTGAACAAAGGAGATCAGATAGCAGAAGATGTATGTGGCATCTACAAACTGAGTAAACTTGGTCAAGAAACTGAAGCAGCGTGTTTTCTTTGTCATAAGATATAATATCAACATTTTAATTTCATGGTACACAGATTCAGAATGCCCAGAAACATTGTTTATCATGAACAGGAATTTACTCTGTTCCTTCCTCTTCTAAGTATGTCTTCTCTTCTGGGAAGAAGCATTGATAAAACAATTCCAAAAACAATATGGCCACCATTCACACTTTCTGAGGACAGGCAAGATAATTTTGGTTTTGTTCATACATCCTTTGGTGCTGCCAAAAAGCAACACTATTTTCTGGTTTAAAAAGTTGCTGAAATTCCAAACACATTTGTTCATGTTTCCCAGCCACATATAATGCCTTATCCATCCTAACTGTACTTAACATGCACTTTGATCATAGTTTATAGTGTGAGGTGTGACTAGTAAATGTTTCTATCTTCCTCTTCACAATTTTTGGATAGGAATATATTTTCACTGTGTCATTAGCTACATTGCATTCCCTTTCTTTATCTGACTTTTTATTTTCTTTTTCACTAAAGGATGCACTCACTTGCTTCTTGTAAATCTGAACTACCAGTATCATGACTTTTGCTTTGTTGCCATTATTAAGTAAAATAAAGGTTCTCTGGAAACAATTACAGCAATACTGGGACAGTAAGACTATTGGGCCAGAGGACTCTTAGGTGCAAAGGGGCCAGCTGCATATGCAATGTGGGATACATGAGATAATGGGATGAGAATGCTATACATTTTATGCTAATGAAAATTATATATATTTTAAAACTAATGAATTATTTATTTATGAAGTTTACCATTTATTATTTTCTGAATGTTGATAACTTTGGGTTCTGAAAACCTCAAAAAGCAAAACAACAGATATGGGCATACCTCCAGGAAGAGTCTGGTAAAGGTTACTTGGGACATATGCAAGTAAAATATGGAGATTATTATAAACTTGTTAAGAACAGGGTCCAGCCATGTCTCACTGCTTGTGTTTCAGAGTCTAGCACAGATCCAAAAATGAGAGCTTTAATGTCTTGAGCTAAAGCTATATTTGATTAACAGTCAATCAAAACCAAAGTTTAATTCTCATTGAATAGAAAAATCTTAAGACACTCATCACGATTTGTGTGTGATAGTGAGACATACTGTAAAGGAGAAAATGAGGACACAAGGCATGTGCTACATACTTCTTTTTAAAATATCTGCTATATACCTATTAATAAAAATATTACTTAAAGTTAAGTCTTCAAGCACTGCCATGTATTTTCTAGTATGGGGGCATGTAACAGGCTTAAGAGTGGAAACATATATCTACATTTTATTAAAGTGGAAAAAGAATGTTTAAAAATGCTTCTTTCTCGTAATTTATGTTTGTATTTGATTTGGTTCTCAAAGCTTTCTGAGAATCTACAAGAATGACTTCTCTGACAACATTCTTCATAAAACACTGAAGCATTTCTAAAACTTCAGCAAATACAGAGGGTAAATGGCTCCCCTTTGCAATCATTAGGCAGAAAGGACACACCTGGAGGCTCCATTTGAGAAGAGCATCTTATTCCTTAGCAGATGCTGCATAAATAGTAAGTTCACTGGTGCCAATCAACATAGTTGCAGTTATGAAAACTCTTGGCTGTGTGCATTTTAAATTTATACATTTCTTGGACTGTTCAGGCATTATAAATACTTCATTAAAAAATCTTTCCAGCTAATTGGTAATTTTATATTAATTTAAATGTTTTAGAATTTAACAGGAATGCTGATATGTGACTATCTTCATATCTCTATAGAACTTACAGCTAGAGAAAATGTATTGTGAGAATCAACACTCTGCTCTGCATGATATTATACTGTCATTTGCCAGTGTCTCAACAGATAACACTCTAAACCAAGTATGACAGAAAGATGCAATTTTCTTTGAAAAATTCAATTTTAGTTCCTTTTTCTACATCCAGAGACACTGACCTCAATTATCAGGGACATCTGTCTTCTCCAGGGTATCAGAGTACAGATGCAATGTTCTGACATGTTACTTAAAGCACAGTTGAGATTATAGGCAATCCCTGCAGAGAGTTGTATACACAAAGTTCATCCACCCTATTGCATAAGTTTTCCAGTTTTGAAATAATATATTGTATATCAAACGGTGATACAAGAAAGAGGAATGTCCTGTCATGGAGTCCTGGTGTTGGGGTCTGATAGCAAGGTTTCAAAGGTGTTGATTCTTTGGGGAAATTTAAGGAAAGTCTCTGTCCCCAGCTTCTCTTCTTGCTTTAAAGATGACACTGGCTTTTCCTTTTCCCATCATCTTCCATACTCACATTTCTATATCCAAATTTTCTTTCCAGAGATACGTTAGGTGTACTGAATTACAGCCCATCCTCTGTGACTGTTTTAATTTCATCAACTCCTTATGGTACCCGGCCCCTAAACATGAGGCTACGTCTCAAGTTCTCAGAGCAAGGGCTTCAGTGCACATTCTGGGGTCAAAATTCAAATTCTAACTCCACCTGTTCAAGAGGTAGTGCTGACAAGTCCTGGGCAAAAAATATGTGAGATGCCTTACTGATCAACGTTTCCCTCATTATTCTACAAATATAACATACATGTGTCACATATCTACATATACATGTGTGATTGTAGGTAGACAGAGAAGCAAGAGAAATAGAATATCATATTCAGCATTTAACAATATTTCACATTTTAATGATGGTTTTCTGTATTGTTTTGTTTGCCTGTTTTGGTTTTGGTTTTCAAGAAAAAAAGAAAGAAAGAATGGGCTTGGTGTTATGTAGGTGAGGAGGTGGGAAGGATCTATAAAAACTGTGAAAATGGGAAAGCAGGATAACAATATGTGGTCTGAAAATTTTTTTAACAAATAAAAATATTTCACACTTTAATAGTATTAGAATTAGAGGTAAAAGTGAGGCAGGATCATTATGAGTTGAGTATCTCCTAAGTATCCAGAACACACATATGCTTGCCTCAATTCTCAGTGCAAACCTCAGAGGTGTGAGATTCATGAGGAAGAACATGGTAAGATAATAACTATCCAAAACTAAGTTGATCGACTATTTCCTATTTGATCCAACCAAAATCCGTTGCTTGGAGAAAAGTCCTTAAGTTCATCAAGGGAAGTTCAATGTGAACACAATATCCTCCAGCATTTAATTCCCAAACTCAATTCTCAAGCCAACTAGATACACAACTCACAATTTCTAATCTTCAAATTAAAGACACCAAGTCCAGATCAGTGCAGCAATTTAGTAGAGATGTAGCCCCCATCATGGCCTCTGACCTCATGTCCTTTCTGGATTTTCCATGTAGTATTAAAAACAGTCCATCTGCTAGGAAGGTTACAAACTATGTGAGGCACAAATAATAGCGAAGTGAAGCAAGCAGAATGGAGTAGAGAAGGCTCAGCACTGCTGCTGATACCCTCTGTGGCCTCCCTTTAGAACCACCTCATTACAGTTGTTTGAATATATCATCTCTAGCTCGTCCATGAACACAGGAGACTTTCCAGTATGGAAGCAAGTATTTTAGCCAGAGCTCAATGCTCTCAAATGCCATATTTTTCAGTGTTGTATCCTAATCCCACCACTTGGGTTCCATGAGAAGTCTGTGGCAATACTTTCCCCATGACAGCAAATGCACACGACCACTGGGACAATAGGAGGAGAAGGTGGTGGTACGAAAGGCATGGGTATTGGTGGGAACATGGGTGTGCTACAAATGCACCCCCTCTTCAGGAACACCTTTTATAAAGTCATACAATGTATTTTGATCAGATTCTTTACCTTCCTCCACTCCTTCCAGATATCTTTCCTCCTTCTATCCACCCAATCTCTTGTTATCTCTCTCTCAAAAAATATGCAGTCCATTATTTGTTGGCCAATTATTCCCAGGCATGTACCATACCCTGGAGTATGCTTAATGGACCCAGTGAAACTGCATTGGGGAAAACTGATTTTCTCTCTTCCAACAGGTATCAATTGCAAAGAGCTTCTTGGTTAGGAGTAGGGCTTATTGTCTACTTCCTCCCTTCATTGCTGGGATTTTGTTTGGTTTGAATCTGTGCATGTCTTATATTTGCTGATACTGTCTCTATGAGTCCATATATGCATCAGTGATGTTTTGTCTAGAAAACACTATTTTGTTGATTCATCCATCACCTCTGGCCTTACAACCTTTCTGCCTCCTCTTCTAAAGAGATCACTGAACCTCGAGGGGAAGAGTTTGAGAAAGACTCCACTTAGGGAAAAATGCTCCAAAGACTCCCACTCTCTACATCTTGTCTGCTTGTGGGTCACTGCATTAAATTACCATCTACAAGAAGCTTCTCTGATTAGGGTTGAAAAAATGCTCTTATTTATGGGTATAGCAATAGGTTATCAGGAGTCATTTTATTGCTATATTCCTTTAGCAGAAGGATAATAGTATGTTTTCCTATTAAGGTCCATGATATATCTAGTCTCAGGTTCTTGAGCACGTTAGCAATATCAGGTATGAGTTCCATCTGACTGAATAACTCCTAAATCTAATTTTTTAAAGTCATTGATTACCTTCATAACATTTGAGCCACCATTTCACCAGCATATCTTCCAGGCAAGTAACTGTTGTAGGTCCCAGTGTTTGTAGCTGGGTGTTACTGTTGATTACTGTCCAATCTGGTGGCATGCAGAGTACCTTCCAGTACCATGAATGCTAGTACTTTGAAGCTTCTAGTTGAGAACCAGCTTGATTTCTCCATATTCATTGTAAGTTGTGACTTCAGCAACAGGGCCTAGCCATCAGGTTGTAGAGAGCAATAAACATCCTTGGCAATAGCTTGTCATGTTTGGATGCATCTATGGGACCTTTATGGTCAATAACTCAACAAGATAAAAACCACATTTCTCACACTTGGTGGTATAACATGTCCAGTTTGTATATTGACTCTCCCATTATAAGGTGACTCCATTTACATCCCTTTTATACATGAGCATATTTTAGGAAGCTTCTGAAGTAGTGTGTTTCAGTTCTAGCCTGCCTGCCTGCCTGCCTTCCTTCCTTATCCTCCTATTCCAATTTCTCCTTTATCTGTTTATAGCACTGTACTCGATTTCCTCTTCCTTTGAACATTCCCCTCCTTCTCCCTGGTGTACATATTTTTTTCTGAGACAGAGTTTCTCTGTGCAGCTTTGGAGCCTGTCCTGAAACTTGATCTGTAGGCCAGGCTAGCCTTGAACTCACAGAGATCCGCCTCCTTCTGCCTCCAGAGTGCTGGGATTAAAAGCATGTGCCGCCGCCGCCGCCACCACCACCACCACCCGATCCCTGGTGTTTTACTCTTTACCTAACCTCTGTGATTATTAGGCTTAATATACACATATTGAAAGCTTAAAAGACAAAATCCACTGATAAGATATAAGATATAATAGTGTCCTTTGAGGTCTGGAATACCTCACTCAGGATCATTGTTTCTAGCTTCACCTACTTACTTTCAAACTTTATCATTTCATTTTGTTAACAGATTAATATTCCATTGTGCAAATGTACCACATTTATTTGTTGTTGTTGTTGTTATTGTTTTTCGAGACACGGTTTCTTTTGCAGCTTTGTGCCTTTCCTGGAACTCCCTCTGGAGACCAGGCTGGCCTCGAACTCACAGAGATCCGCCTGCCTCTGCCTCCCAAGTACTGGGATTAAAGGCGTGCACCACCACCACCACCGCCCAGCATGTACCACATTTTTATTGTCCATTCAACTGGTGGACATCTAGGCTGGTTCTAATTTCTGGCTATTATGAATAGAACAACAGTGAATATGGATGAGCAACTCTCTATAGGAGGTTATAGAGTACTTTAGGTATATGCCTAAGAGTGGATCTTATAACTAGATTGTATGGTAAATCTATTTTTCAGCTTTTTAAGGAACCTTCAGAAAGAATTCTATAGTGACTACACCAGTTTGTACTCCCATCACAGGAGCACAGGAAGGAGATAAGGAACGGGAAAGAAAGAAGGAAAGAGAGTGAAAGAGAAACACTCCTCTAACATTCCATTTGCAGATTCTACCCTGAAATCCTTAAGGAACACCATGCCTGGTAGGAACTAGCAGGCTAGATAAATTCTTAATTTCCCTCCATATCTTTGATTCTACAGTCCACAGCTATATTGTGATAATTAGTCATAACCTCCATTTGTTTACATATGCTATTTTTATGCACTTTACTCCATATTGAAAAATAAATGATCCATAAGTTAAGATTTCATACCTTTACAAACACCAATGTTACTTAATATAAGCTTATCACTTAGACTTGAACAACAATGAACTTGTTACATGATCACAGAAGACCTTTCTATGCCATTGGCCTCCCGCCTCTTCGCCACCACTGTCTAGGCATTCTGAAACCTTTAAGGCAAATGTCTTACTGGTACACTTTCACTTAGTGCTCTCTAGGAGTCCTGTGCTCAGTAGCTTTACGGATGCAGGAAGAGAAATACGCCTGCTAAAGGTGAACAACTGTTTAGTTTCTTAATGGGAGGCCAGAAGTCACACACAGAAATAGGTGAGCATATTGCCATTTTCAAAAACAGTTTTATCATTTGGAGTTATCACTCAATTGTGCTGAATCACTAGCAATTATATGGGCAAGTCTTAGGCTTAATCTTTTTTTCATTTACTATAACTTCTCTCTGCCCCTACAGCACTCCACAGAGGATCTTGACATTGCTTTCCTACAAGTACCATTGTGCCACCTTACTCACAGCAGACTGGGATTTTCTGGGTACTCTAGGTTCCTCATCTGCATTGCTTAAAATATCTAGTGCTGAGCACAACACCAAGTTAATAGGGAAACACATAATAAATGTTTGTTGCAGGCATAAAAATGAATATCGCTCAGGGCTGGCAAAGCTCTGTGAGCAAAGGTGCTCCAACCCTCATGGTAGAAGCAAGCTGTACTACTCCAAGCTCCACACAGAATACAGGCATGACTGCAGTAAACATTACAAGAAGAATATTACGTCAGAGTTCTTTGTACATTTTCTTCTTTCTCTAAGGAAATAATGATCAGTAGAATTACTAACTATTGCATACAGTAAGACCCTTTATTCTCTAGGTACTAAAACAAGAACAAATAAATGAGATACTATCAATATAAGCAAATGTTTCTAGTTCATAATTTATTAATAAATATGTACAAACTGAAAATAAACTAGGGGGAAAGAATGAGATAATTCTGAAACTGAGCCTAAAACCCATACCACATTACTAATTATTGAAGCTTGCAAGCATATTGTCCTGGCATAATGTAGTAAATGAAGGAGTCAAAAGAAACTCCAGTTTTTACTACATTTTTCAAGCTAAATTAATGCAAAGCTTTATTAAATAAAAAAGTTTCATGTTAAATATACTAAGATTTCCAAAGAACAATAGAATCTCCATCAAAAATTAATCTATCCAGAGTTCAAAGAAACATGCCTACACTTTGTAAAGCACAAGGACATTGGAAGGAATGTCAATGGTCAGTCATATAGTGTGACCCTTTTATATATTTTGCTTCACAATTCTGTGATTCTCCTGAAATAAAACTACAAGTTTTATACCTCAAGTGGATAATAGGGGTGAAATCGGCGCATTCAGAGTAGGCAAAAGTTCAACTTCCTTTGCTCCCTAGAAATCAATTTCTATCCACAAGTCACTTAGAACACAAATTGTATGGTTTGCCCAACACCTGGATTTTAATTACTATAAAATTTTTATTAAGAGATTTTCTATTCATTGTACATACCAACCACAAATTCCCCTGTTCTCCCTCCTCCCATCCCACTGCCCAGCCCTCCTCTCCAACCCATCCCCCATTCCTACCTCCTCCAAAGCAAGGTCTCCCATCGGGAGTCAGCAGAGCCTGGTACATTCAGTTGAGGCAAGTCCAAGCCCCTCTTCCCTGCACCAAGGCTGCGCAAAGTGTCCCACCATAGACATTAGGTTCCAAAAAGCCAGCTCATGCACTAGGGACAGGTTCTGATCCCACTGCCTAGGGGCCCTCTTATATAGTTCAATCTAAATAACAGTCTGGACTATCCAGAGGGCCCAGTCCAGTACCATGGGGACTCCTCAGCTATTGGTCCACAGTTCATGCCTTTCCACTAGTTTGGATAGTTGTCTCTGTACTTTTTTCATATTTTTAGATTTGAAATTTATATACATGCAAAATTTGTGTTTGTCATAATATCAATATTTCTCCATAAATTCATTTTTAGAACTTCCACTCCAATATTATTGTTTTTCAGTTTAATCCTTATTCTTATATTGCTTTCACTCAGAACAAAAATTCTCAGACCATAAGTCACTGAACACCTGCCACTGTTCTTAGCTATAGCTGCTGTGAAAAGGCAAGCCCTCTCTCCTGGGTCCTTGGAGTGGAAGATACAAACACTGACACTAAGAAGATACATTCTAGACTGATGACTTGCTTCAGGAAACAGGAATCACTTTTATATATCAATTTTTTACATACTGAACTTCACCTAGTATCTTAAATCTAACTGAAAATATATCACGATTAAGTATTTGAAAGTCAATGCATAGGTTGCCATACCTTCAAAGATAGCTTCCTGAACATTCAGAATAGCTTACTAGTTACATTCTCTAGAAACAGAAGGTGAGTGTTAGCAAAGTCCCTTCAAACAAACGAGGGTCAGAAATAAGGCCGATATTGAAATAAGGAACCTTTTGTCTAAGCCAATGCAAAAATCAAATTTTTCATTTCATCGATTACTCCTAGAGCACCAAAAGCAAAAACAAAACACATTATTTTAAACACTGGATGCTTTATGGTTTCTCTCCTAACATTCACCCAACTCAATGATTTCTAAAAATGATGTATAAATAATTAATCATGTTTGTGACAGTGATTCCACATTCAAATAACAATTGGAAACCTTAGCAAGTAATTTTGATCTAACTTGGTGTGTGTGTGTGTGTGTGTGTGTGTGTGTGTGTGTGTGTGTAAGTGCACAAATGCAGTGCAGTTGACTTCACATTTATCATCCCCCTCAGGACTGAAGTAGTGCCATACAAAATCAGCCTTATAACCAGTGCTCAAATTCCCTCATTATCATCACCACTATTACTCACATCTGTACTTTGGACAAGGAAACAGCACTTTTCAGTCTTTTTAGAATACACAAAATACCAACAAACACATGGATGTTTCTGAGTAAAGATCACAACCTCTCAAGTCCTATTGCTTAGTTTCTTTATCCAGGAAAATCATTATAAATAGCGATGCTGTTTACATGAACATGATTAGGACACAAATGATGCTGTGTGGTAGAAAAAGCAATACTAGGAATTTGTTCCAGTTATCTTCATATCCTGACAGAGCTATCTCAGGCAGGTGGAAAGAAATAATTTGCAAAGAAATGTTCACACAACCATTGTGAGTAATACTTGTGTTGTCATGAGAAACAAGAAAGTAGCCAAAAATCCAAAGGTACAAAAAAAATGTGAATCTTAGGTTAAAGGTTGGTAAGAAATAAAGTTCAGAATTACAGAGGAGTGAATGAATAGTGGTGGCAGGTGAAACACTAGAGGAAGGATTTGGTAGGCACATGGCAAAGGAAAACTTGATCACCCAAGTGAGTGAGTTAGTGATACTGAAAGGATGCTTTATCTGACCTCAGGATGTCTTTCCCAGAGACTGAGAATAAAAGAGCCAACCATGATCTCATAACTTCCGACAAAGAAAATGAAGAACTGTAATGAAACATCAGAGCAGAGTCTCTGCTCATAGCACAGCTTCAAATCAATCATTCTATGAGCAAATGCACTGCTTTGAGCGTCACATAGTAAACAACCTAGCTAAGGAAAGCCTGATTGCAGGTCCTCTGAACTGGCCCACTTGAGGAATACACAATTTCTGTCTGGATTAGTCTTTCACAAAATGATATACATTTGTTGTATTTTAGCTACAAGCTAAATTGAAAATAATTTACAAATTGAGTAGTGCTGAGGATAGGGCTGACTGCCTCATACATTCTACATCAGCACTCTGCCACCAGGCTGTGTTAACAGCCTTAAATTAACCAGATTAAATAATGGCCATATATTCAATTGTTCACTTCCTAAAAAGGTGCTTGAAATCATTTTTTCTCATGTTTTCCAGATTTAAGAAACAGATACTTTAAAATCCATATAAAAGAGTTGCTAGCAATTTAAAAGTATTAGAAACCATTGACAAAATCTTCAAATGTAATTCTGATCACTAGTAATCAATACCAACAAAAACCACATACTAAATATTTTTTCAGGAAAGTACTCAGTATTATACAGAGCAGCATGATATAATGTTGATAAGACAGGAAGAGTTAGAAAGGCAGGAAGGGCAGGAGGAGATCCATCGCAGGCTTACACATAACAACCAGAAAAAAAAAAAAAAAAAAAAAAAAAAACGGGCTTCACATGAAGGGAGAAAGCAAGAGAAAAATAACAAGAAAGCAGCCAAGCAGATTTAGCTACATAGAGATTACTGGCATTCTTGACACCAAAAATAAGAAACATGCCGGGAGGTGGCGGCACACGCCTTTAATCCCAGCACCTGGGAGGCAGAAGCAGGCTGATCTCTCTCTGTGAGTTTGAGGCCAGCCTAGGCTACCAAGTGAGTTCCAGGAAAGGCACAAAGCTACACAGAGAAACCCTGTCTCGAAAAACCAAAAAAATGGGAAAAAGAAAAAGAAACAGTGAAACTGCAGGAGTAGACATTCGATTGGTTATAAGAACATATGAAATGAAGAACTGATGCAACCAATGGGAATCCACACTTTCAAAACGTTTTGTTGTAAAGGACATTAAAGAACTGAAATAGCAATTTGGGTAGGATAGTTACACCTACGTCCTTTATATATAAGTGTCTTTCTCAGATATGGAGGCAGACGGATACATAGATATAAGATAGATAGATGATAGATAGTGTGAATGTATAAAAGAAAGTAGAATGTATTCATATCAAACAAAAACAACATGAAGAGGGAAAAGTAATTTTATCATAACAGAAAAGAAAAAAGAAAAAAAAAAAAAAACTGTGGCTCAATCCTGCCAGGTGCTGCAGATGGGTAACTATAAGACATCACTATGGTCCATAGTCTTACTTGTATAAATGTCATCCTCTTTTTTATCATCCTCATCATTGTCACCAACAATATTGTTAACACTTATAACTTTAAAAGAAGTTTTCTAGAAAGAGAAGAAGTAGCAGATAGCAAGTTTGGATAGTATAAAAACAAACAAATGTTGGAAAGCCAACCAAACATCCAAGCAAAGCTTAGCAACTGTCTGATATTTGTGATGAGGAAATTAAAATAAGACCCGTTGTTAAATCTGTGTTTTTCTTCAATATTGTTCAAGAACTTAAATGCAAACACAGGATATGGTTAGCTAAGTTTACTCAGAATGTAGCAGTTTGGCTAATGCATATGATGACAGAAGAAAAAAAAAGTGTATGCCTAATGGAGTGATTTTATGCTCTCTTGAATCTTATCCATTTTTTGCACATTTTATGAGATTGGTTGTGATTGGTCTTCAGTTACTTTTCAAGTCCACATTTCACTTCTCACTCACCTCTGATACTAGGCTCTCTAGACCTGCCGAGCTCCATGCCTGTTCCTTAATGTCAGATGTTCTATCGTCTTTGTGTTCTTACAAATACTGTATCATTTCTCCAGGACTTCTTCCTTCCTTCTTTTCTTCTTCACCTGTCAAACACAGACTTCATCTTTCAAGTGTTCATGCAGCAGTTAGCTCTTTTGGTATCGTGGAATCCCACTGGGCTTTTCAACTGATCTGTAAGTTTAAACTTATGACTGCCTTCACCAACACAGGTGAAAATTCCTTGTGGATTGAGGTTGTCTTATTGAAATTTCTATCTCTCACCTAGTACCATGCTTGGCACAAAGATGGCACCAACAAGGGACATTTTCAATAAAACAGTATGAGAACAGTGTGAGAAAGACTAAATGAAACATTTGCTGGAGAGTAGGTACACTTAAAAATAGAAAGAATTTCCAATTAAAATTATGCATTTATTTTAATGAAAGATAGCCAACAATTTAAACAGGTAGGTCAATTATGTGATAAACATACATTCAATTAATGTGAATTATTCAAAATAAATGATTATTACAGGTCAAAATTCATAAAAGTAACATAAAGAGCCTTCCTTAATAAATTATAAGACTAGAATTAATTACTTCAGTTGAGAATAATTAAAAGATGTAGAATCATGATGCCATTTCTAAGGTATTGGTCAATGTTTCAGGATCTCTTTTACTATATTCAGTTCTTTCTGTTTTTATTAAACATCAACATATCACAATTGGTTAGTAAGGTGCCATCTTTGTTCCAAGCATGGTACTAGGTGTGAGAGATAAAAATTTCAATAAGACAATCTCAATCCACAAGGAATTTTCACCTGTGTTGGTGAAGGCAGTCATAAGTTTAAACTTACAGATCAGTGGAGAAGCCCAGTGGGATTCCACGATACCAAAAGAGCTAACTGCTGCATGAATACTTGAAAGATGAAGTCTGTGTTTGACAGGTGAAGAAGAAAAGAAGGAAGGGAGAAGTCCTGGAGAAATGATGTGGTATTTTTAAGAGCAGAAAGACGATAGAATATCTGACATTAAGGAACAGGCATGGAGCTCGACAAGTCTGAAGGATTCGGTGTGGTATCAGACCTGTTAGTAATATTCACAATTTAAATAAAACATCAGTGAACAACATGCAGTAACTTCATAAATACCATTGTCCATAATTATGCATCAATTACATTTTCCTACCTCAGGAAAATGGTAATCGATACTTTCCCCTACTCTCCTGTGGTGGTTTGAATGTGAGTGATCCTCAGATGCCTACATATTTGGATGATGGTTCTGCTGTTGGTGGAACTGCTTGGGAGAGATTAGGAGGCATAGTCTTGTTGGAGGAAGTATGTCACTAGTGGTGGGCTTTGAAGTTTTAAAGGCCCAAGTTGGGCCCAGTCTCATCCTCTCTCCATGGAGTTTGTAGATCAGATGTAAGCTCTCAGTTACTGCTCCAGCACAATGCTTGCCTGCCTGCCTGTCTGCTGCCATGTTCCCAATATGAGGGTCATAGACTCACACACAGAAACTCTAAGCAAACACCTAATATGGTGTCTCCTTACAGCAATAGAACAGTAACTGTGTCATTTCCTAAGCTACGATATCCTTATGCATGACCTACATAAAACCAACCGATTAATCAATCTAAGTACTAAGATTATAAACATATATTATTACTTCTGCCTCTGGTCTGGGTTTAAAATCACATTTTTTTTAGATTCATTCATAATATTTTAGGCCAAATAAATCATATTCTTGATTAGTTGAAACTCAACACTTTACAAATCAAAACTAAGAACAGATCAATTTCAAGATTTGTAGACATGTACATAAAGAATCAAGCTATAAGCAATATCTTAAACAATGGCAGCAGTGCTGAGGTGTCTACTCTCCGCTTACAGTATACAACCATGTACTTTCTTATTTCCTTATAAAAGACTGAGAGGAAGGTGTACAGGTGGGTGTAGTAAAAGCATATTATAGCAGTCTGCCAATATTCTGGGTTTTGCTGCATCTTTGGATTTAAGTATTACTCATTTCCCTCAGGGATAATTCCACAGTCTCTACAGAAGCTTAAATAAGATATAAAAGCAATTCTCTGCTTCCTGCTTTCAAATTTATTACTTTACATTTATGCAAATGATCAGCTCAGTTTCTTAGAAAATTTCAGAAAAAAAAAAACTGACCTAAAGAACTGTTAAGCATTTATAATACTGAAATTGCCTATGCCATCAGAAAATGTTTGTAACAGAAAATTAAACACATAAAATATTATATGTATGTGTGTGTGTTCATACTAACCCCATGTGGGGTTAGTAATTACCTGTTACAAAGAGATGTTAATGGTTATCATCTCTAAATTATAAAGAATATAATTCCTAAATCATTTGTTAGCCAGTCTTAAAAGATTAAGTTAACTAAATGTTAATAGGTCAAGTTTTATTATTTTTCTATCCATGGTTATAAAAAATCCATACAAAATTATAACTCAGATGTATGCACAAATCAAAAATAATGACAATACACTAAACAAAACTAATCTTTTTAACTTTTGGACAAGCATTCTTTTGCTTTATAAGATTTTTCCCAACAGTTTTCTTATCTTTTAATTTAATATTATTAAAGTTAGTCAATTATATTACAGTTTCAAAGAACAATAAAGTACATCTAACATATGCAACATATTAACTATGTTTTAGTCATAAAGCAGTTCTGTAGATGCTCAAATATTACATTTTAATTTCTATTCTCATTTTGAAATATTTGCATTTTTGTATACAACAGAAATCAGTGAAAGGCCCAGTGGCTCAATATGAATTATTAGGGATATATTTCTCCTTTGTATTTAATTTGTCATTGTAATTATGTATATTTTCTTCAAATCCACTTAATAATGAATGTTCAACTCAAGCTATTCAGATATAGTCTCAAAGCATCTGTAGACATAAATCTATACCCTGGTGTGCTGTTAGGCGAAAACAGTTAAGCTTCAGAGAAATGCTAATTAAGAGAACAAAAGATGGGGCTGGAGAGATGGCTCAGTGGTTAAGAGCACTGGGTACTCTTCCAGGGCAAGAGGGTTCAATTTCTAGCATCCACATGGTAGCTGCCAGCTGTTTATAACTCCAGCAGGGTATCCAGCATACTCAAACAAACAAATATAAAACATGAAGACAAAATCACCAATGTACATAAAATAAAAATAAGCAAATCTTTTTAAAAAATGATTTACTTTTTAATTTTTTTAAATTGAATATTTTAAAATGAGAATCTCAGATGTTTTCCAGGGAGAGATTGAAAACAAAATATATCATTTTTTCTCTCTTCTGGTCTACTAGAGCAGAAATTGTGCTCTAAATGTCTACATTGGTTATCTGAAAATTAGTGTTGATCCAGAATTTAAAATGGAGCATATAAACACTTTTGTAAATCTTAAGGGAGATTGCTGTAGATATCGCTCTGTGTAAATAAAGTTCTGATTGGCCAGTGGCCAGGCAGGAAGTATAGGTGGGACAAGAGAGAAGAGAATTCTGGGAAGTAGAAGGTTGGAGGGAGACACCGCCAGCCTCTACCGTGAAAAGCAACATGTAAAGACACTGGTAAGCCACAAGCCATGTGGCAAAGTATAGACTAACAGAAATTGGTTAATTTAAGATAGAAGAAGTAGATAACAAGCAGCCTGCCACGGCCATACAGTTTCTAAGCAATATAAGTCTCTGTGTGCTTTCTTGGTTGGGTCTGAGCAACTGTGGGACTGGCAGGTAAGAGAGATTTGTCCTGACTGGGCCAGGCAGGAAAACTCTAACTACAAATGGCGCCCAACGTGGGGCTCGAACCCACGACCCTGAGATTAAGAGTCTCATGCTCTACCAACTGAGCTAGCCGGCAGTGTTGTAGATATCGCTCTGTGTAAATAAAGTTCTGATTGGCCAGTAGCCAGGCAGGAAGTATAGGCGGGACAAGAGAGAAGAGAATTCTGGGAAGTAGAAGGTTGGAGGGAGACACCACCAGCCACTGCCATGAAAAGCAACATGTAAAGACACTGGTAAGCCACAAGCCATGTGGCAAAGTATAGACTAACAGAAATTGGTTAATTTAAGATAGAAGAAGTAGATAACAAGCAGCCTGCCATGGCCATACAGTTTCTAAGCAATATAAGTCTCTGTGTGCTTTCTTGGTTGGGTCTGAGCAACTGTGGGACTGGCAGGTAAGAGAGATTTGTCCTGACTGGGCCAGGCAGGAAAACTCTAACTACAGGAGATGATGTGCACTTAAACATTGCAGAGAAATAGGGTATACAGTTGGACATTCTAGGTGCTTTAAGGAAGAGAACTGCAGTCTGCTGTATTGCATGCAAGATTAACACAAAGAATTAGCTCTAGCACACTTAGTATACACCTGTGACCCACAGAGTTCATGTACTCTCAAAATGATGTTCAGTTTATTTTGGTTTGGTTGGAAATACTAAATAAAGTCTGTCGTTCTGTGGCAGTAAGATGTTCTTATACATTGATAGTTCATATATTGGTATTTGAGAACTATTTCCCAACACTACTAATTACATTGAATTCCTGAAACTCAATGAGTAATTTCAATGACTAAGATTCTAATGCCAATTAGACATGGCTGAAATTAAGAAATATGGCAAGCAATATGGTCAAACATATATCAGGAAAGACCTCAGAATTTAAATACAATTCATCACCACAGATCCTTTCTATATACTTAGTCTATTCATGTCTTCAATTTTCAGGCATCATCACTGAAATAGAATCCAAAAGCCCATATTTTATTCTGAGATCTGTATTGACCATAATTTTCCAGGCCACAGGAAGTCTCAGAATAAAGATCTGAAATATAAGATTTGTCATGGATTATGAACACATATTGTTATGGTTAATACTATCAACTTCATGGGTTTAAAGGTTGGGACATGCCTTTGAAATAGTCTGTGTTGGTTTAATTGAGGTAGGAAGACCCATCTGAACAGTGGGCAGCATCCTCCCATGTACTGGTGTTCTTGACTGAATAAAAAGGAGAAAGTTACTTCAACATGATCTTTCACAGCTCTTGTCTTCCTAACTTTAGACACAATGTGACCAACTTTAAGCTCATGGTTTCCCTGCCATAATGTTGAGAAAGTAAATCTTTCCTTCCTTAAGTTGCTCCTGCTAGGTATTTTGTCAAGGCAGTAAGGCAAGTAACTATAGACATGTCCTCTACATGCGAAATTATAAAATATAGTGATTGGGTCATAAAGTGCTACCCTGGATGGTTTCTCCCAAGAGTTGGGTAAATATTGTTAATATTGTTGCTGCAACATCTTCATGTGAGTTGCTAATTTTCTATTACTATTAAACAGTAGAAGAATAAGAAGTATAGGGTTCAAGATATACAGACTTCTAGGTGATGTAGAAGCCAGAATAATTATCATAAGTGAACACCAAGGATAAAAATATGCATTAATCCAGCTATAGTAACCCTGGGTATGTACACAGTGGACTCTATATCTTCTAGAGATGTACTCATATACTTGCTCACCTACATTTATTTTTGCAAGGAAATGGTATCATGTGGTGATACTGTGTTCCCCAAAATATTGTGCACCCTAATAAACTTATCTGGGGACAGGGAACATAACACCCACAATATTAAACATAGAGGTTAGGCAGTGGTAGCACACGGCTTTAATCCTAGCATTCCAGAGGCAGAGATCTGCCTGGATCTCTCTGAGTTCAAGGCCACACTGGAAACATCTAAGCATGGTGACACCATGCCTTTAATCCCAGGAAGTAATGGCATGAGGCATAAAGGGATTTAAGGCATGAAAATGAGGAACTAGAACCTGGTTAAGCTTTTGGCTGGTTAAGCTTTTAGGCATTGGAGCAGCACAGTTCAGCTGAGAGGCATCCAGTCTGAGGAAAAAGGATCATCTGAGGAATTGACAAGGTGAGGAAGCTGTGGTTTGTTCTGCTTCTCTGATCTTCCAGCATTTGCTCTAATACCTGGCCCTGGGTTTGATTTTACTAATAAGACCTTATAAGATTCCTACTACAGTATCAGCCTATATGTCTATCAATAGATGAATTAATAAAGGAAATATTATATATCTACACAGTGGAATTTTATTCATCCACAAATAAACATAAAATTATGACATGTTCAGGAAATTGAATAGAACTGTGAAATGTATTAAATAATCCAGGCCCAGTAAGATAAATACTATACATTTTTCTCACACATGGATCTAAGCTTCTAATTTTTATATTTGCTTGCTAAAGTGAGAGTATATACAAATGTCCCAGAAGAGTGCCAACAAGAGAGGCAAAGGAGGCTTATGGAAGACAGTATAGAGAGAAATAGAAGACATGGGATATTAATACAGAAAGGGGAGATATAGGAGTATAAGGATTTAAGCAGAGATAGAGGCAGGAAGATTCAGGAGAAGAGGGATGCAGGGGAAGGGTCAACCAAAACTAAGTCTCTATGATGTCATTAGGTAATCTGCTATTTTGCAAGCTTACAAAGACAGTTTCAAATTTTCATTTTTAATAAAAATAGAACCATGTAACTTCCCTTCTTCCCTTGCACCCTCCTTCCCACCCTGGCCCTGCTGCACACTCTCAAATTGAAAGATGAACCCCCAATATGGTTATCTAATACAAAATGATCAGTCTAGAAGCATATACACACAAAAATGGTCTCAGAAGGTTGTATTATGTATTTGTGCACACAGATACATATATAACAATAATATGAATGAGTTTTCTAAAAAGAATCTTTGTAACAATATTTCACTCTAATCTGTTAAACCTAAAACATTTTTTAAATGCTTGTATTCTAATAAATGTACCGCTTGAAAGTGTTTTCTTCTGCTAATATAAGCAAACCTTACATACACTGTTCACTGACAGAAAGAAATCACTATCTCTGTTGACTGTCTACAGCTAACAAATCAAGTCACATTTTTTTCTGGGCATGTAATGGTACTAACAGTTCTGCTTTTGAGCAATGAAAAAAAAAAAGTTCAAACAAATTAGTGACAGCTGTTAACAATAAGTCTTTGTCCTTTTTTAAAAGTGAAAACTAATGTATAAAAGCACCTCCATCCTTTGTCCTCAAATAGGATAACTTCAGTAAAATCACTTGATGGACTGTTAACACTATTGTCAACTGTGTTAGTGAAAATCACTTGAAATGGCAGCAAGCGGTGTGGTATCCACAGAGGAATATTGGAGCTATTAATCCTAAAAAGCAAAGGATGTCACAACATCATGCCATTGCCGAGAGTCTGCTATTTATTTAATAGACATGTAACCAGGGCACATAGCTTTATAATTCTCTATTTCTTGATGCTTATGAGGTGTACAGTGAGTATATGTTTAGATCTCCTGTGATGACAACTTAAACAGTGTTTAAAAGATCTGAAAGATGAACTCACTTAGTTCCCTCCATTTACAGTGGCAATCTCGACTTCACAAAAGATATTAGAGAAAAGCCTTATAGGGAGAGTGTACCGATAAACTACAGGTCTCCAGATGCCCAGTCTGGTGCTTCTTTGAGTACAACATGTTGTCTTTGTGAACACCAGAAATGTAGTGCAGACACACCAAGCACTTCTCAGAAGCAGATGTCAATGACCATGGTCAGAGAATGCTCTGGAACATGCTTTGTTCACCAAATGCACAGTTGGTTTCTCTAGAGTTCATAATTTTGTATCAGGGCTTCCTGAAGTACTTCCACTGCACCCAACTTAGAACTAAATGCTTCAGACTCTCCTCACACTAAGGCTAATTACCTTTTGGTGGTGTATTGTTGTTGCTGATGTCTGTTTTCTGTTTCACAAATAAACTTACCCCCTCCTTATGCAACCCAAACCTATTCCCACTTATCCAAGGGGTTGGAACCTAAATATACACCCTTTGTGGTAAACTTCTGATTCCTGCTAACATGTGGGCTTTTAAAGATGCTCCTAGAAATAAATGGTTTACTTTCCCCACAATACCATTTAGCATTTGCACTTGTAGACTCTTAAGTATTTGTCTTCCCAATAGACTATAAATTTTAAGAGTGGCAGGGTCTTGTTTTTATCTCAAATAGCAATTTACTTTACTCCCAAGGACTTTTAGATAATTAAATTCATGAGAGATTAGCCCATGAAAATTCTTTCATTTCCATAATAACACACCATTATCACACTATTTAGACAAGCAGTGGGATACTGTTATTTTTTTTCTTCCTAACATAATCACTCTAACTATGAGAGACTGTCTTAATGTAGATAATACTTCTGATGATTTTGTTTCTTATTATATTGCACATGTCTTGCCATAAGTGGATACTTCCACTAGCTTTGTTGGATAAATATATTTATAGAAAGATATAACAGTTTTTTTTAAATAATATGCAACCTAGAGGCCTCAAGTATACCACATGACACACATATTGTCTGTGATATTTTTTTGTTTCTCTCCAAAGCCAAACTGATGCCCCTACAATACTGACTTTGATCATTAGCTCCTTCCTCCTAGTATGACTAGTATCTTATGGCTAACTCACTGTTCTCCCATGAGAGCTTCATCATTTATCTTTTTAATTTTTTTTTTATTTTTTGGTTTTTCGAGATAGAGTTTCTCTGTGTAGCTTTGCACCTTTCCTAGATCTCGCTCTGTAGACCAGACTGGCCTCAAACTCACAGAGGTCTGCCTGCCTCTGCCTCCCAAGTGCTGGGACTAAAGGCGTGTGCCACCACCGCCCGGCTCATTTTTCTAACACTCTCAGAAACTCTTGGCTTTGCACTTTGATCCATTCAAGGATCTCTTATTAGTTTTCAGC
Organism: Onychomys torridus; assembly: GCF_903995425.1. Taxonomy (NCBI): domain Eukaryota; kingdom Metazoa; phylum Chordata; class Mammalia; order Rodentia; family Cricetidae; genus Onychomys; species Onychomys torridus. Next base: position 19,490,328 of record NC_050444.1, on the reverse strand, counting down.
AGCATGATGAATAGGTGCCATTCTTTCTTCCTCAGTTCACCTGTCCCTGGTCAAGAGGACTTGTTTACCAATGTTTCTTCCAGATAAATCCTTCTTGTGCCTTCTGTGTGATCTTAGGTCTTGGTCTACACAAAGACATTAAATCAGCAAGAGCCCTGCATCTCTACTGAAGTTTTCTGTTTTAAATGATAGAATATGTTTCACTTACCCAGTAATTGGCTTGGTTTGCCAACTTTGTATGTATATGTGACAGTGCAGCTAAAATATTTCTTGAGCTTTACTACAATAGCTCAAACTTCATATATTCCAAATCAGACATCTCTTCCATAAAGCATGTACCCTTCCAGTGTTCACTATTTCAGCAAATGTGACTCTCATTTCATCTAAGCAAGGCAGAAACCTAGAATTCAGTGTCGACACCTCCCACTCCTTTAACATTTATACTTTGCCTCTCCAGTAAAAATGTTGCTCATAGCTTCCTTCATTAGTCAGGTTCTTCCTCAGTATCACTGTCATATTTATTTCCACAGGCACCATGCTCATAAAGCATCCCCACATAAAATGCTGTAATATCTAATAGTTTTATCTATATCCACCATGACTCCAATTCAATACCTACTCATAACTGCAATAAACATCAGAATATCCCTGCTGACTTAGGACTATGTAAGAGCACCTCTGATTCCAAAATAATGACAAGCCCATTAATGGATATATGTGTTCTGTCTTTGCATATATTCCAGCCATACCCATCATCCAGCTACTAGCATGGCTCTGAGATCTAGCCTGTCCAGCTACCCTTCAGTCCTTTGTTAGCAGCACCAGTCTCTTCTGTATGTTAGTCTTAACTACTTGAAAAGCTACTGTGTAAAGTTTCCTTTGTGATTAAACCATCCATTTTTGAAGGAGCTCCTTAAGAGATAGATGTTTTAAAGGGAGCTGAAACATTCCATTGTTCAGGAAAGCTCCATAAGCTAAAAAAAGTACACAACTCAAGGGTTTCAGGAAGACCCTGAAACTGACCAGATTCACTGTAATATGTAAGTTCTAAGGTCTGTTGAAAGACACTTTCAAACAAGTTGAGTTGCTTGGAATAGCCTTAGAACATCTGAGAATCCTGAAAGATGGTGAGATCAGTCAAGATCCATAGAAGAAGAGATTAGCAGAGCTACCTGAAAGAGGTTCAGACTACATGAGCTCGCTGAGATTGCCTGCAATCTGTTGAGCTACCTGCAGGTTGTGTAGTGCACAGATTACACAGATTGCAACAATGCTGGCCTGGAATTTTGATGATGCATCCATCTTTGAATCATTCTGGCTCCTGTAATTCCTCACACACATAAGTAAGCCCCATAAAATGTATTGGTCCACCAAGTTGGACTTTGATGATATTACTTTGGTTTGTGAGACCCTAGTCCCTTCCTCCATCCGCTCCCCCATTCTCTATTAAGAGAATGGAAGTGAGTGAGTTTCCTCCACTCTAAACATTGATCATGATAATCTGCCTCAATTCAGGCCCATAAGCAACAAGACCAATGGACTTGAATTTGTAAAACAGTGAAACAAAAATAAATCTGTTCTCTTTATAAATATATCTTCGACTATATTGTAGTACTGGAGAGCTTATTGAAAAGCTGATGAATGTAAGAGAAAAGGCATGTGCCAGATGATAATTCCTATCATTCCAAACATGTCCAAGAGTGGCCAGGAAGACATCATGACTATTGATTTAAAGCAAGCAGGCAAATTTACAAATGTAAAATCTGCCAAACATAGGCAGAAATGTTTACATTATGGATCAGTTAACAGCATCCAGTGATACTAAATAGGGAGAAGAGCTGCTATCTAGCTCAATCCTTTACAGACAAGTTATTATGACAAAAATCTATGTCCTCTTCAAATTGAAATCCACCCTCTAAAAATATTATTTGGTGCACCTCTGCTATCCCAATATTTGAGGGACTGAAGAAAAGCTGTAAGCTGTCAAAATGAGTCCAAGCAAAGGATAAGCATAAAGGTTGTAAGGTAGACATATGTAACATTCTGTTTCAATGTTATTGTTTAGTGTACATTGGGTTTATAATTAGAGGAAAAAGAAATGTCTTATAGTCAACATTTTAAATATATGATTGCCATATTTGCAAACTTTGTGCTTATCAGACAAACATAGGGTAAACATTCTTTAATTCTCAGAGCTGTACTACGTGGTAGGACGTAGCACGTTAAATTTCCTGATGAGGACATGGAGACATGAACACACTAACTGTTTGTACCTAGGGTTGTGCATAAGTAATATTTTGAGGTTTTCAAGTTAGATGCTTACATCTCCATATCACTGCAGAATTGTGCTGCAGATAAAAACAGACCCTGGGGAACGAAATGAGATAGTTTTTAGGAAAGAATAATTCTAAAGTATTGCCTGCTTTGATAAAGAGATTAATGTTCGATAAGAAATTATATTTGTAAATTGAAATTAGAAAAATTCTTTGAACTTCTTTCAGTTCAATTTTTATTTAATTAGTTCACAGCATCAGTAGTTTTACTTGTTATTTAATGGAAGATTATGTACTCCCTTAAGAAATAGTCTGAAAGTAGTTAGCTGTTATGAAGATAGAAAAAAAAAGATTCAAAAATAGTCAAATGTTAAAACTATTTACACAATAGAAATCACAGGACACAAACCAAATCTATAAGAAACTGACTGCTCTACCAGAGGACATGGGTTCAATTCCCAGCACCCACATGGCAACTCACAACTGTCTGTAACTTCAGTTCCAGGGGACCTGATACCTTCACACAAACATACACACAGGCAAAACACTAATGCACATAAAATGAAAATAAATAAAGCTTTTTAAAAAGAAACAAAAGATCACTGTTAAGGTGTCCATGAAATAGGTTGCGATTGTTCTTATTTTCAAGTATTGTTAAAATCTAAATCTAGCATATGTATAACTTCAGCTTTGCTTTGGTATTTAAAGAAAATGCCTAAATATGGAAACATACATTATTATTTTAATCCAGTTATGGAATACACATGGAATTACAGCTGAAAAGAAGAAAATGTTATAAGAAACCAAAATTTAAAAAACAATTACTAATGTTTATAAACCTCTTTTACTTAACTTTTGCCATCTTGTCATGGTTAATATGTGGAGACACTAGTTTTAACACTTGTTTGACCATTGGAGACTCTGATGAAAGAACCAATGAAAAGTGACTTTGGAAAAGCGAAGATGGTGTCAATCTGGATGTCCATTTCAACAGCTCTCCAGCATTCCATGAAGACCAGGCAATGAATGCTTAGCTTTGAAAATGACATATAAGTCTTTAATGGTACATGGAATACTACAAGTGTAATTTTGCTTATATCTTTTGCAACATTAGATACATCACAGATGATTGTAAATGTATTTTAAAAGAATTAACTGATAGTATGTGTTGTGCTTGCAATTCGAGCTTCTTAGGAAGCTGAGGAGAGAGGGTTGTAATTTTAAGGCCTGCCTGTACTACAAAGCAAGTTCAGAGGAAGACTCTAGAGACACAGTCTCAAAGTAAAATTAAAAATATCTGGATTTGCGGTCCAAAGTCCAAGTACCTGCCTGATATGTGAAAGGCACTGGGTTTAATCCCCTGCCCCACACACATACACACACGAGGTGTACTACCTAATACTGTACAACATTATCCAATGCATAAAAACTCAAGTTTCTCATTCCTGCTCATAACTTATTTAGCTAACTGTAAATCTAAGTTATTTCCCTCCCAAAATAACCTACTGTTTTTACTTTAAAGAAAACCCTAAATGCTGGTGATTGATGTATAAAAAACAAAACAAAAACATCTTTGAGCTGGCAAGTAACCCAATTTCACCAAATTAATTAACAATTCAAAATGTTTGTGAAAGTAACAAAATCCAATTAGTCAACTATTGTTCATTTTTAAAATAATGTTGCAATTTAATGGTGATTAGAGTAAACATGTTCTAAAAATAAATGTTAATTTATTGCTTTGAATATGCCTTCAATATTTGACCATTCCTTGAATTTAAAACATATTGAAAATATGCTTTAATGCTTATATAATTCATATTGAATATATTATGTATTTTACATTTTTATTCAATATACCTATGAGCTATAAAGTGGGTACCTTTTTGCTTGAAAGAAACAAAAGGGATGAAGAATATTAAAGCAAATTGTCCAAGATTAGTTTAAGTGAAATCAGGAAAATTCATAATAGGAAGGGCCCCTTGTCTCTTAACATGAACCATTTGTACATTTTCCAAATCCTACTACCCAGTGTCTAGTAAACAATAATTATATACAAGACATTTATTGGATAGCATCTAGTTGATTAAAAAAGGCAATGGGAATATGATGCTAAAATATAATGTAAGAACTAGGGCAAACACTATTCCAACTATGTTAGAGTCAATTGGCAACATAAATACAAAGTTTCTAAAACTTGATATACAAAGAAATTGGCATTTTAGAGGATTTTCTATAAGGAGGGTTTATAGACTTCAACATTCTATTAAAATAAAGAGATCTCAAAGGCATAACTCTCTGTATGCTTGGGTTTACACACAAAATAAGTTTTCTAGATAACCCATCCCAGCTTGGGTTACAATTGCCTATGTAAACATCTGGAATTAAAATTAAAACTGTCTTTGAGCTGCAGAAATTTATCATTGAATTCTGAGTGTATGTGTTTAATATGTCTATTATTGAATTTATTTCTTTTGGTGAGTAATTAACATTTTATAAATAAGAAAGGTAGATTTTCATGATTCTTAATCCCTATTTTCAGAGGCTGAGAGTAGTGTTTGATGTATCTCTACATACTACAAAGTAGAGTGCATTATTCAGGACACACCATAAAGAATCAAATCTCATTCTAATGCACATTTGGGATTACCAGTTACTGAAGGTTCCCATTACTGCTATGTTCTCTCCTGGATTTAAAGCTATTCTGTCTTCTTTAAATTTTTTCACAAGAAATACTATTTTTAATTAATAACAATTGTTTTCTTATTTTTAGAATCCATGGTGTGTGCTTTCCAAGGACTTGGAAGATATACAATAGAATAAACGAAGATGCCCAACAACTTCAGATAAAAAAAATGCTATAGATATTTGCAACCAATATTTGGGAACATAAAATGGAAAGGAAAAAGAGAAGTTATAAAGTGATAGAATGTATGCATTTGACATGGAGTCCAGGAAGCTTTACTCCTAGACATTTTCATTTAAAAATGTTAAACTACAGAGATCATATCATAAAGCAGCAATGTAAGAATTTGGCTGGTGACCTTGGAGTTTCAAAAGAACAAAGTCTGAACAAAAGATATTTTCTCTGATGTTCCATTTTTAATATCAGTCCTCACATCATACAAACATGAGAGTTTTTTAAAAGAATTCACAAATGCTTTCCAACTCTTAGTCCACTTTCATGAAACACATGAGGTCGAAGAGGACAGTAACTCTGGAAATTGTGTAGTAATTTTGTGGAGATGAATGAAGCACACATGGTGTTATATCACTTGCCTATGACATATTTTATATGTAGAAGGAAGGTCTCATGAACTCTATAATACGCCATTTTTCTCTAGCAAGCCACAGAACATCACATAATGTGTACATGAGATAAGAAAACACAAAAATCAAATAAAGACAAATATAATATGCTGCTTGACTGCATTAATTTTTAGAGTTTATACTGCTGATATATTAATTTTATAGAATTCTTATTTATTCATTAAGACAAGTTTGAATAAAAAATCAAGAATCTAATTATCTTGTCCTCTGAAATTTGCAATCTGTCATTCATTCATCTAACAGTTGATCACTTAGTTTCTACTAGTTAACAAGTGCTATTTTGAGACATAAAAATGAATAAAAGTAACACTCAGGGACTGGAGAGGTGGCTCAGCACTTAAGTGACCAACTCTGGTCCACTTCCAGAGGACCAGAGTTCAATTCCCAGGACCACATCAGGTGTCTCACAAGCCCCCATAACTCCCTCCCTAGGGGTATCTAACACCCTTGGCCTCTGTCAGTAAGTGCACTCATGTGCACAACCCACAAAGATGCATACGTATAATTTGAAATAATAAAAAAGAAAAAAAATTCACAGTAAATATTTAAAAACAAAAATGACACTAAAAGACCCACCAGAAAGATGTCTACAATGAAAGGGATAATGACTTAAAGCAAGAACTTCCAGTCCATTCATTCCTATTACCAGTTAGTTCCAACTGTCTTAAAAACACAACGCATTTACCATTTTAAAGCTGGGTAAGGTGACCTATAACCCCAGGGCTTGAGAGGCTGACATAGAAAGATCTGCATGAGTTTGGCAACAGACTGGAATACAGATTCAGACACTATCAAGGCTAACACCTAAAAACCTACAAGTCAACCTTAGGGACTAAGCACCAGAACATGATGTTAATGAAAAAGGAACATCTAAGCTGGGTATGGTGGCTCCCGCCTGCCATTCCTATACTTGTGCAACTCAGGAAGGATAACTGCCCCAAGCATGAGGCCAGCCTAAGCCACAGAATGGGAACTTGTCTCAAAGTGGAAAAAAAACAAACTTTCAGTATATTTACTTTATGGTTACTATTGGTGGATATATTAACTCCAAGTAGTTAAAAGGGTGGTTTATTTCATGGGGTAACTTACAAGTAAAGGGATAGGTTACAGGGTCTGGGAGAGGTGAAGTGCAATCCAGCGGTGTTTTCTGGAGAACTCTGCTTGATCTACCTCCAGCATCCAGATCCAGGAACCAAGAGAGCTGGCCCATCCAGATGTCAGGTCTTAAGGGCTCCTCTCTTGCCCCGATTTGTAGGTGTGACAGTTACTGGAAGCCTCAATGGGGGTAGTACCTCCAGCTCAAAGCTGGAACAGTTCCCACTACTGGTTACATAGGTATAGTTTTATGAGATTGCCTAAAATATATTCCAGGCAAAGATATTCACACACAGCTAAACCCACACTCTTAGTATTTTACAGGCCTATTCATGTTTCCAAAAGTGACTCTGCACACTATATAAGCAGAGAAGCATGCAGAAGCCATGTACACGACATGCAGATTACTACCTTCTGCAGCTGTTGTTAGTGGAAGAAACAGTGTTTCAAGAACCTTGAACAGACCATAGAAAGGTGTATCCTAGCTAGGCAGTGGTGATGCATGCCTTTAATCCCAGCACAGGAGATAGAGGAAGGTGGATTTCTGAGTGTGAGGCCAGCCTAGACTATAGAGAGAGTTCCAGGGAATCCTAACTTAACTCCTTAACTCATATGGAATGGAATAAGTAAGGCTTCTAAAATATGAAAACAGTCCTTGTAAGCATGGAGAACAGACACCTGCAGTGGTCATTATGAATCACTACTGAAATGATCCCTCTAAATATCACCACATAAAAGCTCAGGATTACTCACCAAATATTCAAGGACTTGCTCATCAGAGAAGAAAAGACAGCACTGTGCCAGTGAGGGTCTTAATAAAGTCAAGATAGAGTTTGCTTCTCACAGACACCACAATGGCTCACAGACTGTCAATACTGTGTATTGGTTACAAATATGTGCTTTGGCATTATTCTGGCACTCCTGACTTCCACACTTATCAGTTTTAAGACATAAGCAGGCAAGTTTTCTGCATTTCTATGATCTCAATTTTCTCTTCTGTAGACTGGGTACATGCTAATGTGAATGTCTGCAATGTGCAAACCCAAATCCAAAATCTCCTCAAAACTTGTGGATTTGGGAAGTATTTCTGACTATGATACAATCAGTAAATCCCTGATTCTGTGAAATCATAACCTAAAGCACTTCTTGCCATAAGTGTTAGAACTGAAGATAACAAGGTTGGAATACTGTAGACATACAAAGGCAATCATAAAGAGAATATGATAATATATGCAGCATTTAGTACAGTGTCTGCAATATGTACAAGCTATTCAGTAAATATTGTCTATTTTAAAAATAAAGGAACTATGTCCACTGCACTGACTAGTTTTTTTGTAAAATTGATTCAAGATAGAGTTTTCTGGGAGAAAAGCTCTTAATTGAGAAAATGACACTACCGGATTAGCTCATGTGGTATCTTTTTTTAATTAATGATTGCTGTGGGAGAGACCAGCTCATTGTAGGAGATGCCACTCCTGGGCTGCGGGTCCTGGGATCTATTAGCAAACAATCTGAGTAAGGCACAAAGAGCAAGTCAGTAAATAGCACTCTTTCATAATTTCCTGCTCCAGTTCCTGCTCCTAGGTAACTGCCCTGAGTTCTTGACCTGGCTTCTTTCAGTGATAAACTTGAAAGATGCAAGGTATAATAAATTCTCTCTCAAGTTGCTTTAAGGCATGGTGTTTTATCACAGCAGTAGAAACCCTAAGACCTGTATAAAAATGAAACTGAAGATGGACGGCATCAATGCACGCCTTTAATCCCAGTACTCGGGAGGCAGGGGCAGGCGGATCTCTGTGAGTTCAAGGCCAGCCTGGTCTCCAAAGCAAGTTCCAGGAAAGGCACCAAAACTGCACAGAGAAACTCTTTCTCAAAAAAAAAAAAAAAATGCAACTGAAGAATAGGTAATCAAGTAACCAATCACAGCACATGCTTCTGTTACTTCAGTGAGATGAGTGTGTAGATAAAGCAGAGTTAGGCCTGTTAGAGAAGGTAAGAAAAATAAAAAATGATGGGTAAATAATGTTGTCTTTGTGGCAGTTCCAAGTGATTTGGAGGATAATTATTTTGAGAAGGAAATGAAGCTGTTTAAAAAAACAGGAAAGGTCAACAACTCAGGATTTCTCATGCTTGGTGCTAGGGTTATTAGTCTATGGCTTTTCGGGAAGTAGTGCCAGCCCAACTGGCATAATTTTATTAAAACTAAGCCGGGCGGTAGTGGCACATGCCTTTAATCCCAACACTCGGGAGGCAGAGCCAGGCGGATCTTTGTGAGTTCGAGGCCAGCCTGGTCTACAGAGCGAGATCCAGGAAAGGTGCAAAGCTACACAGAGAAACCCTGTCTCGGAAAAAAAAAAAAAAAAAACAACTAAATTTATACACATACATGTATATGCATAATATATAATTAGTTAATAAAAAATAAATTATTTCTTATTGCTTTTTTCAAACATCCTTAGTGCTATTTTCCCTCTTCCTAGGCTCTCCTTCTACACTAATTCCCAAATAAAGCATCTACTTTTTTTCTATTATCCACTTCATAGCAATTGACGCCTGTCATAGAAAGTAATAAACAATAAATGCTATCGCTGTTGCTCTTCCTTACCTCAGACAGGTAGTAAGTCCTTATTGCTGAAGATACCATATATTATAGACACAGGACTCAGAGAGTCTGAGCTGGATTTGATCTGAAAACTTCCTATGTGAAGGCTAAATTTCTCTATACTAGACAATTTGACAAGGGAAGAAAAAATTAATAGTCCTATCAACTGTCTATAATAGAACGACAACAATGAGGAGCATGGTAAGATTGGCCTAACTGTACAAAAGTGGCACTTATATCTTGCAAGTAACCAACAGCTTTTTAAGAGACATAAGGTCTGCTCAACAAGAGGGAACTCCTTCCTGGTACTGGTAACCTACCCAATGACTAGGACTAGTGGGGAGATGGATCTTAGAACAGAATGTATTAACACTATTCCTAACTTCATTCTAAATATTTATGCTAAACCCACAGATAAGTGTGGCTCTCACCTCTTATCAAAGAAGCTTCTCTGTTCAAAAGATGTAGACCATTACAAAAAAATACAATTTTCAAAATGAAAAGATGTGATCATAGGGTGCTCAGCCCTAATGCATTCATGCAACCAAGGCAAGGTGATTATTGGAAGAGATCTCCTAGAAATGACAGGGGAAAGTCACCAATAATACCTCAGCAAAATTATGCCTAAACAAGACCTGAACAATAACAACACCAATAAACATGTCAGCATTAAAGGGGGAAATCTTATGAGACCCAATACCTAAACAAAGAACTACAGGCAACTAAGGACTACAGAGACAGAGAAATAGTCTTTCCCAAAGAAAAAGCCCTTGGTAGGTTGTCCAGTGCCAAAAGACATGGTGTAGAAGATGGGAAAAACATTAAGTCAAGTAAGTCACAGAAAGAAGACAAGGCTTCTCCAGAAGGCCACTCTTTTTTCATCTCTGAGGAACTGATCTATAAAGGAGTCAATAAATTTCAGTTCATATAATAAACATTAGAAACATATTCACTTATTTTCTATACCAGTCCCACACTTCCATTCCAAACAATACACCAAGACTGAAAATCTAATATCTGTGTGTCTTAGACACTAAGAACAATCAAAAATATATGTTTATATTGCTTAAGCTTCCAGTACTTTCCTGTTAAACATGAAAATCTGATGTGGAGGAGAATACTAAGAAGAATTTACACAGAAATGGTGAGAGCAATGTGGAAACATGCCCGTTATTTCTCAAGAAAATAGACTTGTTTATTTACATATTCAATTACCATAACTATAAACAATATATATTAATTATGTATTAATTTATTAATATATTAATTACATCCTTTCCACCCAGGGAGATTGTAGGGAGAATAGCATTGAACTTTACTTTTCTGTTTGTTAAACTGTAAATTTATACCTTTTATATTAAAACATTATCCAATAATAATCATTAAACATAAATATTTTTCTTGTTCCTCTAGGCCCCGACTGTCAGAAAAAAACACAAGTCATGGGAGAGGGTAAAGGGAAAAGAAAATATTGAAGAAAGGACAGTCATGAAATTACAGCAAAAATCTGACAAATAAAATCAAACAGGTCAAAATCACAAGAGTAATTTCAGATCAACAATACATGAAACACTGCAGAGAGAAAGCATGAGCTTTTTTATTTTCCATGTACTTAAAGAAGTGAAAGAGGAAGAAGGAAGCCAATGTCAGAAGTGGTATTACATTAACATTTATTAGAAAAACACTTACACTTATTTTCATTAAAATCTAATAAATCACTTTCTCTGCTTGCACAAACCAGCATCATCCATGATTTAAACTTTTGTTTACATTGATTTCTTTATTGTGTTTGAGTATCTGTGTGAGTGCATGTGTCATAGCATCTGTATGGCGTCAGAGGACAACTTGTAGTCTACTCTCTCCATCCACCCTGTAGGAATTAAACTGTTGTTATCAGACATACTGGCAAGAGCTCTGACCCACTAGCCCATCATCCTTGATTTAAAAATCTACCTTGATAAAAGAGGGTTATGTCTCATTAGGGTTCTATGTAATAATTCTGTAAGAAAAGCTACTCCTTTCAAATATACCCTGAAAAGGAGAGGGAAGTGATTTCCCAACCTTCTCAATTCCCTTTGTACCTCCTGTTCTCCCCTCCTCTGCATCTTTCTGTTTGATAACTGCAGCACATCTTAGATACAGGACCTAAAACGAAGAGCCCCTAGAGTGTCACCCTCTGATCTTCTTCTTTATTCTGTCTTGGAAGCAGGCAAATATTTCTTTCATTCCAATATCTCTGTGACTTATTTGCTACAAAGTTTTAAAAGAAGGATAACAATACTGACATGTATAAAAAGTTGATTGATTTCCAAAAGTTTTTTGAATTATGCATGAATATGCATGCTATACTATAAATCTTTCCCTTATGAACAGTGAGATATATATGCAACTATGACATGATGTGTATATAGTTAGGAATCTGTTTAGTTGTAACATTGCATGTAAATTTAAACAAAGATGAAAGAAAGACACTCATGTTTAAAATGCTGAGGACTCACATGAATGAACTACAGCTACAATACAAACTTCTTTGCTACTGAGAAAAGGAATATATCCAAAATAAACTTATTTGAAGGAAAATGAATTTGTCATTGTGTGAACTCAGAAAACATTTATAAACCTACTTTCCCTCTTGATCATTTCGCTCCACCAAAATTGGTTTGTGAGAACCACCCTAATGAATTTTCTAATGCACAAAATTTTACTATTTCACACTGTATGTTGTCAGAAGTTGGCAACAGTCCAAATAATAGATGAATCATAAACATCCCTAGCTTACAATAACGATTTCTGACAACAGACTTATGATTAATCTAGCTTGTATGTTCATTACTCTCACATGGACACTGATGTCTGAAGTGCTAATTTTTATTGCTTTATATAAGGCTTTCTTCTTCCCTCCTTTTCTTTTGAGAAAGTTTTCCTATTTATTTTCAGACTTCTTAATAAAGTATATGGTTAGTCAATGCAAAAAGCAGACCTATAATTTCCTCATTAAGAAAAAAATGGTGGGACCAGGGAGATGCCTCAGTCACCAAAGTAGTTGTTGGGAGAAAAAAAAAAATGTCTATTTCTCCATTTCTTCATCTTGAGGAAAACCATACAGGAGAAGGCCAAGTTACTGCTCAAGAGCAACCTTAAGCATCTGGACTTGTCTCTGTCATATTAGCAACAATTAGTCCAATTTCTGTCTTTGTTATATTATCTGCACACAAATGATGTCTCTGCTGTCCTTGTCTACACTAACACTCCACTCTGTGCCTGTGATAGCATTCTCAAGGCAGTCACAGCTCTTATGCACAGGCATGCTGCAATTCAAATGTACCCAGATGTGAGGAGGAAAATGGTAGACAAAGGAAAACTGGGAAGAATGTAGGGTAGGAATGAAGGATATGTCAGAGGAATACATATAAGGGAAAGGCAGATAAATGGCAAGAGCAAAATTAAAGGCAAGAGTGAATCAATTCACCTGTGTTGGACATTTATTGTTGGTGGCCTATGCAGTATGTCCCTTCAGTTTCTGAGAAACCCACTTTTCTCTGCTCCTTCCTGACTCCAGGACCTGCCTTTTAGAGAGCTCACACTTTCTTTGGTGTTTAGGGATAGCTAGTGCCCTAATGTGGACTCATCCTGGGTCTTCTCTTGGGTTTTCTTCAATAAACTGGGAAGAAAGCACATACTGGCAAAGAAAGTCATTTTCTTCTGGCTAGATGGTAAAGGCAAAGAATTGCAGCTGATGGGGACCAACACTGCTCAGAGAACAGATAGGGTAACCATGGGAATGAAGCCAGCTGATGAATGGAAGCAGAGCTGGTGCTAAGAGCAAGATCTCTGCAGAGTCAAGAGGTTTACAAACTGTAGAGAAGTGTGGGTAGCTCTGAGGGGTGTTGGGGGTGAATATAAACAAAACACATTGTGTGAAATTCTCAGAGAACTAATGAAAGAACGAGAAAAAACTGTCCCTCGCTTGCTTGGTCCACCTGGTCACCACTGTGGATAGCATTCGTATTTATGACAACCCCGCCAGCTCTTGAAGTGGGTCAAATGGCTTCTTGTTGTATGATACCAAGAGTCTTGAATGATAATCTTAAATAATAAGGCCCAACTCTCTTCCAAAGAAAATCTTATCCATTGATTAATTCACAAAGCAATTCATTCTCCCACCACTGGCACAATCATGGAAACACAGAAATGACTAATTCAGAAATTCAAACTTTAAGGGAACTACAAAGAAATGTTAACAGAAAAGTATATATATTAAAAATGAAACAAATACTGTTGAATAGAGTAGTATGTGATATAATATTAAATTTCAACGTCTTTTGATGTTAGTCTTGCCAATTTTCCCCCCACCAACTTAGTGCTGAGTTACACTCTCCACTTAGTCTCCACCATTGGTATAAATTTAAAGACGATGCTTAATATGTCTAGAATTATCTTGGATAAAATAAGTAAGCTTTTCACTCTTTATAAAGATATTGATTGACAATTGAAAATAAGTAGATGTTCATTCTCTTTTTTTAAGCGTTTTAAATTTTAATTAACTTTACTACTAAAACTTTGCATATAAAATTTACCCTTGTTTCAGAATAATGCTAATACTCCCTAATATTCACATAATCACTTAACACTGCTCCGTAAAAACAAGAAAAGTAAATAAAGCAAAAGCATAAATTAAAAGAAAACATGGAACCAAAACTGATTATATATGACACCATACAAAACTACTCAAGAAAATCCACAGAAATATTATTTAAGAGAACATGATGATCTAGCAAGGCATAGATTACAAATTATTATATACAAATCTGGGGTTTCTCTGTAAATAAATAAATATATGGTAAATGCAGTAAAAATCCTGATTCATAAAAGTAAAATGCTAATTACTGTTATATAGAAAGGTGAACTATTGAGATAAATAAGTCAAATAGCTTGAAATATCCATACGATTTTTTTTAATTCATGGATCTACATTCCGAAATAATCTTAAATATGTATGAAAATTAGCATATGATAAATGTAGTAATCAAACAATTAAAAATGTTGTAGAAAAAAATTGGTGTCTCAAGTCTTTCCTTCTCCATTTTTCACACACTTACTCATGAAACCACCACAAATAGTGTGTGTGTGTGCATATATGTGTGTATGTGTGTGTGTGCATATATGTGTGTGTGTGTGTGTGTGTGTGTGTGTGTGTGTGTGTGCACCTTGACTTTGGCACTTCACCTTGACAAGTAACCACATTGCTTAATGCAAATGAGTGTGATTAAATAACAGTATTCTAGTTATAAGACTAAGACTTAAGGGACCCATCTCTCTCTCTCTCTCTCTCTCTCTCTCTCTCTCTCTCTGACACACACACTCACACACCCCTGTTTGCACTCTAGTGCTTTTATCATCATTAGCTGCTTAAGGAAGCCTGTTCATATACATATATACATATACATATATATGTGTATATATGCATATTCATAAGGAACCATATATACATCTATGAGATCAAATGGAACATTTTTCTTGAAGCACAGTATATAATAGGTGTTAGTTCTCCACAAAACCTAAGAAAATACTTTTATAATAGAAATACTCTCATAAAAACCTACTTAATTTTTCATAAATTACCATATGATATGAATTTATAAGTATTAATATAAAAATCATTTTAGTACATTGTTATATTAAATGGTATATATCTTTTATTTATAATGGCTTTTTTAAAAAGGGGAGGGCATATGTCTTTAATCCCAGTACTCAGGAGGCAAAGGCAAGCAGATCTCTGTGAGGTCAAAGCCAGCCTGGTCTACAGAGCAAGTTTCAGAACAGCCAGGACTATGCAGGGAAACATTGTCTCAAAAAACAAACAAATAAAAAAGACAGCAGAGAAAAAAGGAGAGAAGGGAGAAAGAAGGTTGTGAAGTATGGCAATATTTTATTTGTACTGAAATGTGGTTTTATTTGAATGTTAATAAATAAAGTTACCTGGATGATCAGAGCTAATAGCAAGCCATAGCAGAAGGTGGGCAGTGGTGGTGCACACTTTAATCCCAGCACTTGGGAAGCAGAGCTAGGTGGATCTCTGTGTGTTCAAGGATATAGCCAGCATGGAGACACATGCCTTAATCTCAATACCTACCATAGAAGAGCTGGAAGTCTGTATAGACAGGAAGTGACGAGGAAGTCATGTGGTTGGGTTACAACCAATGAGAAGGCAGAACAGAAAATCAATTAAAAGAACTGACACACAGGAAGTAGGGGAAGGACAGCAGCAGTGAAGTAGGTAAGGTTTTTAGCTCTTAGCTATTCCTCTGACCTCTTGGGCTATTAACTCTGCATTTGGCTCTTTGTTTCTTATTTTAAAATGACTGTTATATCTACAATGAAGTGGAAAATGAACTGTGTGTGTATGTTTGCTATGAGTGTATATTTGTCTGGAAAATTTCTGAGCTATCCCAATACCACAAAGAAGAGAAAAACAGGCTAAAAATAAAAATGAACTTCTCAGTCTCAGGCATATGGCTCCTCTCAACCAATTATCAGATAATCGTCACTCATGCTGAAACCACGTTTTTACTGTTAAAAGCAAAAGTGACTAACAGTGACTAATATTAGCAGTTATCCTCTCCCATTCATTTGCTACAGAAGGTGCAATTTAGACACACAGTTCATCTACTAACGAGCAAGTGATGGAATTCATATCATTTTTCTCTTCCTGCCAGGAAGGAGATATTTCCGAAAAGTACACAACTCCTTCATATGTATTAAGTCAATTATTGAAGAATTTTTAGAATTGTGTTGTATGATCTAGTTTTGATGTAAGTTATTTAAAATAAATTAATACTATTATTTTATTATTAATTCTTAGAGTTTTGTACCCCAGTACACATAAAAGTTAATAGTATATACATTTATATACATTTTTCCTCAATCATGTAACAAAAAAAAAGATTGAAATGAATTTAATTGTTCAAGGAAATACAAATAAAACTGTTCTTGTTTCCTGAAAACTGTCTTACATAAAGTTACTGATCATTAATAGTAATAACTACACTTGAAGTCATTAAACTAGAACGGGGCTATTATGCTCTTCAATTTCATCTAGATAACACAGACATATCTTAGCTGTTTAATGCTGTAGCTGGAGAGTTTCTCTCCAGTTCCTGCCAAGGCAAATCATCTAGAAAAAATGTCCCAAGGAAAAGAGTAAAATGGCTAATTGGTACATGATCTATAAAATTTTATAAGTCTTCCTAAATGTTTGTTTCTGCTCTTCTCTAAAGAAATTTAACACTATTGGTCTTCTTGTAGTCTCAGTTCAATTAAAATTTAAAGCTGACTTTGGAGTTGGAGAATGGCTCTCTCCTTCTTTAAACTCAAGCAAGTTGTTAAAAGGAAAATGCAAACTCCTTGTATCATGCCAGAAGAAAGAGCCATCTTTTGATATGGGACAGGAGAAAAAACAAAACAAAAAAATTTAAGGGACTATTCTGTTACTACTAATCTAATATTTTGATTCTATTCTGATTCTTTAAACTTTTCTTAAAGTATGAATTTTACATCAAAATTTACCATACTTTGTTAGGCTATTAATGGTCATATAGAGTAATAATTAATTCTAGAAAAAAAGGCTTCAATTAGTTGCCTATACATGTCTTTGTGTCTGAGTCTCTTATCAGTTTTCTGCAGGAAATCACAACCAGGTCTAACATCAACTTTAGTCTCCAGGAAGAAGATGGGACCCCACAACAACAATAATTCTACTTAGTGGATAATAATAATACCACTAAGCTAACAAACATCATCTACAGATCAGCTTTGGACTACAAACTGCTCAGAGTAATTTTGAGATGGCTAGCTGAGATGATCCAGTTTCAAAGACTACTTGAATAAGGACTTGAGATAAGCCCTGAACTTTGGCATTATTCTCAGACTGGACAACAAAGAATATAGCTACCTTTCCTAGAATTTGACAATTAACACAAAATTTTTCTTTTCAGAATAAAGACACTTTCCCCTATATCCAGCAGGAAGTATTTAAGAATATAATACCCACATTCCCAAAGAGGTGGTGTGCAGTAGGTGGCTTTTTCTGATATTCTAATGGGTTTGGGGTCTGGGATAAATTTCGTTGTTTAGGAGGGATGGTTACAAGTTGTTGTTAAGGGTTAGGAGAAGGGCAAAGGAGATTAGATTTAAAGTTCTTGTTTTTAAAAAAGATGATACATAGAAATGATAGAATAGAGGGTAGATTATTGAATCTACTTGGAAAAATAAAGAGAAGATATAAATAGACGAAATAGAGAAAAAGATAGATTATTGAATCCACTTTTAAAAGATAATTACTAGTTTTAAATACTTTACATTGGATTGGATTTTTGTATAGCGGTACAAATTATATATATTGAGACTGATATTGTTAGAAAGTGTCATACATATATTTCTAATCTTGTTCAAGATTTTGTACTTATACCGTTCATTTAACAATGTAATGCAATTTGCTGATACTTGAATGTTATTATTACCAACTACTAGGATATAAAGAAATGAAAGTTAGTAGTTAGACATTACTATCAAACTCGTAGTCATACTAGGTATGTTTTCAAGATCAAGCAGATATATTTTAGATAGATAAGTCATCTTTAAACCCTTGCAAGAGCTACAGAATATGGCATTTAAAATGATTTAATAACTTAGAAATATTTTCAATTTTATATAACTATGAGAAATGTTGGCTCCTGGCAGTACCAATCTACTTCAGAGAAAATATGGGCATTGAAGAAACTGCATATGGAGTTAACTTTTATTGTGGCAAAAGTTAGCCACTGGACAACAAAGGATCCTTGAATTGAATTGACTGCTACAAACAGGACAAAATGGACAGACAGGACATGAAACAAAGGACTATTGATTCTTGCCAAGACAAATGTGGTTGTGGCTTTAGCAACAGGCATCCTCTGAGACCAGGACAATATGGCACCATCCCTGAAGTGGCCTTTTCTTCGATGGCAGCTGAACAGACAGTGGACCAAAGGTTTTTGGTGTGCACTGGAAAAGTAGCTGAAAAAGTTATTCTTGAAAAAGTAACTAAACTTACAGAGTCTAACCTCTCAATAGTAGACTGGCTTTTAATAAAAGAGTTGAAGCCACCCACAAGCCAAGAAGAAAGGGATATGGAGAAGAATAGGATGCGGAGATGAAGCCACACACACACACACAAGCCAAGAAGAATGGACAGCTGAATTTAAAAAAAAAAAAAAAATCAACAATTTCCAGAATTTAAAATCCTAAATCATGACAGGACATTAGTAGAATTCAGGTGTTTCGGGTACATGGACTATTCTCACAAAATGTGAGGTCAAACTGTACATCCTACTTCACAAATGTGACTGTCAGATACGCTAAGCCTATAGGCTGAAGATGACGCCTCAACGCTGCAGCGACAACTTGGGTGACTGTCCATGTAGCTGGCTATTTCTGTCAACTCACATTTTTTTGGAAGCTGCTTGTGTGCACTTCCTGCTTTATTTTTTTTTTTTTTAGGTAATATTATTTCCTTCTTGGGTCTCTGAGGGAATGGAAGAATAGATAGTTATAGTTAAAGTTTAGACAGAGTTTTCCTTGTTAAGAATTTTAGAAAAGAAACCCACTAAAGAGATGTAAGTGTATAAATTTGAAAGACATTATAAGACAGTTCTGTTAGCAATATAAGTTAGGATAGAAAGTGAATCAGGTACATTTTGAACTTACCAAAATAGGATAGATAATGGAATTATTTTCTCTGACTTTGTCAAATGCAAATGGACTAGACATTGTTTAGGTATTTATTGCTTGTATATATTGTATATAGTTATTGTACTTATTGTATATAGTTTTTCTTCTATTAGTTATAACTTTTTTCCTTTTGTCTTTTTATTAAAATAGAAAGGGGGAAATATGGTGGTATTGTGCTGAAATGTGATTTTATTTGTATGTTAATAAATAAAGTTACGGGGGGTCAGAGCTAATTGAAAGCCATAGCAGAAGTCTGGCAGTGGTAGCACCCGCCCTTAATCCGATCACATGTCAGGGAGAGTCTGTGTGTTCAAGGACACCACCAGCTTGGAGACACATGCCTCTAATCTCAATACTAACCATAAAAACCTGGAGGTCTGTATAGACAAGCAGTGATGAGAAGGTCATGTGACTGGGTTTACAACCAATGAGAAGACAGATCAGAAAGTCAATAAAAAGACAGACACACCGGAAGTAGGTCTCTTTTTTGCAAGAATGATGGCAGCAGCAGCGAGGGGTAAGAAAGGTGGTTTTAGTCTCAGCTCTTAGCTACTGCTCTGATCTCTTGTGTCCTTTCTCTACAGTTTTGTGGAATGGAGTCATGGGATTCTGCTTTTAATCCTGCTGTGTTCACTCAACATTAATTATTTAGGGATTAATTCATGTTTTACTACTTGTAACATTTATTTAATTTTTTCATTCTTTTAATCTTTCCATTTGTGGGAGCTGCTTATGAGAGGGGGCACACAAATGCCAGGGTACACATGTATAGGTCAGAAGAAAACCTCTGGTGCCAGCCCTCACTTGCTCCCTTATTTGAGACAAGGTCACCTGTGGTTTGTTGCTGCATATGTTAGGCCAGCTGGCCCATGGGCTGCTGTTTCTGTAGGGTCTCCTGTGCCCACCTCTCATCTTCTTGAGGTCTGGAATTCTGTGTAGTATCATGCTCAGCCTTGACATTTCTTGAGGGATCAAAACTGGGATCTTCACACTTGAACACTAATCACTTCACCCTTTCCCCCTGGAGCCATCATCACCCCAGCCCAGTTCACTCTTGATTTATACTAGCTGTATCCCATCTATGGACCCACTAGACTTCGTTGTCCCTGCTCACACAGGTGGAGATTTAGGTTGTCTCCTGTATTTGGAATGCTTTTGAACATTCTCTGGTTCCTGAACGGCCAAAGATAAACTTTCAGAGTTTGTAAGCCGAAAAAGCATTTGTTTTTGCTTCATTTTTGTGAGATATTTTCAGTAACTATGAAATTCTAAGTTAACTGTTTTGTTTTGCTTGGTTTTGTTTCCATTTAGCATTTCAAGGTGTTCTTTATGATTTCTGGCAAGAAATTTTCTTCCTTTTTGGATTCCTTGCTGTATAAGCTATCTCCATGTCTGTATCTAATACTGTTATAATCTATCTGGTTTACTCAGAGATGATCATCTCTGCAGCATGTGCCATCTGTGGGTTCTTGGATCAATGAACTTGCATAATTCCTGCAAAATTATTGGAAATTCCTAAAAAAATTATTGGGAAAATGTCTTTTTCTTTTTCTTATTGCTCCCATTAACATACATGTATAATATGGTCTTGCACATTCTGCTCATGTTAAAATTGTCTGTTCTTTGTGATTCACATGCATATTCATTCTGTTGTTGTGACCTAGTTTTTATTCAGTAAGACTTAATATGCTTCTAACCTTCATTTTATTTTTATTTTCAATCTACCTATTATAATTTTGATCTCTGGAAGTTCAATTTGTAATTTTTTAAAAAATATCTTTCATGTGTCAACTTTTGAGTATAGTTGTAATTGCTTAATATTCTTATTTCTAATTTTAACATCTATGTCATGTTTGGGATTGTCTTACAAATACTGAGTTCTCTCTATATTCATAATTGTTCCTTTGTGTTCCTTTCCAAAGTCATGAATTATGTGCACTATAGAGGAACTATTAATGTGTGTAACATGTATGTGAAGGTTAGAGTACAGCATCACATGTCTTCTCTAGTCACTCTCCACCTTTTTTCAGAGACAGAGTCTAAACCCAGAGTTTGCTTATTCAGATAGACATGTTGACCAATTAGCCCTAAGGATGCTTCTGTCCCCACCTCCCTAACTCTGGCATTCAGGTCTATGTTGCTGGAATCACTTTTTTAAGTGAGTACTAGAGATCTGATCTCAGGTTTTCATGCTTGTGTGGCCAGCATTTTACTGAATGATCAGTCTCTGCATCCCTATGCTTGGCAAATTTTTAATTGAATGACAAATGAGTGTTACCATTTGGTATATGAGATATTTATTGCAATAAACACTACAAAGCTTCATTGTTAAGTCACTTAGAAATGATCTGATCTTTTCAGACCTTTAAGAATTGTTAAGCAGCAGCGCACAGTGCTGCATTCAGGGCTACTTATTTCTCACTTACTATGTCAGGATAATTTTGGGTACCCTGCAAATACCCTGTGAAAATGAAATTTTCCTGTCTGGCTGGGGTAGGAGATAGAGCTCTATTGCCATTGCTTCATAAGCACCAATTATTACATCCTCCAATCTATCTGGCTGCTTCCCTTCTCCCTGGGTAGTGACTTCCCAGAGAGATACAGCAAGTGCAAAGACAGAAACCTCCTACAGGCCATTTATGTTCTCACTCTTTGTAGGTATCTCCTCTCCAGTATATTGCCTGTGAACTCCAAGGACTTTGGTCTCGCCAAGCTTAGTTCCCTTTGTGTCTTGGGGGTTTGCAATGGTCAAACAAGGTTTTCCCTTTTGGTCACTTTGCTGAAAACCATTATGACAGAGCTCATCTCATTTGGTCCCAAATCCCAGAGATAGCACATTCTCTACTAAACAGTAAGTTACTTAGAAACATGGTTTCATTTATTTTTGTACATTTGGGGAGTTATTTTGTAGTAGAGGGAATAAATTAAAAAATTGTTATTTCATCTTTGTTCAATATCCATCCTTAACTCTTTATTCTTAAAACAAACATGATTATGATCTTCCCTTATTTGCATATGAGTAACTGGAGAATTAGTCAATAACTCAACTCACTAGTGTTTAGAGTATGTAAGTGACACAACACCTAAAGCTCTCACACACACTGTGGTATACTGCTTCAAGAAGAAAACAAGAAAGATATGGAAGAAATATTTAACACTGAGGATTTCACAAAACCAGCCAGAGTACTACCCTTGTAAGCTGGTTTAGATACAGATCTTCTTTAAAAGAACAATGAATCAATTATACAATTCTTGGAAGCTACACACAGTAACAATCATAAGACCTGAAGATGTTATTTACTATCTATTGGTCAGTCACCAACTTTGACTCTTTACAAAATTGGCAGACAGGATATCAGGCCTGTTGACAAAACATGGACATTTACTCCATTATTTTTGAGGCATCTCTTCTCTGTCTGAAGAAGTTTCCTTTATACTACAAATGCATATTCTGAAATAGTAATTCTGTTATCTTGTACCATCTAGCACAGAAATTACTAAAACTCATATAATATGGCAGGCTGTAACCACATACAAAGCCATAGTCTCACACACACACACTCTCCTGCAGGGCACCATAATGTTGACCTCTGTGGAAAGTTTTTTTTTTGTTGTTTTTTTTGTTTGTTTGTTTTGTTTTGTTTTATGTTTTCTACAACAGTAAATTCATTTCATCATAAAATATGATGAAATACTCATGACCTTTGAGCATCATATTCAATAGTAAACTACATAGATACAAATAGTAGAGAAATAAGGTTACAAATCATCTAATATGACATGTAATTTCAGATTAGGTCTTAGAGAGGTCCCAAATGTCTAATGATTAAAAATCATAAAAGACATTTAACATTAAGATGTTATTGCTCTTTAGATAATCACTGTTGAATTAAGCAATCAAATCAAGGACCTCCTATTCAGTTTTATCCCAGGTAAGATTCTGCTTAGAATAGGTCCCTCAAATTCATTACGCATATTAAATATTTATTGTTAGGTTGGGGTATAAAAGATGTCAGAAATGGAAGTGGATCCAGCATTCCTCATAGGGAACCTGGAAATTACTTTTCACCTGAACTGACTTAGTCAGGAACCTGGGCTCCAGTCACAGCCTCCCTGTTTTAATCCTAGATTTCTAACTCAAACACTTCTTTTCAGTGTGTCTCTGTCCAGAACTTTACCCTCCTGACTACCTCCTCATTGCAAGAAGGAAAGAGCTGTGCTTCCTCACAAGACGGCAGTGATGACGAAATGTACTAGTGCAGGACAGTTAAGCACTTGCAGGCTTTCAGCATTCAATCTTTGTTACTTACCTTTGTTTGTATGTTTAAATTGAAATGGTCAAAGAAATCTGAGGTCTTTCCATTTTGCTGATTATCTAGATGTCTTTCTAATTAGAATATAATGCCAAAAGATACCTACTTCTGTACTTCTAGTCCTGAGAGTTACTACAGGAAGTAAAACTCCCCGACCCTCAGTCTCAGGGGTGACCAACTGCTGACCTTGTTTATGTGCTGCAGACTTGTGTTATCTATGGCCAACAAAGATCACATACTTGCTGTGAGAGAACTCTACTCTAGTAATCCTAAATTACCCCTGAGTAAAAAACTGTCCTGAGGCCCATAAAGGAACAAAGCGCTCAGTGACATGTGGAAAGCTGCTACAATATTAAGACTAGTCAGTGTACAAAAAGGTTTTACCTATAACTGGCAATGTTCTGGACTTTCTAAGTTTGCTCTCAATGTTATACAAGAAGCTGGGCATTTTCATTATTTTCTGCAACCTATTTGCTTCTCTTTCATTTAACTCATGATGAGAAAAGGAGGGGTAGACATTTGGCTTCCCAACTGATAAAACAGACTCAGGAAATTTCTGGAAATATTAGGTGACTCAAGACACAGGGTAGAAGAAACAAGTAGGCCCATGAGAAGAAACAGGCAAGCAAATGTTAAAAGAAGGAATGAACGCACAGAAGATAAATACCTAAAACCAAGACAAATGTCCATCGTTAGAAATCATTAACACACGACAGTGATTTTAACTCTGACAAGTTCCCACAGGAAAATTCATCCCATGCTATCCAATGAGTTTGATTATGTCATTCATGTGCTAAGGCATGTGCCTGTATTTCCCTCCTGTCACATTACGTGCACATAATTTGGAGATATGAAATATCATTCATGACAGGATCCAGCTTCCTCTAAAAGAGGAAGGTTTATTCTGCTTTCACTTGGATGTAGCTGAAATAAATACTAGAAAATTCCATCCCAATAAATAATTTATATCATTCCAATAACTATCTCTCCTGAGAAAATAGCTTATTTTATTTGTCTATATGTTACTTAACTTACTCAATTAAAATAAGTTTTCTAAAACATGAATGACATTTGTGAGTAGGTTATATCTTAATTAAATGTAGGTACTCTCTAATGTATTAAATGAATGTCTTCTTATTCATATCCTTCTCACCTATAATAATCATTCATATAATGTGTCTAATATATTTTAAATTAAAAGACTTCTGAAGTTCCTATTTAAATTAATCAGTTTCATTTTTTTACTAATTTCTTATGTATCATAAAAACAATAGGCATAAACTGTATTTCAAAACCTGCCTTCATTGGAAAATAGTCATTTAATATGATCCTACTAAAATTAGGAGAATAATACCAATAGATATTAAAGGATTAAATAACCTTTCTGTACTTTTTAAATTGGATTTTTTTGCTACAAACAATATAATAGGCATTATCAAATTAAATTCATCCCACCTGTACTCTAAGACCATGAGTCACTCTGGTCTTAAGGCAAGTACAGTAACTGAAGACAAATAGATTTTGAACTCTTCCACAACTAAAAAGAATAACATATAAAGCAGTGCTACATCATAACATGCTTTATCATAGTGTTAGGCTCAGAACACTGTTTTTTCCCAAAGAAATGTTAATTTCCATCTGAGTTCAGGAAATATGTAAATCTTGGTTCCAAATGACTGCCATTCAAGCCAGGTGAAATCTTAAATCACAAGCTATATGTTCACTGGCTTCTTCAAAAATCTGATTACCTATGAGTCATTCTGTGACATCTGATTCCACCTCATTTCTTTGACTTATAAACCAAGTTCTTCTAAGACATGATAGCCCTTAATAGACAGCTCAATTGTGCCCTCTAGCCTCTTTTAATATACTGCACCCAGAGGTCACATTTAATCAAACTTGCTATGTGGCTCACCAAGCTGCTCACAAATTCAAACAAACAAACAAAAAAAGTACCAGAGGTGTTGGTGATGAAACACTGTGACAGAGCATCCACTTAGAGTGCTAAATGACAGGAAGCATCAATCAAGGAATGTTTCATGAATGACCTCAAAAATCTACAAATAACTTTCCTAAGAAAAAGCAAGACAAGAGATTTTGTTTCGTAGACATTACCTACATAACTACTTAGCATTTATGATTCTGCCTGGAATTTCTCATTGGTTAGATTAGCTGAATATTTTATGAAATAAATGCAACCTAATTTCTCACAGTCATAATAAAATATGTGGATAGGAAGATAAGCTGGCACTCAGATGATGTGTCAAAATGATCTTCCTCAATAGGCAAAATGAAGATGCTTGATGCATAGGCAGATAGGTAAGACAAACAGACAGACAGATGATAGGCAGGGATGACACATAATAGATGGTAGATAGATAGATAGATAGATAGATAGATAGATAGATACACAGACAGACAGATGATAGATAAGAGATGATAGATAGATACCAATTTAGAGAAAAATCCTCAAAAGAATTTGAACAACCTACTCTAACATCTTCTGATACTAACGTTCAATTTTTAAATTTGTTATCTTAGTAAAAATTTGATTTTAAACATATATCATCTGATGTCAGTATTTGTACTATGGGGGAGATTGAGATAATTTTTGAGACTGAAGTGCCCTTTGTTGCTAGAGATGGTAATGTGGTAAAATGCAAGTTGTAACTATACACATAGCCCAAGGCATTAATTTTAGAAAAAAATTGAAATATCTATGTTTATAATCTAATTTGTCTGCAAATTTAGTGGTTAAGCAGGTATGTCCCACCCTTGATAGTTCATGAATATATATGTGAACATATATACCACATGTTCTGAAGCACAAAATAACTGCTGTAAATTTGGAAATGGCCTTTCTATTAGTTGAGGTTTGTTTTCTTTTTCTTTTGTTTATTTGTTTTTGTATTCTCTCACTGCTGTGGGAAAATCCCTAATAGATAGAGCAACTTGTGGGAATGATTTACTTGGGTTCGAAGCTGGAGAATACAGTTCCTTGTGGAAGAAAGCTTATGATGGCAGGAACTTGTGACATTCCCTCACCTTCCATTCCCCTTCTGATTTAGTCCTTATTTGGGTAACTATGGTAATGTAGAAAAATACCTCAAAGACAAGGTGATTCTAGAGCTCTTCAAGTCCACTATCAATACAAATCACCACACCATTATGGACACTTTATTTTAATACTCACTTCTTAGAAAATGGCAGTGAGAAAATCACTTGCTCATGTTCAAAGCAGTGAGTGACAGCATCAGAGCTGATGTCACCATCCCTTGACATCATCTACTTCATGCTCCACGACACTCCATCAGAAATCACTTTGTCATTCCCAAGGCTACATGAAAACGATTTTGTTAGCTCTCTCTGTATTTGTAGAAAACACCCTTTTCCTGTTCATTTTTGGAACTTAATGTTCAAAGTTTGAGTATAACTGGTCTATATATTGAGTTTTAGTCCTACGTTTAGAGAGGAAGCACTTGGTCCTCAACTGATTAAAACTGCACTTAGACTTATAAAGTACTATATTAATATTCACGGTATTATTTAAACTAGGAACAGATTTCAGCAAACTCTGCCTTATAATAGAAGGTGTAAGCTGAACTTAACGTTCTATGATAGTAACAGATGACAAGACAAAGTGTGAAAATCACATTCTTGAGCTAAACTGTCTAAGAAAAAAACACAGGAATCAAATGTACTAATGTTAGTATGATTGACTTTCAGTACATTATAATACAAAAACAGACAAGATATTTAAATGAAATTTTTCAGACTAGCTGACATGTTCTAACCTAAAAGACTATCATGTAATTTGTTGCCATCATGTCAATGTCTTGTGCTTAATACTGATTTAAAACTAGTAATAATGATATCTAAAGAGTATCATGCAAGAAAATGATTCCAGCAATATATGTGCATATATTCATTCAATCACCAAAACAAGCTATAAAGCAAATAGTATCCTCATCTCTCAAATATGTGAGCTGCATCTGCCAGAGCCTGATGAGTGCTCCAACAGAACCAATGGGGTTAGATAGAAACCAGGAAATCTAGTGTCAGGATACATGTTTTTCATAAGTACATTACTCCACAAAAGGCAATGCAATCGACATAATTACATCCACAGATACTGAAATAAACTGCAGTGGAAAGTAATGAGTAAAGGAACTATGGCAATTGAAAATTCACAGGCAAAGAGGCCAGAAAATTCCCAAAGGAACATGAGGAAATAAATCTTTCTCTTCCAGCACTGAATAAATCCAACACATGGAGTCAAATATTTCATGGATATTCATTTTTGGCCTGAAAATTTTCTAATTAGTCATTTTCAAATCTTCAGAACATGGATATTGTGAGTAGCTGCATAGGGTCTTGAAATAAATTAATGTGTAATAACACTAATCCAACTTTAGAAAAATAAGTATTAATCTGAACAAGTTCATTAAGATTTCCTACATAGTGACTACATATTCTGAAGGAGAAAAAGTAGAAACTTCAAAACATCACTTTTAACTTGACTTTAAAGGTAACAAAGTGGCTGTTGCATCTAACTTGGTCTTTATTTTCTAGAAGGGTCTCAAAAAGAAAATCCCGCTGCACAGGCAGAGATGGATCTGCAGGTCTCAGGGGACTTTTCTAGGTGATGTGAGGACAAAGGTGCTTCCCTAGTCTGTATACCTTCAGAAGGGCTTCCTGAAGAACTCTACATTTGGGCAAAACCTGTCTAGGCAACTTCCAGAGAGAAAGGCAGAGCCAAAGTAAGAAGCTGGAGAGCCTTGGACTGATAACTCCTGCTCATCTGGTTATAGATTTAGGCCCTCTGAAACATTACAAGTAGCCAGCACATATGGAGTGTCTCCTTCAGCCTACAATCCCACAGGAGATACACACGTTTATGAATTAATCACAGGCACCTTATTGCCAATCAGCTATAACTGCTCTGACACAGACTTATGGAATGCTGTAGGTAGAAGTTAGAGGTAGACATATTTTTTATGAGCAAATTAAATAATGAGTCTTGAACATTTAAGCAAACAGAAACTAAGAAATAAGAAAATAAGCATCTCAACATACAGTACTTTTAAATCTATAAAATAGAAGTGCTTTTATCTCTTAAAACATCTCATAATGAATTATTGGCAATTTCAAATGCAGTACATAGCTATCCAAATGAAACTTTGACCTTTTAAATAGATCAGACAGACCTGAAAACACTGATCAGGTAACAACCTGTTATATAAACAAACTACCTGAAAATTTAAGAAAGAGTTACACTCACAATGTATCACTCTTTCAAAAAAATTATCCATATGGCATATGGAATCTTATTTTTCTGATATAAGGAAATCAAATTTTGCCTCAGGAAGATTGTTTTCCCCCCAAAACCATAATCATCATCTTCCACTTAGCTCGATGCACCATTCAGTTTTACATGGCTTACTTTTATCATAAAGCTGCCTTTACATGGTTTCTCTCTTAACAAACATGGACTGTTGTTTAAAAATCAATCTAGAAATGTTCATACATATCACATGCTGTAAAAGTTGGTAAGTTATTGCCATCGTGAACTATAATGTATTTCAAATTTCATAACAAAAAATGCACCCCCAAAATAAGTCCCAGAATCATGAAAATCTCCAGTTCCCAGCAATGACATTAAGAATAAAATGACTTTAAAACTGTAGGAATTAAATCACAATTTATTGTTAATAATTTATGTCAGTTTTAGAATGCTATCCAATGACAGCAGTTTTTGACTTTCAGTTAATATTAGTCATACTACTCCTTTGTAACGAAGTGACTTACACTATTCCCACCTCGAGGATACAGAGAGACGTCAGTGAATGAGTATTCACCTACAACTTAAGGAGGGGTTGAGAAATGCAGGAGATCTATCCATAGTACTGCCTTTGATAGGATATCTTTCTTGATTTAATAGATATTTCATTTCCTTTTTCAAAAACTCAAAAATATCCCTTTATCATCGGCTTTCATAAGAATATCAAATTTTTTCCTGCATCTATTCTGAAAGTGGAACGTTTATTTTCTTAAAAATGTTATTTTTCTTAAATATTTATTTTCTTAAAAAAATCAAACAGGAAAGAGTTAACATGAATATCTCTGTCCAACCCCTCCTACAGGAAAAAAATTCAGGCTTTTCGACCTTAATTCATACAGACAAAAACTATGGGAGAATCACAAATTAGTTCTGCAATGAATAAAGCATTGCAATCTTAGTTGTCAGCATAAAAGGCATCTCTCCAAAGCTCTGGTCCAACTTAATAACTTTAAAAAAAAAATCGGGATTCTATGAGCCTCAAGCATGATTGACACTATTACTGCCTTTCCTTTTTTTAAAGACTGCCTTTGAGAACCAAAGGAATAAAACAACCTCAGTATGTATGTTTTGCAACTAAGACTATAGAGCACAATTTCTTTTCTTCTGGAAAAGAAATAATGGAATATTCTTCCCTTTAGCATTCCCTATGAGAAAGAAATATCTAGTCAACTTTCATCAGGTAAAAACACAAGTCAGAAATGTCCTGTTCTCTTATGTCCTGTATAATATTTTGATTTTACTACCAGATACTTGTATATTTACTATTAGCTACCTGTAATATATAAAATATAAACATACATACATAAATACACACACACAAATATACACACATGTGCTTAGAAATCCAACCAAAGAAGTGCTAAGGAGCTTCCAAAGGGACTTGGAAATAATACAAATTGTGAATAACAATCTCCTATAAATCATTAGAAAATTCTCTTTGTGTTAAGTAAGCTTACTAAGGTCTCAGAGGACACATGACTCTTTCATCTGTCAGCTAAATCTTTGCACTGTGCAATAAACATAGCTGGAAAAACTTAAATATCCCCACAAAATGGGAAAGTGGATCTGTGAACTACCCTTCACATAAATCTTGAGAGACAGAAAGAGATATTTGAAATTCAATATTAAATCATTTTTATAAAATGCCTCAACCTCTTTCAGGTAACAATATCTGGTTGAACTGACTGAGAGATTCCAATATAAAGAAATACAATCTAATCTATATTTAGTCTCACAAAACAAACCCAGCAATCATCAAAACACTAATGTCATTCAATCTTGTCAGGTAGAGTTTCCCAAAGCAGGTAGCTATCCACCCAGGCTCAGATTCCCACAGGAAGCAAGATGCTAGCCAGCACTTACTCTAACAGCCTCCCCTCACCCCATCACCACAGTTTCCTTTCCCACCAAGCAACAGCCCCTTCTGTATATAGCATTATCAACTACAGCTTGCCATTTTCATTCCTTCAGCCTATGAATCAATAACTCCTTTATTTCAACTAAAGTATCTCTTGATTAAAATGTTAGTAAAAAAAACTTAGAGTGATATGTAGTTCCAAAAGTTCAAATTTGCTGTTTTCAGGTAGAAAAATCAAGCTCTGTGCTTCAAATTCAAAGGGTTAAACTATTTTGGTTTTCAAATTGTTGTTTCTTTGAAACAGATTCCTACTTAACATCTGCAAACTTCTCAATTCCTGTGATGATGGCACTTACTTTTTCAAATACATTGCTTCTGCCCCATTATATAGAGTCCAAAGGACAGTCCCTAGAAGCCTCTGCCTGCACACATGGCACTTATTATGAACCCCTTGCTTATAAATTGGTTGCACGAAACAAGTTCAAACCCTGTGCAACAGGTTCTGCTATTGTATAAACATAAGCTCCTAATACCATAACAGGAAGCTTCAAGACAACAACGCAACTATCACACCAATCAATGCAGTTTCAATCTTAATTCTTTCGAGATATATGAGGCCACGGTAGCTAGTCAAGAGAAGTTTGTTTTCCCCAGACTCTCCCACAGTCTCAACCTTAAGTGTACGGTTAATGGAAGGAACTGTGTCACAGCCCAGGTGTGCACGCCTTTCATTGATTTACTGCACATGACTAGCTTTAGTGCTCAGCTGACGACAGGAAGAGCGCTTTGGCAAAGGTCTGACAAGTCCTTATCCTTAAGTTCCCTATTGCTTCTGCTGTTTGTTCCCAAAACTATCACAGTAAAACAAATGACAATCTAAGATTTCTAGGCTTTGTCATGTCAGTGTGAATTCAAATTAAAAACACACCTCCGAACTATTAAGACGGGTCTACGTTTATTCCCAGCCCCCCTGGGAAGGGAGAGAGTGGGCACTTAAAAGCGATGGATTTCATGTGCTCAGTACACTTAGATCTAGTTACAAGTGTATTAAGTTATGTCTAATAGAAAGACACTGTCTGCTCGAGTGTTTTATCACAAAGTGATGTTATTAAGCATATCAAGTATTCCCATGCTCTCTTTGGATTCTTTGATTTTTATTCTCCCTTTGTTAGACACAGACCACAAGGAGAAATATTGCAGGAACAATACCCAGGCAGCACATGATGCCAGCCATCAATGCTGTTTCCCTAGCTGTGTATCCAGCATAAACTCAAGCTTTCTTATAAAGCTACACGTTTGCTCCAGATAGAGCTTTGCCTCTTCCCTGGCTAAGCAGCACCAGCATGCTACAATGAGTCTCTGAGCGTGCAACATCGTGCTTTGTGCAGCTGGGGATAACGGATTGTCGGTCTCCAGGCATCCATCACCTACAACACTGGCAAACTCAACTAGGGTTTTGGTGGCTAGCTGCAAGGGAAACAATGTGCTCTGAGCTACAATCCGACCAGCGAAGGAAAGGTTCCAGCAAGCAGCCAGCCGAGGGGAGAGGAAGAAAGCTCTGTACTCTTACCTCCACATTGAAATACTGCTCCGTTCCGCAGACCGTAGCACATAAAATCCAAAGCAAGGTTTGCAAGAAAAACACCCCTGAACGATGCACGAAATCCAACCTTCTTCCAGTGCTGAATGCGAGTAAGATCATAGTGAACTGTGCCTCTACGGATGGACGAGCTCCCCTTCGTTTTCTCCCTCTTTCCTAAAGCCCACTCCCTCGTTTCCTTTAAAAAAAAAAAAAAAAAAAAAAAAAAAGTCCTCGGGTGGGTAAGGAGCTTGCAGGTTCACCCACCCCTCCAGGGGAGGAGATCAGCGTCGGGGCAGGCAGTCAGGGAGGAGTGGAGGAAAGGCAGGGTCAGCGGCGGCGAATGTTCACCATCCTCACCCTGCTGTCGCCCGGAACGTGGCGCCCAAGTTCAGCTGCGGTTCCGACTCCCAGCGCCGCGGAGTCGCAGCCGCCCCTCCAGCCCGTGCGTCCTCCGCCTCCTCCACCTCCTACGCCGCCGCCGGTGCCCCCAGTTTCTGCGGGAAGGGCCTCCGCCGCTCCCAGCTCACTGCCTCTGCTGTTCCTTCCCTCCTCTCCGCTCCCCTCCAGAATGTTCACGCGGAATCTACATAGCTCCTCCTTCTCGGGGTCTGCGATGCTCTCAGGGGCCCCGCGCGTGCACACACTCAAACCACACGCGCGCGCGCACGCTCCGTCCTAGACACACACACACACAGACACACACACAGACACACACACAGACACACACACAGACACACACACACACACACACACACACACACACACACACACACACACACACACACACGTACACAAGGCCCCGAAACACACGCAGGCGCGCTTCTTAAAGGAGAAGGCTCATAAAGGCTGCCTCTTGGCTACCGTATGAAACCCTGGATTAGGTACCCGGTCTTTGAGCAGGGCCCTAGTTGGTGATGAACTCTTTCTCCTTATTACCTGCTCTCATCCAGAAACCTGGTACTAGGACCCCCGGAAGAATCCATTCCTACATCTCCCCTGGCCCCTAACCTCACATCTAAAAACAGTGCTCCCCTCCCCAACCAGTGCTTGGGTGGGGCTTGGGCTGTGGACCCTCTTGGAAGCTGAGGAGCAGACCAGGCCTGGTCTTGAAGAGTATTTGGCATCTTATTTGGAGAGGTTCAAAGAGATCCCTGGCGCTGGAAATCAGAACAACACCCAGGTTCCTGTGAGTTGCTTGATGGTGTGGGTCAGTAACCAAGGCTGATCAAGTTTGTGAGATGGAGATGGCAAACCTGCCATCAAAAACTTTGTGAGGGTCCCTAATCCTGTGGCCTGGTATCTCCCGGGATCATTGTATTCTACCTAATAGGCTCAGGGAATCAGCAGTTTTGGGTCGGAGAGCAGTCAAATTCAGAATCGGCATTAAACTACCCTCTTCAAATGAGTGCTGAACATACATTTGATGACTCCAAAGACAGGGTCCTTAAGAGGAAGCAGAGCTCCCCACCCCACCCCACCCCTGCTCCAGGGGTGAACAGCTGACAAGGGCGAGAGGAAGATGCTAAGAGCAGATCAGAGGGGGAGGGGGGGACATCTGGAAAGAGCCCAGAGAACTGCAGGAGCTGGAGAGAGCCTGCTGGCATACCAGGCTAGCAAACAGAGGCAGGGGACTTCAGAAGAGGCTGCAAAAAGGGACGTGAACAGAGGCAATGTGAGACAGTGGACAGAGGAGGCAGCAACTACCAGCCCTTGGCAGGTGACTTTTGGATGAAGAGAGAGGGGGAAGGGAAGGAGGCAGGCATCTGTCTGAGGGCAAGGCCAATAAATGTGCTTCTGCTTGGCAGCCAGTAGAGGGAAAGAGGAGCCCACAGGAGAGAAAAGCAGCCAGAGCAGTGGGGAGCAGTGTTCCAGGTAGATGACAGCTGCCTAGGCAAAATGGAAGAGAGAACTGA
The DNA here is from genome assembly GCF_903995425.1 of Onychomys torridus. Classification (NCBI taxonomy): domain Eukaryota; kingdom Metazoa; phylum Chordata; class Mammalia; order Rodentia; family Cricetidae; genus Onychomys; species Onychomys torridus. The sequence goes on along the minus strand of NC_050444.1, from coordinate 19,456,256 downwards.
CAAGATGTATTTCCTGGTCAGTCAGTAAAGCAAGAAGCAGAACACAAGAGGTCACATTTAGTAAACAGATGGAAAATGTTGAAAAACAAAAATAGTTTGCCGAGCATTGTAATAATGTGTGTATGATATGTGGCTGGTGGAGGATGGGCAGAAGAAAAGAAGTTTCCGGTTATTGCTTCATTAGAACCGTTGGGACACATTCAGCCACTTGAGTTGAGACTCGGGGAGCTCTCTAGGACTGTCTTCCCTGTGGGTGGGTGTCATGAAGACATATTAAAAAGCATGCCATACACTGCAGGCTGTTAAAATTTGCAGAATGTTTCTTTCAGTCACAGTATTTCATTTGATTTTCACAACATCCTTGAAGTTGGGTGGATTGCTGGGCCTTGCTGGTCTCCAGCTCAGCTGATAAAGAAAATCCTAGAAATCCAAGTTCCAGAAAGACCTTCTCAAGGAATTAAAGTGTGAGCAACAGACCAGGGTGCCTGGTATTCATTTGGCTGTCTGTGTGACAGGACTAACACCTGTCCAGCCCTCCTCCCTCCCTCCCTCCCTCCCTCTCCCTCTCCCTCTTCCTCTCCCTCTCCCTCTCCCTCTCTCTCCCTCCCTCTCTCCCTCCCTCCCTCCCTCTCTCTCTCACACACACACACACTCACACACGGAATTATTTTATATGTACATTATATCTAAAAAGATGCAAAGTTAAAGAGCAAAGATGATGACAATAAAAGTTTTAAAATGTTTCTTGTCACCTAAAGTTTGTTGAAAAACTGAAACAAATTTACAAAAGAACACCAGGAAGAAAAAGCTTTAAATTATGAAGGCCTTACTAAATAAGCCAGAATATTAGAGGACTGTTATCAAGAAAGAGGAAGAGGTGGCTGGTGGGGAGAGGGGGGCACGCCTTTAATCCCAGTATTCTGAAGGCAGAGCCAGGCGGATCTCTGTAAGTTTGAGGCCATCCTGGTCTAAAGATGGAGATCCAGGACAGGCACCAAAACTACACAGAGAAACCCCGTCTCAAAAGCCAAAAAAAGAAAAAGAAAAAAAAAGAAGAAAGAAAGCAAAGAGAAAGTGAGTGGGGCCTGCTAGGTGCTAAGCAAGGAGTCATTTCTCTAAAGAAACTTGGAAAGGAGAAAGAGATGGATGGTTGTGTGCAGAAGTATGTGGATGGAGGTGGGCTTGCAATAATATATTAAAGTAAGAAATCAATCTCAATTAAGTAAAAAAAAATAAAAATAAATACTTATCTATAGAAGGGTGTCTTTAAAGTTATTCATGGGATTGGCCATGCTTATAAAGAGATAAAAACACAAAATTTCAAAAGCAATCAAACTGGACAAAGGGGATGAGCTCAGAAATTTATACTTTCAAATAACAATCCTAAGGAAAGAAAGAAACATTCAAAACAGGAAATACTAAATTTAGGAACATTTAAAAAAGATAAAAAGTGAAATTATTCATGTACATTTATTAATCTGAATTATTAACATTCACCAGTGAACAATGAAAGAAGATATTTGAGATTCCAGGAACAACTAACAAATAAAACACAGTCTCATTTTAATAATGGAATTCAGGATGCATAGTTCAGTGAAAGAGATATCAGTTATCACAACATTGTAAGGATTCAAGTAGTCATATATGAAAGATACTCTACAGTAGACTATAATAAGCAACTGATACTCCCTGAGGGTCTTTGGAGAAAGCCTCCCAGAGTAAGTGATCCTCATAGAATCTTGGAAAATATATAGAAATTAATGAGGGAGATAAGAAACAGAAGGACATTTCAGACCTGTTGTGCAATGAAGCAATGAATATGCAAGAAGATATTTGTAGAAGTATGGATATTGTGTAAAGGGTAAATGCTGGAGCATGTTTAAACAGTCAAGGTTAGAGGTCACTGGGATGAGGAGCAAGGAAGAACAATGCATGTCAGACTCAGCTTAATGCTTTTCCTGAAGAAATTCTTAGAAAGAGGTCATTGAATTTGTTCTGCCTTTGTGAGGTATGTGAACTATGGAAAATCACTTTCTCAAAGTCCTTCTATCTTGTGTTTCCTAAAATATCTTTGTAGACACTTTTCATGCTTCACTAATGAATCTGGAATAATAATACCTGCTATGGACTCAGCTGAAAACCTACAGATAGATACTCAATTTTATTGTCAGAGGTTTGCATTCCATTTCTAACCTATTGACTGTGCTTCTTTTTAAGGCCCAGGGATATAGGAAATTCCCTGTTCTCATATCTACTAATATGTGAACTTCTTAGTTAGTGGTTTTCTCGGAGAGGATGTTGATAACCTATCTAAAGTAAATTAAAATACTGATTACCATTTTTCCCTTTAGGATGTTAATGAAATCTTTCCTCACAATTCCTGTCTCTTGCTGTGTGTGCATTTCGTCATAGGCCTTCTCTGTTATAGAAATTTCAGAAAACTAATAATCTCATAATTACCTGTGACTAAAGAAATTGGAGGAGAGGAAACTAACAAGAAAGCTAAGGAGAAAGTGTAATTGCCCTGGCAAAGGCCAATGGCAATTCAATAAAGTGCCACCTGGGTGATATGGAGACTGAGACAGCAAATAATACCTCTACCCTTCCAGAGAACAACAGCAGATAACTATGTGAGCAATAGGTGACATGTTGGTGTTTCAGGGTGAGTATAACTGCTTACAAAACAACAGAGGTAAATTATATTCTTTATAAATACCATTGAACCAGATTTCTTAGAATATAGTCTTAAAAATTATTTTTATAGTGAGAAGTTACATCAGCTGTTCTACCACAACAGTATATGTACTTCCTTCCATATTTGTATCAGTTAAACCTATAAAGCTTTTAAATAATAAAAAAAAAAAATCCAATGCATACCAAATTAGTGTCAAGCCATTGGCACACCATTACTACAGGGGGTATGCATATGTAAATCAGACCTTGTTATTTAAATTTGCTGTCTGGATGGAATTTTAAGGCTTTGGAAGTTGTCAGAAATGAATACTTACTGATTCCACCAGCTCTCCTTGTGACTCACAATCATGAGAAAATTGAGATGCCCTGTTCTAGGGTTTGCACACAGTAGAGGTCCTTACACTTAATCGACCACTGTAATATTAGTAACATCATATTTGTGTCAAGTTGCTGACTGATTCCAACCAGGTAACCCTTATGGTGCTGAAATGATACTCATTTCCTGAGAAATAAAATCACATGAGCTGAAGTTATTTATATGACTGATTACTTTGGGTAGCATGGTATTCCTTGACAAATTATATGATCATTAAGAAAAATTGGGAAGAAGAGTTCAGTGGACAAGATGTTTACTGTACAAACAAGAGGACTAAATATTAGATGCCCTGTACTCAAATAAATGCCAGACATAGTTGATAACCCCAGCACTTGGATGTGGATCTCTGGAGCTCACTAGCAAACCAATATAGCAGGAAAGATGAACCCCAGGTTCAGCAAGGGATCCTGTCTCTAAAAATAAGGTGGAGAAATAAGTGAGGAAGACATTGTGGTAGTACTGTTTTGTGTCCACATGTGCATGCATGGAGAAACACACCAGAACACACATAATTATCAGCACACACAAAATACATATATACACTCACTGAAAAGAAGAAAAAAATGCTAGTTGTATCATTGCCAGTGAAAATAACATTTTCTCCTATGTTTCCTTGATTTATTCTCTATTTTCTCCTCCACAATTGTCTGTTTCACAAATTATTGGTCATTTGTTTGTCAATTTTTCCTTCATTAAACACTCATTAATTCCCATTAAATAACAACCACTAAAGATATGAGAAGATAAATGTGAAGTGAGTTAAGATGAAGTAACTTAGATTGGCTAGGTTCTAAGATTAAGAAGAAGAAAGTCTTGGATATTAAAGTTGTTTTCACTTGTAATTATGGTTGAAATAAAGATATGACAGTATAAAACACTTAACAAAATGTTTAGCAAAATTTAACAAGTATCCAGGGTTGGCCCCAGCTCCTCCAATTCTCTTGATCTTGGAGTGTTTGAAGTTCAGAGGTCCAAACTAGCTTAGGCGGGTGTGAAAGCCTGCAGATTGGAGAAGAAAAGAAATAATGGACCTTATGTCATTTGGTCACTTCCCTCTTAAGATTTTATCATGTACTCCTATTGTGGTGATTTTTTTCAGATCTATTTCTTCAAATATAAATTCAGTTCTTGGATCTCAAATTCATATCATCATTTTTACTTGAAACTCAGCATCTCCTTCAACAAGCTCACCACTTTTTCTTTATGTGAGTTTTGCTTGCTTGTCTTTAGTTTCCTCATTTCAGCCGAAACCCACTAATTAACCAACCTTTGACCCTTGTGTTATTTATGTCCAGTACTGAATCAGAAGCCAGTAGCTATGGCATCATTTTGTCCATTACCACTCTGATTCATTCTTTTCCCTGTACTGCAGTTAACTCTTGTCCCTGTAAATTCATGCTCTTGAGCATTCATGCATTGCAGCATTTCTATCATGTTGTGTATCATATATACTTTAGGGTTTTTATTTATATTGTTAGTTTGTTTCCTATGGTCCTGAATATCAGTCTACTGGGACCACTCCTTAATTAGCCTTGTTAACACAGCTATACATTCTAAAATTGGAAGAATATCTTTAAAGTCCTCTTCCTAAATTCCTAAATAATAATAATTCCTTAATAATGAAAGGATAGAAAATTGAGGCTCACCAAATTTAGAAAGTTATGTGAATAGTTAGTAAAGGAAAATAGTGTATATTTTTATTTGTACTATATTGCTTATTTATAAGCAAAGTAATATTATAAATGACTTTAGACCTATAAGAAAATAGTATGAAAAAAATAACAACCCATGTGTCTTAGTTAGGGTTTCTATTGCTGTGAAGAGACATCATGTTCCCAGCAACTTTTATAAAACTCTTATAAACATTTAATGTGGTGGCTTTCAGTTTCAGAGGTTTAGTTCATTATCATTATGATGGACATGGCAGCATTCAGGCAGACATGGTGCTTGATCTGAGAGTTCTGCATCATGATTGGCAGGCAACAGGAAGTGAACTGAGATACTGAGTGTGGCTTGAACATGTATGACACTTCAAAGCCTGTCTTCACAGTGACAACTTCCTCCAACAAGGCCACACCCACTCCTACAAAGTTGCACTTCCTAATAATGACACTTCCTTTGGGGGCCACTTTCTTTCAAATCATGTTAAGAAATAGTTTCATTGTTAATATAGTGGTTGTATGCAAATAATTAAGATAGTCTAAAGTGCAAGAGTATTCTTGATTACTAATTATGTCATAGTTTCATAATGATAGATCTGATGAAAAATGAGAATCATAATGGAGCTGGTTAGTCCAATAGCAGAATTGAGAATCCCTTTAGACATTTATATAGCATTGGGAAATTTAGTCTTTCTGGTTTTATTGTCTTTATACAGTGGGATTCCATGTTCATAAAGAGTTGTGAGAATTCAATGAGATATTTATGTGCAGAAGGTCCAGGAAATGTATAAATAATAAACATCAGAGTTAATTGCAACTGTATTATCTAATATATATAATATACAACTTAATATATGCGGCGAGCTCCTCGACCAGCGAGGAAGAACGACCACCATTCGAGGATTCTTCTCAGATCACACTTTATTGGAGCGCCTCTTGATTGAGGGAGAGCAGGAGGTGAGGGGCCCCAAGAACCAAAAGGCAGCTGCTTATATAGGGAACCAAGCGAACGGGTCAATCTATGATTGGATCCCACCAGAATGCAAGCACGGGGAGCCACGGGATAGGCTGAGGACATAAGGCCAAATTACCATATACACACATGCGCAAACCTCGAGGCTCACAGCCCAGCAAGCATAGCCAAATATGGAGTTGTTTACAGCAAAGCTGTCAGGAAGTCGGTGCCATCTTAGAATGGTGACTCCCTACATCTCCCCCCTCTTTATTAATTAAGCAACAGGAGAGAGTAGAGGTCCGATCTCTGATAAGACCTTCAAGTACCCTTTTCTCAGAGATGGGATATTGATACTGACCCATATGCAATCGGACTTGCTCTCCTTGAAGGAAGGAAAACGTCCTACTCTCCAAGTGCAGTGCATGAGCCTGGCATCCTGTGCCCAATACAAATACTTCACCCAATCAGGTCCTCACCTCATGATGTGTTGACCGATCGAAGGTGAGTAAACAAGATAATTATCCACACACCTTCCCGAGTGCAATGGACTAACTAGTCCTAGGGGTGCAAAGGCTATGTGAACTTATCATTTGTTCTTTAAGGCAGAAAGCCAGATCTGAGGGGAGGAGCCACACTCCAGAGCAGCTAATGCCTGAGTGATAATGACCTTGTCCTTTTTTGTACGTGCTCACAAACGGCAGACCAACCACAGACAAAGCACACACCCTCCAAGACAGCATGCCAAAAATATATCCACCCCCACCCACTCCTTAAACAGGGAAAGGGCAGAAGAAATCCAGGAAGTTAATCCCTCCGCCAGTCCGGTGTCCACCTGGGTCGAGTTCACCGTGACGATAGCCACCCTCAGTTGTTCCATCAGGTTGTCGAATTCTCCCATCCAATTGCCTAAAAGATAACTGGACAACTGTTTAGACAGATTTACAGCACGGGTAAAGTTTTCATACTGGATACTAGTCACACACAACCCAGCATAATTCTATTGACAGCCGAGCTGGGCAATCTGCCAAAGGGTGTCAATTTGCGCTTATTGGTCGCAGCCTCTTCATTAGCAAACTCAAATCAGGAAGGCCTTCCAATCTAAGTATTGGCCTGGGCTCAAGCACCCACATGCAAGCCCGCTCCAATCACTGGGTGTCATGCAGTGCCTGTTTAAGGCCTCCACCTGGGCTACAGTGAAAGAGGCTGTGATCCCGTAGGTCCGCACTGACTCAGCCAAGGATTTTATCACCTTGAATACAGTAGCTTGTTAAGAGCCAGAAAAATTGGGTGCGATGAAGAAGCGCCCATGTCTAAACTTTTCAACCTTTTAAACAATGTTTCACTTTCACTCTTGGTAACCTTTTAAACAATGTTTCACTTTTACTCTCTCTTTGCCTACAGAGAAGAGCAAAATCCTCCTAGCTTTCACTTTCGGCTTGTCCCGCTCTCTCTTTGTCTGCAGAGAAGAGCAAAAACCTCCCTGCTTTTGTTGCAGGTTTCCAATTCATCTGGGAATTCCTTTAACCCTGCTTTTGTCGCGGGTTCCCAATTTACCTGGGATTTCCTTTAACCCCGCTTTTGTCGCGGGTTCCCAATTTACCTGGGATTTCCTTTAACCCTGCTTTTGTCGCGGGTTCCCAATTTACCTGGGATTTCCTTTAACCCTGCTTTTGTCGCAGGTTCCCAATTTACCTGGGATTTCCTTTAACCCTGCTTTTGTCGCAGGTTCCCAATTTACCTGGGATTTTCTTTAACCCCGCTTTTGTCACGGGTTCCCAATTTACCTGGGATTTCCTTTAACCCGCCGCTCCGTGTGTTGAGTTCTGAATCCCCTTCGACCCCTCACCTGGTGTCCGAGTTTCCCGGTGTCCGAGTTTCCCGGTGTCCGAGTTTCCTGGGTTTCGGCACCAGCTGCGGCGAGCTCCTCGACCAGCGAGGAAGAACGACCACCATTCGAGGATTCTTCTCAGATCACACTTTATTGGAGCGCCTCTTGATTGAGGGAGAGCAGGAGGTGAGGGGCCCCAAGAACCAAAAGGCAGCTGCTTATATAGGGAACCAAGCGAACGGGTCAATCTATGATTGGATCCCACCAGAATGCAAGCACGGGGAGCCACGGGATAGGCTGAGGACATAAGGCCAAATTACCATATACACACATGCGCAAACCTCGAGGCTCACAGCCCAGCAAGCATAGCCAAATATGGAGTTGTTTACAGCAAAGCTGTCAGGAAGTCAGTGCCATCTTAGAATGGTGACTCCCTACAAATATACATACAGTATGTGGGCAGGAAAGACCAACTGTGCCTGGCTACTGTTTAGAGTGAAGATCTGTTGGGGAGAAACAACTGTTTTGCTATTAATTGGCATTAATACAAATGATAAAGTTTATCATAATTCAGCAAAAGAAAAAGAGCTTTAGCATCACAGATTTTAATATTTATATGGAAATATAATTAGTTCTTTTTAAACTATTACACATTGTATTAGGTGTACTTTTTATTAGTTCACTGCCAAAGAGAAGAAAATAGAAAACAGAATGGAAATTAGATTTGCTTTTATTAAAAGTCACAAAACTACAATGAAAATTTATAATGTGAAACTGAGAATTTTTCATTAAAATAGGAGTATTGGATTGAAATCTAAACTTGAGTTCATGAAACCTCTTATCAGCTAATTTCCAACCATAAATGAGAGAACAAGCATCCAAATGAAATACCCTTTGTTATGTCTTTTGGAAGAAAAATAAAAGTAAATTAATCCATATCAGCACACTTAACATTAAACAAGGATAAAATAAAAAGAGGAAATAGCAAATATTCTTAGTTCTAGTATGTTTATGTTTTCATTATACATTTTATCATTCTGAAATTGTTCAATCTGCATTATCTTTAATGTCTTCTGTACTAGGGTAGGCAGAGTTATTCTGTCCTTGTTTCCCACTATTGAACTCAAGATGGTAATGGAGGTAGTTTTGTCCATACCGTTCCTGATTACTGTTTGTTCCTGTGCTGAACAGTGGTTGTAGTACTATCTTAGAGTTGGCCAAGACTTACTCCTAACACGCAGTTATAGTATCCCTCCAAGACAATTTCCTTATAAAGTATATTAGCTTTCTGGTTGTTTTAAGAGTTTCATTAAGGCATCTGCCTCTATTTAATTAAACCTATGCTTTTCTTTTAACTTCAGTTTAACAGATTAGTGACTCAATCATGTTAAATTATTAAAGTATGGATGTCTACAACTCTAGAGGTATATAAAAACTTTTTTATTATATTTGTGTTTTTATTTTACATATCAGCCATGGGTTCCTCTGCCCTCCCCCTCCCACTCCCACCCCCACATTCTCCCCAGCCCCTCCCCTCCATTCCCATTTCCTCCAGGGACAAGACTTCCCTGGGGATTCAGCTCAACCTGGTAGATTCAGTACAGGCAAGTCCAGTCGCCTCCTTCCAGGATGAGCAAAATGTCCCTGTGTAAGCCCAAGGTTCCAAACAGCCAGCGCATGCACTAAGGACAGGTCCTGGTCCCACTGCCTGGGTGCCTCTCAAACAGTTCAAGCTATTCAATTGTCTCACTTATCCAGAGGGCCTGATCCAGTCGGGGGCTCCTCAGCTTTTGGTTCATAATTCATGTGTTTCTATTAGTTTGGCTATTTGTCCCTGTGCTTTTCCAATCTTGGTCTCAATAATTCACACTCTTACAGTCCCTCTTCTTTCTCAACAACTGGACTCCTGGAGTTCCACCTGGGACCTCGCAGGGGATCTCTCCATCCACTTCCATCAGTTATTGGATGACAGGGTGTTTGGCCATCTGATCACCAGACTAGGTCAGATCAGGCTTTCTCTCAAGCTCTATTATAGAGCTACCATAATTAAAACATCTTGTTACTGGCATAAAAACCAACATGTGGACCAATGGAATTGAATTGAAGACACTGACATTAACCTGCACACCTATGAACATATAATTTTTGACAAAGAAGCTAAAACTGTACAATAGAAAAAAGAAAGCATCTTTAACAAATGGTGCTGGCATAACTGGATGTCAACATGTAGAAGGCTGAAAATAGATCCATATCTGTCACCATGCACAAAACTTAAGTCCAAGTGGATCAAAGACCTCAACATAAATCCAGTTACTCTGGACCTGATAGAAGAAAATGTAGGAAGTAGTCTTGAACACATTGGCACCGGAGATCACTTTCTAAATTTAACACCAGTAGAACAGACATTGAGAGAAACAATCAATCAACGGGACCTCTTGAAACTGAGAAGCTTTTGTAGAGCAAAGGACATGGTCAACAAGACAAAGTGACAGCCTACAGAATGGGAAAAGGTATTCACCAACCCCACATCTGACAAAGGGCTGATATCCAGAATATATAAAGAACTCAAGAAATTAGACATCAAAATGCCCAACAGCCCAATTAAGAAATGGGCTATAGAACTAAACAGAGAAGTCTCAACAGAGGAAGCTCAAATGGCTGAAAGACATTTAAGGAATTGCTCAACATCCCTAATTATCCAGGAAATGCAAATCAAAACGATTCTGAGATACCACCTTACACCTGTCAGAATGGTTAAGATCAAAAACACAGAAGATAGCTTACACTGGAGAGGATGTGAAAACTTTTTTCTTTAAAAATAGTAACATTCAGTGCTCTTAACTCATGAGTCTTTCTGCATCTTGACAAGCCATATTTGGTTGATATCCGCCAAATGCCTGTACTTTTCTGATAGAGAGGAAGTGGGGAAGAGGGACTAGGCAAAGAGGAATGACAGATAACTGCAGTTGGGATTTAAAAAAGATAATTAAATAAAAAAAATATATTAAAATTGACAGCAGTCAACTAGATAGGCAATTCATTTTGCAAAGCCTTGGTAGGGATGAAGACCTAGTTCTAGAACTCACATAAAATTTAGACATGGTAGCACATGCTTATAATTCCAATCATAGCTGGGGAGGAAGCAGAGAGGTGAGTAGATCCTTGAGGTTCCCTGGATAACAGTCTAACTTACATAGAGTAGTTCTAGGTCAAACAGAGACCCTGTCTTGAACCAAAGGAAGAAGTGACCTTAAATACAGTACCAGAACCTCTGACCTCCAATACAAATACAAACACATACATGAATACATACATGCATACACACATAAAGCATCAGTCATTTCAAATGAGCTAAGACTTAAAATAAAGTTTTCACATATTTATAAATAATGTAAAATAATTGAAATACAATTATTATTCATCTAATTTTGATGAAACATGTAACTATTCTTAGGAACATTAAAACTTACTAATCTGATCAATGCCTATCACTGTAACAGTTGTATCAGAAATTCAAAAATAGTCCAGGGAGATGAAATCCTTAGGGCCTACATGGTGGAAGGAGAGAACCAACTCCAGAAAGATGTCTCCAGACTGCCTTGTATGTGTCATGGCGCACACGTGCACACACACACACACACACACACACACACACACACACACAGTAAATAAAAATGTAATGCAATTTTTTAAAGGTGTTTAGAGTTATCCTGGGTATATAACAAGTCTAAACTCAGCCTAGGATACATGTCAAAAATGATACTGTCTTAAAAATGAAATAAAACACAGCATAAACAAAGTCCCTCACTAACCCAAACAAAATTTAAACATGTTTTAAAGTGTGTTACAAAAATATAATTGCCTAAATATTTATACTCAAGCAGTTTTTCAACTGAAACATTATTATGTATTTCAAAAAATGTTATTTTCACACTAGTCAAAGTTATCAGAGAATGTTGTCAGACGTGATTATCGTTTTTACATCAGACAGTGCAAAGCACTAAAACATGAAACTTGATTTTTAATATTGTCATCATTGTTTAAAAAAGTCAGTACCTAGGATATATGCACTTCATAAAGGAGTTTTATTTTATTCATAATAAATATACATTGGTGTTTACCGTATTTTAATACTTGTCATATTTAAAGTTGTTGTTCCATTTATGTTAAAATAAACCCTGCTTCCCACTTTTAAAGAGACTTTTATTAATGTATGTATACAATTTATAAATTAAGATAATATAATTAGATAGATATTGCTTCCATGAAATTTTGTCTGGTTTCTAAATTTTCATTTAAAATGGATGGAGTTCAGACAATGCAGGGCTGGAGACTCAGCTGTTTACTCTAAATTACAGAACCATCACTTGTTGTGTGGGAAGGCTACAGGTGTTTCATTTGTATTCTTACTCAATGTAGGGAAAACTCATTTCAATTTTGAGCTGCTATAATAAAAACTCTATAGACTGGGTCACTGAAATAATAAACACTTATTTTACAGTCTGGAGGTTCTAAAGTTCAAAGTTGAGTAGCTAGCAGATCCAGTGTCTATTCAGGCCTGCCTTCTTGCCTGCAGACAAGCTTCTATCTGTAATTTTATACACAGATCAGAAGATAAACTTTCTATGCTGCCCCTTGTCTCCTAATGATGCTAATCTCATCTGTGAGGGCTTCATTCTGGTAAGCTAAGTACTGCATAGGCCTACCTGCATACATCACTTCAGATGTGTGTTTTAACATACAAATGGGAAAAGAGGCACAGAGGGTCAGCTTTACTATTTCTAGTATGTCACCCTGCAACTTCTTGAGAATAACTACAACTTTACCAAGTAAAATATTAAAGGGTGTTTCTACTGGCATATTATCTGTGATATTTGAGACAACTTGTGTTGAAATTATGCTGTTTTTTCATTTACATATATCATAGTTGGTAAATATACACTTTAATTATCTTTTGTTTTTTTACAGTAAACTGCCTTATAGTTTTGGAAATAACACTATCTTTAATACACATCTGTAATATACATAAATTTCTATTTTAAGAGCTAGAGAGATGGCTCAGCATTTAAGAGTACTTGTTGTTCTTCCAAATAACCCCACTTTTGTTCCCAGCACCCACATTGGGAGCCTCACAAACTCCATTAACTCCAACTTCAGAGGAATTCCATGCTCTGCTCTGACCTCCAGTGATGGCCCTCACAAATATAGTACATGTACACACACACACACACACACACACACACACACACACACACACACTAAAATATATAAAAATAAAATGAATAAATAAAAATAACATTTCCATTTTAAATGAAATTGTGAGCATGAATCTTTGAAGGCTGAATAATTTAAGAAATTCTATGTTAGAATATGTTCTTAATATTCCTAGTACAAGAAAAAATATAAATATAATTTACATATAAATACACATAGGTATACAAGTAAAAATGGCATGCCTGATAACACTAATCTTAAAGTACATTACTCAGCATTGGTGCACATAGTATTTAAGAACTTCATAGAGCTTTTAATTATTGTTCTTCATCTACAAAGTATATAAGATAAAACATAAAACAACCAAAAAGAACATATACAGCCATGGCTGCCCCAGTTGCAGGCCAGAAGGAAAGACTCCTGTGGGCAAGCCTCCCCACCAACATCCTCCAATGGACCCTGCAATCTACAAGACCCACTCCCTTCCCCAAACACACCCATCCTCCTGCAACCTCAGCGGCTCCCTTATATACAGAATCAACCAGCTCTGATTGTAACAAGAGCTCCAACTGGACCAAGAGTAGTCCCATGAAACATAGACACAGCAAGCACAGATTAGTCCAAAGGCAGCTCCCTCAGACACAGAGACCTATTGCACCTATTGGAGGGATGAGTAGACACCAGTGCAAAAATACATACAAGAACATAAAGAGCAATGGCACCAGCAGAACCTAGCACTTCTACAACAGCAAGACCTGAACATCACAATGTAGAAGTAGAAGAAGTGATTTAAAATAACATTATTAAGATGAAAGAGGTCTTTAAAGAGAAAATTTTTAAAAAATCCCTTAAAGAAATTGAGGAAAAAACAAACAAAAAATTGGAATAAATCAATAAATCCCTTAAAGAAAGCCAAGGAAACTAAGGAGAAAAATTAAATGGGTGAAGGAAATAGTTCAAGACATGAAAACTGAAATAGAAACAATGAAGAAGACACAAATGCAGGGAATGCTGGAAACAGAAAATCTGAGTAAACAAATAGGAACTGCAGATGCAAGCATAACTAACAGAATACAAGAGATGGAAGAGAGAATCTCTGAAGTGGAGGATATAATAGAGGAAATAGATTCATCAGTCAAAGACAACACTAAGGCCAAAAGAGTCATAACATAAAACATCCAGGAAATCTAGGACACCATAAAAAGGCCAAACCTAAGAATAATGGGGATAGAAGAAGGAGAAGAATACAAACTAAAAGGCACATAAAATACATTCAACAAAATCATAGAAGGAAACTTACCCAACTTAGAGGAGGAAATACCTATGAAGATACAAGAAGCTTGCCGAACACCATCAAGACTAGACCCCTCAAAAAAGTCTCCTCACCACATAATAATCAAACTGCTAAACTTACAGAATAAAGAAAGAATATTAAGAGCAGCAAAGGAAAGATGTGAAGTGACTTATAGAGGCAGACCCATCAGAATAGCATCCAGCTTTTCAATGGAGACTCTGAAAGCCAGAAGATCGTGGACATACAGAATGCACACACTAAGAGACCACAGATGCCCACCCAGACTACTATACCCAACAAACCTTTCAATCATCATAGACAGAGTGTATAAGATATTCCAAGACAAAACCAGATTTAAACAATAACTATCCACAAAGACAGCCCCAAAGAAAGCACTAGAAGGAAAACTCCAACCTAAGGAAGCTAGATGCACCCACAAAAACACAGGCAATAGATAACCCCACTGCAGCAAATCCCAAAGAAGGGAAATACACATACACTACCACCAAAAGTTAACAGGAATTAACATTCACTGGTCATTAATATCCCTTAATATCAATGAACTCAATTCACCTATAAAATGACACAGGCTAACAGAATGGATACAAAGAGAGGATCTACCCTTCTGCTACATACAAGAAATACACCTCAACTTCAAAGACAGACACTTCCTCACAGTAAAAGCCTGGGAAAATATTTTCTAATCAAATGGATTTATGAAGCAAGCTGGAGAAGCTACCCTAATACCTAACAAAATAGAATTCAAACTAAAATCAATCAAAAAAGATGGGAAGGGACATTACATATTAACAACAGAAAAAATCCACTAAGATAAAGTCTCAAGTTTGAACATTTATGTCCCAAATACAAGGGCATATGTAAAAGAAACAATACTAAAGCTTAAATCACACATCAAAACCCACATACTAATGGTGGGAGACTTCAATACCCCACTCTCAACAATGGATAGGTCTGCCAGACTGAAACTTAACAGAGAAATAAGGGATCTAACAGATGTTATGACTCAAGTGGACTTAATAAATATCCACAGAACCTTCCACCCTAACAAAAATTATACCTTCTCAGCAGTCAGTGGAACCTTCTCTAAAATTGACTACATGCTTGGTCATAAAGCAAATCTCAACAGATACATAAAAAAGGGAATAACCTTCTGTATTTTATTGGACCACCATGGCTTAAAGTTAGATTTTAAAACAACAAAAATTATAGAAAGCCTACAATATCATGGAAACTGAATAATGCCCAACTGAATCACCAATGGTTCAAGGGAGAAATGAAAAAATAATTAAAGACCTCCTAGAACTCAATGAAAATGAATGTATAACATACTCAAACTTATGGGATACTATGAAAGCAGTGCTAAGAGGAAAGTTCATAATACTCAAAGCCCACATAAAGAAGATGGAGAAATCTCACACTAGCAACTTAAGGGATGCCAGGAAATAATCAAATTGAGGACGAAAATCAGTAACAAAGAAACAAAGAGAACAATACAAGAAATTAATGAAACAAAGAATTGGTTCTTTGAGAAAATCAACAAAATAGACAAATCCCTATCCAAACTAACAAAAAGGCAGAGAGAGAGCATCCAAACTAACAAATTCAGAAATGAAAAGGGAGATATAACAATAGACAATGAGGAAATCCAGAGAATGATAAGATCACACTTTCAGGTCATACTTCAAAAACCTGTACTCCACAAAATTGGAAAATCTAAAAGAAATGGACAATTTTCTGGGTAGGTGCCACATACCAAAACTAAGTCAAGACCAGATAAATAATTTAATTAGACCTGTAATCCCTAAGGAAATATAAACCATCATTAAATGTTTCCCCACCAGAAAAACAAAAGCCCAGGACCAGATGGTTTCAGCATAGAGTACTACCAGAATTTCAACGAAGAGCTAAAACCAATACTCTTCAAATTGTTCCACACAATAGAAACATAAGGAACATTGCCAAACTCTTTTTATGAAGCTACAGTTACTCTGATACACAAACCACACAAAGATGCAACAAAGAAAGAGAGTTACAGACCAACTCCCTCATGAACATTGGTGCAAAAATACTCAATAAAATACTAGCAGTTCTACTGTAATGAAAACACTTTGGTATTGGCATAAAAACTGACAGATGGACCAATGAAATATAACTGAAGTCCCTAAATATTAATCCATACACCTTTGAACACCTGATTTTTGACAAATAAGCCAGAATTGTACAATGGAAAGAAGAAAGCATCTTCAACAAATGGTGCTGGCACAACTGCATGTCAACATGTAGAAGATTGCTAATAGATCCATATCTATTGCCATGTGCAAAACTCAAGATCAAGTGGATCAAAGACCTCAACATAAATCCAGTTACACTAAACATGATAAAAGAGAAAGTGGGAAGTAGCCTTGAATGCATTGGCACAGGAGACCATTTCCTAAATATAACACCAGTAGTACAGGACACTGAGAGCAACAATTAATAAATTGGAGCTCCTGAAACTGAGAAGCTTCTGTAAAGCAAAGTACATGGTAAATAAGACAAAATGACATCCTAAAGAATGGGAAAAGATCTTCACCAATCCCACATCTGACAGAGGGCTGATCTCCAAAATATATAAAGTATTCAAGAAACTAGACATCTAAATACCAAACAATCCAGTTAAAATTGGGCTACAGATCTAAACAGAGAATTCTCAAAAGAAGAATCTCAAATGGCCACAAGATATTTAAGGAATTGCTCAACATCCTTATTCAGCAGGGAATGCAAATCTCAGCATTCTGTGATGCCATCTTAACCCATATCAGAATGGCTAAAACATAAATAAAATTAAAAAAACACTGATGAGAGCTGATGTTGGAGAGGATGTAGAACAAGAGGAACACTCTTCCACTGTTGATGGGAGTACAAATTTGTACAGCCAATTTGGAAAAGAGTATGATGATATCTCAGAATTGTTCAGAATTAATCTATATCAACACCAATTGATAGCACTCGGACATATACTCAAAGGATTCTCAATCATACCACAAGGAGATTTGCTCAACTATATTCATAGCAGCATTATTCATAATATCCAAAACCTAGAAACAATCTAGATGGCCCTCAACCGAAGACTGGATTAAAAAAAAAGTGGTACGTTACAATTGAGTATTAATCTGCTGTAAAAAAAAAAAAAAATGGCATGAAGAAATTTGCATCCAAATGGGTGGAACTAGAAAAAAAAATCATCCTGAATGACAGACATGGTATGTACTCACTCATAAGTGGATATTAGATGTAAAGCCAAGGATAATCAAACTACAACCCACAACTCCAGAGAAGCTAGCTAATAAGGAGGACATAAAGAGGAATGCATGGATTGACATGGGAAGGGGAAATAGATAAGACATCCATGAGTAAACTGGGGGTGAGTGGGCGTAATAGAGGGTAGGTGGCAGGGGATGAGAACATAAGGGAACAGGAAAGTCGAGCTGGAACAGAGAGGGAGAACAATGAAATATGTACCTTGATAGAGCTAAACATCATGGGGATAGGGAGAAACTTGGTGCTAGGGAAGTTCCCAGGAATCCACTGGATGACCCCAGGTTAGCCTCCTAGCAATAGTGGAGAGGGTGCCTGAGCTGACATACCCTGATAATCAGATTAGTGAATACCCAAACTTTTTTTTATTTTTCTTTATTATTATGTGTTTTAAATTTTATACATCAGCCATGGGTTCCCCTGTCCTCCCCCTTCCCACCCCCAGCCCCACCCTCCCCCCAGCCCCTCTCCTCCATTCCCATGTCCTCCAGGATCAAGGCACCCCTGGGGATTCATTTAAACCTGGTGGATTCAGTACAGGCAGGTCCTGTCACCTCCTTCCAGACTGAGCAAAGTGTCCCTGTGTAAGCCCAAGGTTTCAAACAGCCAGCTGTTACCATAGCGCCTTCATCTAGTAACTGATGGAAGCAAATGCAGCAATCCACATCCAAGTACCAGGCCAGCTCCAGGAGTCCAGTGGAAGAGAGGGAAAAGAGATTCTGTGAGCAAGGTGAATCAAGATTATGATGGGGAAACCTACAGAGACAACCCTGTCAAGCTAGTGGGAACTCATGACCAACAGCTATAGAGCCTAAGTGGGACTGGACTAGGCCCTTTGCATAATCCAGACAGTTGTATGGTTTGTTCTGCTTAAGAGTCCCCCCTGACATTAGGATCATGTTAAATGAATAAAAAGTTTAACAAAAAATAAAAAGAACATATAATGTGTAATAGGTTAAAGACATTTGAAAGAGGCAAATATATAGATGCTTAGACATTAATGATACATAGAAGTTGCAATGTCATTTGCATTATCTGATTGAAGCATGATTCTCCTTAAAGCTGAAGAATAAGGCACAATGGGAACTACAGGGAAAAAGGGGGGATGAATGAAAGCAGAGAAAGAAAAAAGAGGAAGTGACAGATGCCCAGGCTCTGCTGACTTCCCACGGGAGGCCTTACCCTGGAAGAGGTGGGAATGGGGGGCTGGTAGGAGGGGGAAGGCTGGGGGGTGGGAGAAGGGAGGAGAGGAGTATCTGTGGTTGGTATGCAAAATGAACAGAAAATTTCTGCGTTGTTTGTTTGTTTTTTTTTTTTTTTGGTTTTTCGAGACAGGGTTTCTCTGTGTAGCTTTGCACCTTTCCTGGAACTCGCTTTGGAGACCAGGCTGGCCTCAAACTCACAGAGATCCGCCTGCCTCGGCCTCCCGAGTAGAGTGCTGGGATTAAAGGCGTGCGCCACCACTGCCTGGCAGAAAATTTCTTAATAATAAAAATACATATAGGCAATAATAAACAGACTCAGCAGGTTAAAGAAGAAGAAGAAAAAAAAAGAAATGAAGGTGACCGTGGCTCCATAAAACTGACTGCTGAGTAGCTAACCGAAATAAACCAAACACTAGAAGGACTTTGCTTGATATTCTGAAATTGTTCTATGGCCTCCCAGGTGAAAAGCAACAGAGTATCAGCAAGTAATTATACAAAACCTAAGAACTCAATTAGACACAGACTGGAAAATGGAAAATGAGGAGGATAAAGGAATTTAAAAGGAAGCAAAGTGATGACAATAGGAGTTTAGGTTTCAGCACCTGCACACACATGCTCGCACACACAGGAGGATTTCAGTGGCTCCAATCGGTGCACACACATGCTCACACACACAGGAGGATTTCAGTGGCTCCAATCGGTGCACACACATGCTCACACACACAGGAGGATTTCAGTGGCTCCAATCGGTGCACACACATGCTCGCACACACAGGAGGATTTCAGTGGCTCCAATCGGTGCACACACATGCTCACACACACAGGAGGATTTCAGTGGCTCCAATCGGTGCACACACATGCTCACACACACAGGAGGATTTCAGTGGCTCCAATCGGTGCACACACATGCTCACACACACAGGAGGATTTCAGTGGCTCCAATCGGTGCACACACATGCTCACACACACAGGAGGATTTCAGTGGCTCCAATCGGTGCACACACATGCTCACACACACAGGATTTCAGTGGCTCCAATCGGTGCACACACATGCTCACACACACAGGAGGATTTCAGTGACTCCAGTCAGTGCTACTATTTGTAGAAATGCAATATAATGGATAAATTCTTATTCTGAGGAACTAAAAGAGAATCATCGTGCCACATTAAATCCAAGATCATGCATGGCAAATCCATTGTGGGCTCAAACACTGAACCATTTTGATTCATCGAGAGTAGAAATCAACCATGACACACATCTATAAATGTATTTGATTTGAGAAAAAAAGTAATGTAACACACTAAAGGGGTAAGATATTAGTCAAAAGAATGCCTTGTAGGTATTTCTCTAACATGGAACTCTACTCTATATAGTGGAAAACAGGTAAATTATTCCATTATAAACTATACATCATGATTTTGCACATTAGTTGAAAAGATAAAACTATTCTTATTAAAGGAAAGTATTTAATGAGACAGAATAAAAACAAAGGGAAAACTTGAGGATATGAGAAATAAAAGGAGTCCTAACCTGGGAACTTGTTTGAGAAATCTAGCTAGCTGAGAATCAAGAATTTCAACATAGTTACACAGCATCTGCTGTGAAGGCTGCTGTCCCAGCGTTGACATTCCCATTATAAAGAGACATTTTATGTTAAAATGGCAATGAAGTAACCTTAAGACCTAAACGTATGTGATTTTTGAGTAGGGTCTCATTGCCCTCCTAGGCTCTTCTAAGACTCTCCTAAAGGGACTATGAATCTTGTTTTCAGTGAACACATCCTAACTTCTTCCATGTCTGAGTTTTATCTGTGCTGAGTCCTGTCAGAGTCCTTTAGCAAACACCTTGCCATCTCACTCATATTCCTTAGTGACACTTTCAAGATAAAAACTTCAAATCACACCCAAGGAACTGGAGAGATGGCTCAGCTGTTAAGAGGATTTAGGGAACTTGCAGAGTCTTCAGTTTGGTTCTGTCACTCTAGTTCTTGGGGTCCAGCAACTACTTCTGCCATTCATAGTCTCTTTAGCATGTAAGTAAGTGACATACATAAACTCACCCAGGCAAACACTCAAACACAGAAGTAAGTAAATTAATAAATAAAATAAATGAATCTTAACCACTGAATTATGACATTTGTAAAAACAATGAAATGGGAATTCTTTGAATTGGGTAATACTTTGAGTTAGGATAAAATTAATCTATCACTCTTTTGCCAAACTAATCCACATTCTTAATATTTCTAGTACTGGTAAAGGATTATTTGATTTTGAATTTTTACTGAAATATGACTATTACCTATGTCCATGTGTATTTGTGCTTGATCTTGTAAAATTTAGGAGTATCATTATTTCAATGAATTCCTTCCATTTGAGTTTTGAATATTTTTATATTTTGATTACTTTCTTCTTTATTCCAATACATGTGTATAAGGAATTGTCTTTGCTGTCTATAATAACTTTCTTTTAATTGTTCTAAACAGCTTGGTCCTCTTTCATTTTTACTGAAATTGTTTTATTATTTTTTCTTGCAGTTTTCATGCATGATCTCATTACTCATAAAGGCTCTCTTACATTTTACAGTGCTTCTTGTATGGAATTTATTGATAGTAGAGACATTTGTATGTTTTATTAAATTGATAGTTGAAAATAAGGAACATATCATAAATGTTTCTTCTTACAAGTTAGAGTTCCTCAATATTCTGGATAGGTTGTCAAGTTTAAAACTGATGACAAGTTTAAATTTCTATTGAAGTAAACACATTGTACCTCAAAGAGAAAAAAAAAAATGCTACTATGGCCCATAAACTGCTTTTATTATGTTTCTTAGTTCCACGCAAAATTTATTTAATGAGCACTTAATATGCAACTTATCAAGACTGTTGTGAAATATTAACTGAAAATATGCTACATTTGTTTATGCTGAAGAATATTCGTCTAATGATGCAAAGATGTGTTATATTCTTTTATGTTACATTTGTTTAACTCTGTGAAGCTGTGTTACTTTACCTGTCTACAACAACTGACTGAGCTAATAAAAAGCTGAACAGCCAATAGTTAGGCAGGAGAAAGGATAGGTGAGGCTGGCAGGCAGAGAGAATAGACAGGAGAAATCTGGGAAGGGAGATTGAGGAGAAAAAAGGCAAAGGGGATGATGGCATCAGGGGCCAGCCACCTAGCAATACCACTTGCCATGGAGTGAGAAATAAAAATAGATATATACAAAAGTAAAAGCCCAGAGACAAAAAACAGGCAGGATAATTTAAGATACAAAAAGCTAACTAGAAATAAGCCAAGCTAAGGCTGGGCATTCATAAGAATGAATAAGCTTCGCTGTGATTATTTGGGAGCTGAGTGGTGGACCCTTCAAGATCCAATGATTGGAAAGAGTAAAACCAACCAACCAAAACAACAACAACAACAACAAGAGACAGCTCAAGGGATTACAAATAAACAAGCATTTCATCATAAAGAAGTCACAGAGCCTATTCAAGTAGAAAGAGGCATCTAATGCCACTTCACTGAATTTTTTTATATTAGTGTACAGAAATGTTTGTGTCTAGTAAATGGCATCTTCTTTATTTTTATATATGAATTGACGTCTCTTTCTACAGGACTGGGCTATTACATCCCTTCATAAAAACAAAACAGAAGAGAAAAACGAGAAAAACAAAAGGGGGCTTAAAATGAGAAGGGAAAAGTAGGTAAGAGGATAATACAAAGAAATAGAAAGGAATAGGAGATAAAAGTGCTAGAGAGGTTTGAAAAAGGCATTAGGAAAATTATTTAAAATATGTATATATATGCATTTGTGTGAACATACACACAGTTATGTCATACACAAGAGTCGCAGACTAACAAAAAACTTGGGAAATCTTTTAAGTTGTTGTACAGAGAATTCAGAGACACTCCCAAGACAATTTATTTTATTACCATTATCCATGGTTGTGTCTTAGAAGTTGAGGGTAAGACCATATTGCTGAAAACATCATATACTTTGGACATAAGACATGAAGGAATCCAACTGAAACTGACCTGGAACTAGCTCTCATAGCAACTGAAAGTGTTATGCAGGATGCTAAGGGTGAAAAGCAGTCAATAGTTCTACCCATCTATAAAGCACATGAACCAGAACAATCTAGCCCAGCAAGATATCCCCAATGGTGCAATTATGGTATTTTTTAACTTGGAGATAATCACATTCCTAAACCAGTGTAATTTCTGACTATATTCTAAATATGTATTCTTATGTTGACAGAAACTGTAGCTCTCATCCCCTAAGAAAGATTTTTCTTATTGGTTTTGTTTTGGTGGTGGTAGTGGTGGTGTGGTGGTGATAGTGGTGTGTTTGTAGCATTCAAATGCCCTAACAGAGATCCACAACTGGTTCAAATACAGAGAATAAGAAGCCATGGGGTTCACACTCGAAATTGGTGTAACTACAGTGAAAACGCTAGAGTTAAGCCTGAGGGAAAATAATGAGTGATCATGCAGAAAGACTGTAGTAGCCAGAGGACCAGAAGGACTGCTGCCAGAGGCAGTATCTTTTAGATATGACAATGATACTATATCCATGAACACTCTTAAACAAACCTACATAATGGCAACAACAGTTGCTTCTATCCTAAATTAGTCTCAAATGGGAAATCATATTTCTATTAACTTTGTTTTATAATAAAAATATTCATTCCACAGAATTTAGGTGAATTGTTTTAGACCACTTACTATTCATGATCACTTACATGCATATTCCACTGGGCTGTTGGCATGTTATATTGAATATTATAGATGGGAAGATTTGGAAACGTGGGATACATGAATATATACAGAGTTTATTAATGCTAATTCTTTAATCATGAGATTTCTTTCTGTCTTGCTTCTCCTAGGTTGAAATAGGTTTTCAGATTGCAATAAGAAAAACAAAATTTGGTCTGCTTGCAAATGGTTTACTTGAAAATAACCTATGAATTGTGTCTCCTTTTCTATTTATCTATACTTCTACTATGCGACATACAGCTTTGAAAAACTCAAATCTTTACTATTTACGTTCTGAGATTTGTTGTCTACACACTGTTTCTTTTGCTTACATTCATGGTCTATTTTATGAGGTCCTTGGTTATGGTCTTATTTACTGAGAACATGGCTGTAAAATTTATCAGAAAGTAACAAAATATTTATGTTCTTAATTAAAACATTAAAATACACTAGACCCAGTGGTTCTCAACCTTCTAATGCTGTGACCCTCTAATAGCATTTGCCATGTTGATGTGACTCCTAAGCATAAAATTATTTTCATTGCTAATTCATGTAGACGTAACCGTCTTGTTAAATAAGAAACACAGAGCCAATTGCAGAGTTAAAAGCCAAGAGGTCAGAGCAATAGTTAAGAGCTATAAACCTTACCCTTCACTGCCACTCCTGTACTTCCCTCAGCAAGAGACCTACTTCTGTGTGTTTTTCCTTTTTATAGACTTTCTGTCCTGCCTTCTCATGGGTTGTAAACTCAACCACATGACCTCCTCATGACTGCCTGTCTGTACAGACCTCCAGGTCTTCTATGGTTGGTATTGAGATTAAAGGTGTGTGTCGCCAGGCTGGCTTTATCCTTGAACACACAGAGATCCGCCTAGCTCTGCCTCCCAAGTGCTGGGATTAAAGGCGTGCACCACCACCGCCCAGGCCCAGCTTCTGTTTGGCTTGCTCTGAGCCCAAGGATACTTTATTAACATACAAATAAAATCACATTTCAGGACAAATAAAATATCACCATATATTTGTAACTATAATTTTGCTGCTTTTATTAATTACACTGTAAACATTTTTGGAGATAGAGGTTTGCCAAAGGGCTCACTACTAACAGGTTGAGAACCACTACACTAATATTTTTTCCTTTTTTTATTATTAAGAAATTTTCTGTTCATTTTACATACCAACAACAGATCCCCTTTCCTCCCTCCTCCTGCCTCACAGGCTTCACCCCAATCCAACCCCCATTCCCACCTCCTCCAAGGCAAGGCCTCCAATGGGGAATCAGCAGAGCCTGATACACTCAGGTGAAGCAGGTAAAAGTCCCTCCCCCTGCACCAAGGATGTGTAAGTTGTCCCACCACAGGCAGTGGGCTCCAAAAAACCCACTCATGCCCTAGGGATGGATCCTGATCTCACTGTCAGGGGCCCCTTAAGCAGATCAAGCTACATAACTCTCTCACCTATGCAGAGGGCCTAGACCAGTCTCATGGAGGCTCCTCAGCTATTGATCCACAGTTCATGGGTTCCCACTAGTTTGGTTTGGTTGTCTCTGTATGTTCCCCCATTATGATCTTGATGTCCCTTGTTCATAGGATCCTTCTTCTCTCTCTTTGACTGGACTCCTGGAGCTCAGCCCAATCGAATTTAGTATCAAAGCTATGAAAAAAATCAGTTTGTAACTGAAAATAAACTACTATAAATGGCCACTTATGAGGGGGAAAAGCACTGTTCCACATGCATGTGCATCAGGACATGTGGGAAGGTCAGAGAACAAGTTATAGAAGTCAGTTCTTTCCTCCACCCATGTGAGTTCTGGGAATTGAATTCAGATTGTCTGGTTAAGCAATAAGATCCTTTCTTTACCCACTAATCAATTTCTATGGCTGTTAGCATGTACTAATTTAATTCAGACTACAATGTAAGACTCTTCAAACAACTGCAATTTAATTCGTTCAATGTCACCAGCATATACCAAGGAGGAGTTTTCATTTCTTTTGACACTGTCCAGCTTACATACAGTTCTCCAAGATTTGTTTCCATTCCTTTCCATTTAAAGATATTTCTAAGTCTACAAACTGAGTATTGGTTGTATAATATTAATACCCACCCATTCAGTTCAATTCTATAAATAGCAGCAACAAATTTATATGGGGAACATTATAATGCTCATTAAAGAAGAAATTTTAATCCAATTCTCCCAAATAATATGTTAAATACATTTTATTCAAAAAAAAAAAACATTCATGGCTAGTGATGGTAGTAGTTGTAGAGTGCTTGTGGAGCATGTACAAAGCCTGTGTTCAATCCCTAACACCACACTAGCTGGCCTGTTGTATACATCTATAATCCCAGGTCAATGTAGCAAAGTCAGGAAGACCAGGAATTTAAGGTCATCCTCTTCTACATAGGGAGTTTGAGGCCAGCCTGGGATTCATAAGAAATTATTTAAAAATAAGAACAGACTAGAAATTTAAGTATTCTGTTTAATAATAATTTCATATTGCTGGTATTATTAAGAAAACACTCAGTAGGGTTTTGATGTGTTTGCATGTCTGTGTATGATGTATTGGTTGACCTTTGTTTTGAACTCTCTGGGATTATTTGCATAAAGACCAGACATGCAGGATATAGTGTCTCACTCTGAAGTAAAGAGCAAATTTGCTTGCTCTTCAGCTTAATAATATAATGATTGCCCGAGAATTGAGGACAGACTTGCTTACCTCCTCTTATGAAATATTCAAGTTCCCAATGTTTAGCATTCTTCCTCTGAAATTCACCATGAATGGATCACCTGGGATTCTTCACATCTTTCTGTGGGAATAGAGTTCACGTTAAACCATGCAAAAATTCAAATATTCTAGGTTATATGGTTTTGTATCTAATACAATCCCTGAAACTATGTTGAACTAACTTATTATCTTGTAAGTTACCTGAAAATCAGTCTTCTTGAATTTTGAAAGATAGTTTGGCAATAAAGATAAAGCACCATTAAAGGCACCATTTTCTGCATAAAGAACTCTGAGAGTCATATATGCTGTTAATGGAATTTAACAGGAAGCCCATGGCTATACAGTACATACAGTGTTTTATCAGAAAGAAATATCTCTCTATTCTGTTGTCTATTAAGAAGAAATAGAAGAAGTGATTGTGTGTTGATGATTTGAAAGTGGGCCCAGAAACTGCCTGATAATGTCCTACTGTTGGTAAGAGCTGGATTAAAGACAAGAGAAAGGATGGAAGGGAAGAGTTCCTCAACAATATGGAAGTTATATATCCAAAATGCAGGAGGAGTAATAAACAACACTGTCTTCACTTTATGTAAAACAAACAAGCAAAATGTGTCATCTGCCATCCAGGGGAAATTTTAATATGCCCCAACATATTCCAAAGCAGACCTAGCTCAGTAGAGTCCAGTGCTGGGGCTTTTCCATATTCTTAAGCCTGAGGCATTGGTACTTTGACTAAGTTACACCTTGATGGTGTTCTGCTGTGGGATGTTCTATATGTCAAATGTGTTGTTCTGATTGGTTAAAATAAATAAGTGCTGATTGGCCAGTAGCCAGGCAGGAAGGATAGGATAGGCGGGACAAGGAGGAGGAGAACTGTGGGAAGAAGAAGGCTGGGTAGAGGGCTACTGCCAGCTGCCGCCATGACAAGGAAGATGTAAGGTACTGGTAAGCCACGAGCCACATGGCAAAGTATAGATTTATAGAAATGGGTTAATTTAAGATAGAAGAAGTAGATAACAAGAAGCCTGCCATGACCATACAGTTTGTAAACAATGTAAGTTTCTGTGTGTTTACTTGGTTGGGTCTGAGCATCTATGGGCCTGGAAGGTGAGAGAGATTTGTCCTGACTGTGGGCCAGGGAGGGAAATTCTAGCTACAGTGTTCACTTGACCTACTTCTCCACTGGACTTAATGGCTTTAGTAGCAGCTATGCTAAACTTAAAATTCATAAATTATCCTTAAGCATCTACTCTTATATACAAATGTATAGCATATAATGTGCTGAAGAAGGCTTGACAGGGGAAATTAAAGTAGCGTAAGAGTGAAGCAGAGCCCCTCACATCTCTGGATTTCGTTTATGTCTCTCACTGGGTGTGAGACATATATTTTTTTATATCCTTTGTAAATATTATATTACTATACAATGTATCTTGATCATATCCACACCTCAATCCCTCCTTCCAGTTCCCCTGGTCCACTCACCAACACATCTTCCCTTCTAAAGTTCCATGTCCTATTTTTTGTTTTGTTTGTTTGTTTATTTTTGTTTTTGTTTTTTCGAGACAGCATTTCTCTTTGTAGTTTTGGTGCCTGTCATGGATCTCACTCTGTAGACCAGGCTGGCCTTGAACTCACAGAGATCCTACTAGCTCTGCCTCCTGAGTGCTGGGATTAAAGGCATGTGCCACCACCACCCAGCTCCATGTCCTTATTTTTAAAACACTAACTCTCATATGAACGATGGTGTGGGGTCATCAACTGGGGCATGAGCAGCTGGCCAGTGACTATCCTCCAAAGGAAAGTGATTCTCCCAGCAATCATCAACTGCCAGAAGCTCGGTACCGTCTGACCTTGGAGGAGCCCCTCTCACTCCTTACTGGGATTTTACCTCACGCATGTCGTCATCAAGTAACCACAGCTGCTGTGAGTTCAAGTGTGCAATGCCCATGACGTGTCCAGTCCAGAGGACAGCATTTCACAGTCTTCCTCCTCATCCTCTAGCTCTTACACTCTCTCTGCCCCTCTTCTAATGTTTCATGAGCCATGATGGGGTATTGATATGTATATCCCTTCTACACTGTCACTTATTTTCAGCACTTAGAACATTTGTGAGACTCAGCATTAACCATTGTTCATGGCAATACAAAGCTCCTTGGACCAAACTTCAGAGTAACACAGACCCTTGAATAGAAATGTAAATAAAAGGTAGTTTGGCAAGGTAAGCACCAAATAAAACATTAGTAGGCTTTCCTCTTCACATATAACCTTCCTCGTCTTGGCTTGAACCATGTCTACCAAGCATGAATTCCTTCTTGTGGAGCAGCCTTCAAGTACAATCAACTGATAAGTTTATCACAATAAACTGTCTTACCACTGCTGTATAAGTGTGTACATCTTGCCTTGTAAGTCAGTAACTGAGCATGAAAGGTCCATCATTAAGTAAGATTATTAATGTCTTTTCTTCACTAGCAGCCCGCATTTCACCTTCTGGCAGAGAGAGACTTTCCTGGTCAGTTGCAATCTGTTCTTCCTATGGTTTGCAACCGCCATGCATACTGTAGTCAGCAATAGGATCTTATCATGTATTTATGGGGAGCAATCAAGAACAATATCCTGTATTTATTGATTTGGGGACACTGGGGACTCTCTGACCAATAGCTGGTAGATAGAAAACGCATACATGACATATATGTTTTTCTCAAACAAGTGTTTGAAAGCAGCCGAAGGAAGGTTACTAAGGCAAAAATCATATCTGAAAACCTGGGGATCTTTTTTTTTTTTTTTTTTTTTACTTTATCAACACTTCTTTTTATCCACAAATCTGAAAAATACATCCCATAAACCACTTTGCAATCTCATTTCCAAAAGAAATTATTTAAAATAAAGTAAATAAATAAGCAAACTCATTTTTCATTTAGTTTTCCAACTTTCCCTAATTTTCAAAGTTTAATTACCATTTAAAGCCACTCATAAAGTTACAGATTACCTCTTTAGGATCATTTAATTTTGAAAAGCCATATATAAGTGTGTATCTTAAGAGATATACATATGAAATACCTTTCTTACCCCCAGTCTATTTGGGTGTGCATTTAAGGAAATGCAGCCTCCAGGTTCAGCTTTGCAGTAACTCTTCCTGAACATTTTTGCTGGCTCCATCTGGGCACAGGTCTTTGGAGCGAGCCCCTTGGGCTGGAACCTGGTAACACAGAACTGTGTCCCTTACTGCAGATGACAGCATGAATGCATGCAAGACACAGTATTCTCTGAAAGAAACAAAGGTCAATACAGAAAACATAAAGTACAATTGCAAAAGTTCAGAAAATACAGAAAACACTGGACTTGATACAAGAAAAGTATGGTGTTCATTAGAGACTTAGATAAAATCAGTAATCTAAGCCATCCTGTTGAAAACCACTAAGAGCCACAGGAATGACAAAGTCCATGTTCATCAGAACTAGAGTAGGTTTTCTTCAGTTGATTTTACCTTACTATTCAGACAGTTCTCCATTATTGCCATGTATGGTACCTTCTGATTGATGAGGATTCCTAAATGGCTTACTATTGATGTCCTGGTATAGGACTCAAGGATTCTTTTCTTCTTTTCCTCTTCTGGAGAGTCTGTTCTCTGACTTCTTAAGGTAGCTTCAACACATGCCCCAGGAGTGCTCAACTGAGGACTGAAGGAGGCACTCTGCAGGC
The DNA here is from genome assembly GCF_903995425.1 of Onychomys torridus. Taxonomy (NCBI): domain Eukaryota; kingdom Metazoa; phylum Chordata; class Mammalia; order Rodentia; family Cricetidae; genus Onychomys; species Onychomys torridus. Next base: position 19,426,534 of record NC_050444.1, on the reverse strand, counting down.
TGGTGATTTCTTCTCTTTGCAGATCTAAGTATGATATTCTGGCTCCTGCCACCTCAGCTTCTTGAATTCACAGATCACATTCATCAATTTAGAAAACTTTCTGGGTTCAGCTGTGATTTATGGCTTTATGATACAGCCTGGAAGTTCACTATTGGCCATAAGCTTGTAGCAGGACTCCCTCAAAACCTTGATTTAGAAAAAAAGAACAAAACAACATTTTTAAAAAGGCAAATAGCACAAACAAAACAATAAAAACCCCAGAGTCTGACATCTTACCTGCATCAATAGAAAAACAACATAAATAATATAAAATCTAAAAATTATAGTTTGGCAAAAGCTGTGGAGATTCTCAGACTATCTCTGCCTTCCTATAGAAAACTGGTCATTTATAGAAAGCTAATAACAAAACCTGGAAAATATTCATATGTAGCTTCATTGGTGAATCCTAGGGCATGGATCTGGGGAGCCAGACAGGAAAGCCAGTTGCTACGACACCTCCTGAGGCCAGGCCTGTAGCTCTGAAGAACAGGATTGTCTCCATTCCTTTATGCTGTGATTGGAAAAACAAACAATTTAAGCATTCCTAATTTAAAGGGAGATTGTTTAAAATTGGTTTTAAACATGGGCCTCATTCTTCCTCCTCAGAGGCTTGGAGTTTTCTGAAGTCTAATGTGAGAAAAAGCTTTGGTTCATTGTTTTTCTTTTTATCTTTTTATTAATTTGGTGAATTCAGGTCTTAAAATGCCTTACTGATATGAATTCATTTGATTATGTAGGTAATTTTTTTTTTTTTTATGTTTTAGAGTCTAGTCCCAATGGATACATATACAAAACACTCCCTCACCCAAGATTCAGGGAAAATTGAGGAAGAGGAGGCAGACAGATTATAAAACCCAGAGGACTGGGGAGTTTTCTGAGATTCTTTTTCTATTTTTAATTGTAGTAGATGTCATAGAAGGTTTTGTCTCCACTTTCTGTTTGGTCTAGAGATATATCCTGTGAGCGTTGCTCATATACACAAGTTTTATGATATTTATCATGGAGATAAGTACCAGGGACTCCACTCAGGCAGCAGCCCTCATGCCAAGTGACTGTGCTTCTGCTTTGCAGCCTCTTTGTTAGTGGAGACTCCTAAGTAGCACAGAAAGGAAGACAACTTTTCATTTCATGATTTCCAAGCCTACAGTTTTTGGAAAATGTACTTTGTGTGTGTGTGTGTGTGTGTGTGTGTGTGTGTGTGTGTGTGTGTGTTTCTGTCTGTCTACCTTTGTGCCTGAGTCAGAGCAAACAACATGCTCTCTCAAATTTATATACATAATTCGAGAGAGCATGTTGTTTGTGTGTGTATATATGCATATATATATACATATATGGATAACTTATTTAGAGTTACTATTGCTGCAATGAAACTCCACGATCAAAGCAACTTGGTGAAGAAAGAGTTTATTAAGCTTAAGCTTTCACATCACAGTTCATCATCAAAGGAAGCAAGGCCAGGAAAGAACTTGGAGTAGGGGACTGAAGAAGAGGCCACTGAGCACTGCTATTTATTGGCTTGTTTTCTCCTCATGACTTTCTCAGCCTGCTTTCTTTCTTTTTTTTTTTTTTTCAAAGTAGTAAGGAAAATTTATTTAAAGTAAAATAATAGAAAATATCAGAATACACTGCAAGCAGTAGTGGGCCACAAGAGAGAACATACTGTAGGACTCCAATAATTCTTTAGGGCTAACTTTTTCGGAGTTTAAGAAAAGGAGTATAGTTACTAAGAGGGTACACTGAGGGTGGTTCTCTAATATCATTGATGGATCATATAATCAATTTATATTACACATGTCCCTTACCATAGGATCCAATAAAATGTGTGCTCCTTTCTGGGAAAATATGAAAGATTCAGCCTGCTTTCTTATACAAACCAGGACCACCAGCCCAGGGATGGCACCACCCATAATTGGCTGGGCTCTCCCCCATCAATCTCTAATTAAAAAACTATCCTTTAGGCTTATCTGCAGCCTAATCTTATGGAGGAATTTTCTTAATTGAAGTTCTTTCCTCTCAGATGACTTTAGCTTGTGTCAAGTTGAAATAAAACCATCCAATGGAAAACAAACTAGTTTTCACTGAGAAAATGTGTACAGAAGCAGAAATTTCCCAATGAAAGCCATACACTAGATAGTTCTTGGTCAATAGCAAATCAGGATATCAAAGTATGTTTCATAGTGATAGAAGGGGAGTATAAACAATTGTCATGATCTATTTGTCTTTACTCTTCTTATTGTGTGAGCAGAAGCACAAGGTGAGTGTGTGGATGGTACCACATGCACATGTGTGGAGGTCAGAGGACAACTTTTTGGAGTTAGTTCTCTCACTCAAACTTTAATTGGGTTTCAGTGATGGAACACTGGCTTTCAGGCTTGTGGGACAAGTATCTTTACTTCCTGACTTTCTGGCCAGCCAATCATTACCTATTTAAGACTGTATTATACCAAAACATTTATAATTTATTAAAAACAGAAAAAGTGGGAAATTAAATATAACTTGAGCCTCCAATAAATACATATTTTATATCCTAAGCCTTTGGGACATCTGCCTGGAGCCTTGGTCTAACAATTTCTCTTTTATTCAATTTTGCAAATTTTGTGATATTTTATATATTATATATTTGAGAACTCCTGCTATTTCGTGACCATGTTTATGCACTATTATGATCAATATCACATTGTAAGATAAAGATAAACTTGCTAAAACTGTCGAGCCTACTTTCCTGTGCCTCATGGACCAGCATTCGGAAGAAAGCAATTAGATTCCTGATTGCTCCTATTGCCTGGATCTTTCTGCACAGTCCTACCTGCTGGATCCACAGACATTCAGCAAGATTTTAACAAGGCTGCATGTTTGTTTTCTGCCTTCACTTTTGATGAAATCAGATGGCAAAATTCATCTCTGTGTGGTTACATGGTATTTGTTCTCTATTCTAGATGCTTTATGTGTTTGTATTATGAACCTATGCAGAGATTATAATTGATGCTGTTCTTAACTTAGTCCCTAAACCAATTTGATAAGATTTCTATCTTGGTGAGTACTTAATGCTTTGGTCCACAATAATTATGTAATTTTTCATTTGCTCAGAGGTTTCACTTCTTTTTTATGTGCCTGGTAGTTTTTTAACCCACCAGTAGTGTAGGCAATTTAAAATTATAGCCTCAGTAGTTCATATGTGACACTCTTGTTATAGCCCCTTTTAATATCTAGTTATCAATTCTTAGATTTTCCAAAATATGTAAGTTGATTTTTTTACATGAACTTTGTATATGAGTACTGTGATTTGGGGGCTGGAGAGAAGGCTCAGTTGTTAGGAACACCTTTGGGTCTTAGAAAATGCAGGTTAGATTCCCAGAACCAATCCATAACTTCAGTTCCTGGTGATCCTCTTCTGACCTATGTGAGCACCAAGCACACACATGGTGCATATACATATGTGGAGACAAAAAATAATATACTAAAAAACAATTTATTATAGCCTTTTTTGTAGATTCCTTCAGTTTCAATCAGATGCTATCGTACAAATAGCATATGCATGAAATATCATGTAATAATTCACAATCATATTTCTTTCATTTTATTTGCTATTGTAAGAACCAGAACATTTAAATAATATTGAATGATAGTATGAAGGGACATTCTGGTCTTGTCCCTGTCGGTGTAGAAAAGTAATTTAGCCTTTCAGTGTTATTATAATGCTACTTCTAGGATTTTAAAAGATTGCCCTTTCCTATTTCCTTTTTTTTTCTATTCTGATGAAAGACTTTTATCATGGCTATGTGATGCATTAAAAATGTTTCTTCACTTACCTATGAAGACATCATATCCTCTACTGGTCTGATCATGTATGATAGAGAAAAAATAATCAATATTATTAGTCATAGAAGAGATGTTACTGAAGTTATTCCTATATTATAGTAATTGGTATCTGATACTTCTTTTTATTTACTTTTGATATTCAATACTTTTTATTTACTTAAGTATTTTCCATTTAAACTGACATAAGACTCTAGACATTTGTGGGGTACCATTTGGAAGTTTGCTATAGGCATGTAGTTGTATGATGCACCATTTTAGGTAAATACCAAGTATTTATCATTAAAAAGCTTTCTTCTCATTATAAAATCATCAATGTTGTGGTTTGAATATGATATGTCCACAGTAGGCTTTTGCATGTAAATACCTGATCCCCAGTGGGTGGAGCTACTTGAGAAGGTTGAATCTTTAGATGGTAGAATCAAAAGCTGGAGGGTCCCTTTACTCCCAACAGGTGTTGAGTCTTCATAGCCTGGGCTCACTCTGCCTCGCTCCTGAGGAGGGATTCAGTGTGCTTAGTTAGCTTCCCACTCTTGCAGGCATGCTTTCCTCATCTTTTGCCATCTCCCCTTCCCTGAGATGGGTCTAGTCCTCTGAAACCATAAGTCAAAATAAATCCATTCCTCTAGCATGCCTATTGTCAGAGTATTTCATTAGAACAGAAAAGCGAACGATACAATCATTGGAGCTACTTTACTGTTCACGAGAAGATAGCAAGCCTTCTTTCCCTTCCTCTAGCATTTCTTGAGTGCCTTTTGTGCTCTGTGCCATTATAAAGTTTTAGAACATTGTCTTCTTTCTTTAATGTGTGTATAGAGATCTTTGGAAATTCCTCTTCAATGACTACCCACACTGGTGATTTTTGTTCCTCTATTTTTCATGGTCACAGTAATAACGTCATCAATTTTGACAACTTGGTAGACTTAGTTGGTAATATTTAAGGTTTCTGAATCACTGCTGGTCATTTGTCTACTTCTGTAAATTACTGGGTGAAGAATGCTATAATCTAATCACTGTCTATAATTTTGAGTTACCCATTTCTCCTTAGAAGTCTATCAGTTTTTGTTTGGTGAGTTTTGACACTGGTTCTGATTATTTACACACTTGAAACATGTCTCCATCAGATTATCACAATGGAAGGCATTAAGGCACTTCTGACACTAAGCTTTCTGAACTCCATTTCTATGGCATGAAAACAAACCCTTCACCTTTTCTGATTAGTGTTACAACAATGTACACTTTTACCATGACTCCATTTTAAACTAGTGACGTCTTTTAATTTTCAGTGGATTTCAGCAGACAGGATACAGTTTTGTTTTGCTCCCTCATTCATCTGAAACTCTTTATTTTGTAGTTGGACTGCTTAGTCAGTTTGTATTTCCTGTAATTATTTACATGGTTGTCCTTAATTAAATCCATCATTTAAATTTTTTTCTATTCAATTTACCTGTTCATTTTGGTGAAATAGCCTTATTGGGGTATGATTCTCATATCATACAATCCATTACTTAAAAGGCATAATTCAAACAATGGCTTTTAGTATATTCACACAGTGGAACATCCATTACCATAATCAATTTAAAAACAATTCCATTATTCTCAAAGAAATTTTGCTTCTTTTCCAATCCCACATCCAGTGTTCTCCACACCAGCCTAGAGAAACAACAGTCTACACTCCAGAGATTTACTATTCTGAATATATGTAATTGGAGCCCTTCTGGGACAGCTTATTTCAGTTTGCATAATATTTCAATGTGAGTTCATATTAAAATGTCTCAGGACTTCAATTATAGCTATTGATAACTAGTATTCTAATATTTAGACATCTATTATATTTATCTATTCAACAATTGGCAAATATTTCTGCTACTTCTACATTTATCTTGTATGAATATTACTTCTGTGTACTTCTAATCTTCTATACATATTGTGCAAAAGTTTCTGTGTCCATATGTATTTTCATTTTTCTTGGGTGTACTTAGGAATGGAAGTGGTGAATCTCCATGTTTAATAAACTAAGAAGCAGCCACACTGTTTCCAAAAGCAGTTACTGCAATTCACATTCCAATTAGCAGCAGTACAACTTCCCTACATCCTTGCTAACAGTTACCACTATTAAAAAAATATCATCCCAGTGATACAAAGCAGCATCCCATTTCAGTTTTGATGTGCATTTATTTAATGACTAATGATGTTACAGTGATTGATGTATTTTTATGCAATTAGCTATATACTTTGGAGTTATGACCCCAGAATTTCTGCCTTTTATATTGAATCATCTGTTATTTATTCCTTTTCAAATATTCTGATATTAAATAAATTGAGTAATCATTATTGAATATATTTCTCACAACTATTGGGCCATTTAACTTATCATAGCCTACCTCCAAATACTAGCTTTGTATTACAGATGTCAAAGCTTATATTTTTCTTTCTGCATATGTATGTGCTTTGCTTGCATGAATGTCTGTGCACCACATGTGTATCTGGTGCCCAAAGAGGCCTAAAGTAATCACATCCCCTGAAACTGAAGTTACAGTTTGCTGTTAGTGCTATGTGAGTCTTGAGACTCAAACTCAGGTCCACTTGGAGGACAGCCAGTGCTCTTAACTAATGAAGCATCTCTCTAACCACAAAGCCTTTTACTTCCCATTTCTCCCTCCATGGTATGTGTGGCTTTTGTCATGTATCTTAATCTACATATGCCACAAATCCTAAAATTTATTATGATAAACTACTATCTATTATATTAAACAATATTTTATATATGTATGCACACACACACACACACACATATATATATATATATATATGTATATGTATATTATGTATGATGTATATATGTATGTGTAGTTTTAGCTTGGTTTCATTCTGTTTTCCTGGAGCTCTGCCTAGGAGAAAATAATTTCAAGATTTGAATTCTTTCAAATTTTTTTCAGCCAGAAGAGGACTTGCATGAGTTTTTGAGGGGTTGGATGTTTTAATCTATATTTTCAAGGACTTGATGACATAATTCTAATGTTCTGTTTGCATGGTTATGATGTCAAGTCTTCTTTCATTCTTCCCTGTCATAGGGGTTATACAGCTTCTAATATTTGCATCAGCTTCCAGATTAACATCATAGTATTTGCTTTTTTTCTTGTTTTTTTTTTTAGTTATTAGTTACTTTTCTATTGCTGTGACAAAAATATGATTAAGAAAACATTACTATTATTATTATTATTATTATTATTATTATTATTATTATCACCCATTATTTGGTTTTTAGACAGGGGTTCTCTGTGTAGTCCTGGTCATTCTGGAACTTGTTTTTTTGACATGGCTGCCACAAAATCAGAGATTCACCTGCCGCTGCCTCTGGAGTGTTGGAATTAAATGCACTCACCACCACCACCACCATGTGTCAAGAAAACTTATTTAGAAAATAGAACAAAACAAAGCAAAATTACAACAACAAGAGTTTAATTGGGCTTACTATTTCAGAAGGCTGGCCTCCACAATGGCAGCGCAGAGGCATGGATAGCCTCAGGAGCAGCTGGGAGCTCACCTCTCGATCTGAAAGCACTCTGAAGGGTGCCAGTTCGGGGAAGCAACTAAGCCTGCTTCTAGGGACACACCTCTTCCAACAAGCCATACAGTCTAGTACTTCCCAAACAGTGTTACCACTGGGGAATCAAGTATTCAAAGACAGGAGCCTATGGGGGCCATTCTCATTCAAACAACGCATTCCCTTAATTGAGTGATTTTGTTTTATAAAATGCCTTTATGCTTCTTGTATCTATTAACTTGTAGTTTTATCAAATTTATGATATGGTAGACATTATTCCTTCAAGAAGTTTTTGTCCCTCTTTCTACCTTCTAAGAAGTTACATCTCTAATTATACTTGTATTAGGACATTTGCCATTTTCCCATTTCTTTTATTTTTCTTCCATTTATTGAAAGCAGATTATTTTTCTCATGAAATATATCCTGAGTACAGTTTTTCTTCCCTCTATGCCTACCAGTTTCTCCCCACCTCCCCTTCTACCCGGGTCCATTCCTTTTCTATCTCTCATGGAGAAGAATGGACTTCTAAGAGACAACAGGTAAACATAACAAAATAAAGTCTAATAAGATAAAACATAATCTATCACATCAAATTTGGACAAGGTAAACCAACGGAAAGGAAGAGCCTAAGGCACAAGAATTGGAAACCTATTTGTTCAAACACTCAAGAGTCATATAAAAATACTAAACTGAGAGTTATACTATATATGCCTAGGACTTGGTGCAGACCTATATGTATGCTATGATTGTTCCTTCAGTCTCTAAGTTCATATGAGCTTTGCTCAGTTGACTTAGAGGGCCCTGTGCTTCTGGTGTCCTCCATACCCTCTGTTCACCCCCTTTTCTGTGAGAGTTTCCTCCCTGGCTTCATCTGAATCTCCCATTCCTGACACCACCACCCCACTCCCAGTCAAGATAAATCGATTCTACTTCCCCCTCCCAGGGAGATCCATGTGTCCTCCCAGTCACTTTCTCTACACTTAACCTCTCTAGATCTACAAATTGTAGCTTGGTTATCATTTACTTACTGACTAATGTAAACATATATGGAATACACTCCATATTAATTTTTCTGGGTCTGGGTTACCTCACTTAGGATCTTTTTTTTTTTTTTCTAGCTCCATCAATTTGTCTGAAAATGCCATGATTTCATTTTTTTTAAAAGAACTGAGTAATACTCCATTGTGAAAATGTACCACACTGACTTTATCCATTCTTCTGTTGAGGGACATCTAAGTTGTTTCCAATTTCTTGCTATTATGGAAGAGCAGAACATTGGGCATAAGGGTAAGAAGGCTTGTAGTAGTATAAATCATCCTTTTGGGTATATGCCCAAGTGTTTTGTATTGCTGGATCTTGAAGTAGATCAAATCCTATCTCTCCAAGCAACTGCCATAGGATTTCCATAGTGACTGTACAACTTAGCACTCCACCTAACAATGGATGAACGTTCTCTTTATTCCACATCCCTGCCTGCATTTGAATTATTCTGACAGGTATAAGATGAAATCACAAAATGGTTTTAAATAGCATTTTCCTAATGGCTAAGGATGTTGAACATTTCTTTAAATGGTTCTTAGCCATTTAAGATTCTTCCATTGAGAATTCTCTGGTTATATCTGTGCCCCATTTTTTCATTGTATTATTTGGTTTGTTGATATCAAGTTTCTCGAGTTATATATATATTTTGGGTATTAGTCTCTATCATATGTGGAGTTCTTAAAAGTCTTTTCCCCTGGTGCATGAGCCGGCTTTTTAGAGGTCATTACCGATGATGATGGAACACCTTGCACAGCTTTGATGCAGGCAGAGGGACTTGGACTGCCTCTGCTGAATATATCAGGCTTTGATGACTTGCCATGGGAGGCCTTACATTTTTGGAGGCAGAGGTGGGGGAAAATGGGGAGAGGAGCAGAAGGGATGAGAGGGGGATCTGTAGTTGGTATGTAAAATGAATAAAAAAAATTCTTAATAAAAAAAAAACAAAAGGAAACATTTTCCCATTTTTTAGGCAACCCCTTTGTCCAATCGACAGCAGTGTCCTTTGCCTTACAGAAGCTTTACTGTTTCATCAGGTTCCATTTATTAATTGTTGATCTCAGTGTCTATGCTATCAGTGTTCTGTTCAAGAAGTTGTTTTCCATATCAATGAGTTTAAGGCTATTCTCTACTTTCTCTATTAGGTTCAATGTTTCTAATTGATGTTGAGATCTTTGATTCATATGAACTTGAGTTTTGTAGAGTTGTAAGTATGGATCTATTTGCAATCTTCTACATGCAGTCATCCAGTATGACAGCACCACTTGCCAAAGATATTATTCTGTTTCTATTGTGAATGGCTTCTTTATCAAACAAACAAACAAACCAAGTGTCCATAGGTTTGGGTCTTCAATTCAATTCTGTTGATCAATGTATCTGCTTTTATGCCAATATCATGATGTTTCTATTATTACATCTTTGTAACACAACTTGAAATTTGGAACAGTGATACTGCCAGAAGTTCTTTTATTCTTTAGGATTGTTTTACCTGTTCATGGTTTTTGGGTTTCCATATGAAGCTGAGAATTGTCATTTCAATATTTGTGAGGAATTGTGTTGGAATTACTATGGTAGGGATTGAATCTGTAGATTGCTTTTGGTAGGATAACCATTTTTACTATGATAATCTTACCAATCAATGAGCACCGGAGATCATTCCACCTTCTAACATCTTCAATTTCTTTCATTAAAGACTCAGTGTTTTTTATCACACATGTATTTCACTTGCTTCATTAGCAAATAGTCATTTTAAAACTACTTTAAGCTGGGCAGTGGTAGTGCACGCCTTTAATCCCAGCACTCAGGAGGCAGAGCCTGGAGGATCTCTGTGAGTTCGAGGCCAGCCTGGTCTACAAAGTGAGTTCCAGGAAAGGTGCAAAGCTACACAGAGAAACCCTGTCTCAGAAAAAAAAAAAAAAGAAAAAAAACTACTTTAAGCCCACTAATAAACTTTAGGTCTTTCCAGTGCACTGAAATATGCCCCTAAGATGAGTCACTCTACTCTAATTTATAGAACATAAAGTATAAGCATTCTTTTGCTCCTGTGTGATTAGAAACAATCGTTTGACTGGATCGCCATTGATTCACAGTTGGGATGATGTTTCCTTTCTTGTAACCAAACAACTAGTTTACTCAGCACTCAAGCAAATTCTTGGAAGCCCTTTCTGCTAACCTGTCTTTTACTATCTCTCCAAATTCTCTTTCATTTGGTGCAATCATAGTATTTGTTTCATCCTTACAAACTCCAGCATCTGTTGGCTCTCCTGTTTATCTCTCCACATGAGTTCCACATAGAAGCTTTCTACTTGTCTCGCAACTTTTTCTCTTAGAGAGACTACTGCCCTGCAATTTCAGCTCATAATGCCTCATTATTTCACATTTTTTGGTCTGGATAATTGAAATGACAACACAGTTTCTGTTGCAGGCCATTTGTCATGGATGGTAGTAGAAGACCATTTATTAGTTTTCAATCAATCTGCTCAAAGGCCTAGGCCTATCTTTATATGCCCACTGTCATTTTCATTGTTTCTATCTCCACAAATCCACCTGAACTCCATAGGCAAGTCCCAAAATTCAGTTTGATAAAATTTCCAGTCTCATTCTACTGTAGTCAATGGCACCAGAACTGTCTCTCAGAATAAAATATAAACATTGATTTCCTCCATATTATTTGTTAATAAATGGCTATCACATACCTGCATGGGTCTGTACTAGTTCCTCTGCTCATATATTACAGTTGTTTAGTGTGGGATTTTTGGGAGACTCCTAACAGTGGGAATGGGGTGTCTCTGACACTTCTGCCTATTCTTAGTACCCTTTCTTCCTACTGGGTTGCCTTCTCAGCTTTAATATGAGGGTTTGTGCCAAGTAATATTGCATGTTCTCTCATATTATACAACCTCACCACCAGCCCCCTCTCTAACCCTCCACTCTCCTTGAGATCTACTACTCCATTTCCCTTGAAGAAGGAGCAGGATTTTCAGTGACATCAACTGGACATGGCATAACAAGATGCAATACTAACCACTTCAGTAAACATTGGTTTTTTTTTTTTTTGTTTGTTTGTTTTTCTTCAATTTTTCAAGTCTGTTTCTATGTAGCTCTGGCTGTCCTGGAACTTGCCCTGTAGAGCAGGCTGGTCTCTAACTCACAGATCTACCTGACTCTTCCTCCAGAGAGCTAGGATTAAGCACATGTGCTACCACTGCCTGGTCAGTTACAGCTTTTTAAACCAGTGATTTAGGTTTACTAATATTCTTTTGTATATATTTGTGTGTACCTATGCATGTTTATGTAAGGGTATATATACACATTGAAGACAGATATGAACCATGGTATCACTCTCTGGGGGTCCAGTCAAAGAGGTAGGAAGGATTATATGAACAAGGTGGGGGGGTCAAAGTCATGATGGGGAAATCTGCAGAGACAACTGAACCAAGCTAGTGGGAACTCACAAACTTTAGAATGACAGCTGTGTAACCTGCATGAGACTAGACTAGGCCCTCTGCATATGGGAGAGTCATGTAGCTTGGTCTATTTGAGGGGCCCCTGGAAATAGGATAAGGATCTATTCCTGGTGCATGAGCTGGCTTTCTGGAGCTCATTATGATTGGATGCCTTGCTCACCCTTGATACAGGAAGGAAGGGCTTGTTCCTGCCTCAACTGAAAGTACCAGGCTTTGCTGAATCTTCATGGGAGGTCTTTACCCTTTAGAAGAAGGGTTGGGGGGCAGGTAAGAGGGGATGCTGGAGGAGAGTGGGAGGAGGGATGAAATGGACATCTATGGTTGGTATGTAAAATAAAATAATTTAAATAAAATAAAACAAAATAGGGGAAGACAGAGGGAATGGAGGCTATCAGAGAACAAGGCCCTTTAAAACAGCTGAGTGAAGCACATATGAACTCACAGAGACTGAAGCAGCAATCACAGTGCCCACAAAGGTCTGCACCCTGAATATATATTGAAGCTTTCAGTTTAGTACTTTTATTAGACTCCTGAATCTATGAATGAGTGGGTCTCTGATTCTAGTGCCCACTCTTTGGGCTCTTTTATTGTTCTATTGGGTTGGTTTGTCCAACTTCTGTGTTTTTTTGTTTTGTCTTATAATTAATTTTGTTAGAACAAAGAAAAAATTAAAATTGAAAGTCAGTCACTATTGTGGTTTTTATAACCCCTTATTGTAAATAGTACCCAGAACATAGAAGATGGTCAGTAACTCTATGTAAACAGTACATTAATATCAATTAATAGCAAATAATTAGTAGTGATTAAATATTCCTATCAAAGACTAAATAAAAATTCATTAAGGAAAGAGGTTGCTAGTCTTGATTGATGAGGAATATTTGGCAGTTGCTGGTTACTAGGGAAAGGAAAATTAGAGTATTGATGTTTGGTACATGGCCATTTGTAGGTTGCCTCTTACCCAGAGGATGATAGGCACAACTGTGCATATATAGGCAGTACTAGATGGACTCAGTGATTTAAAAGAACAAACAAACAAAGGAAATAAGACAAAAGAGCATAAGGAGTTGGGAAGGAGATATGTTTTAGGTCTTTGGAAGATGAGAAAAGATGGAGGTGGATGATATAGGAGGCACATATGTCCTTTTGCTTACAGATAAGAACCAAGGAAACCAGGATGTGAAACACTTAGAGTTGTTTCTTCAAAAGAAAGATGTATAACTTGTTTTCTGTCCAGAAGCATGGGAGAAGACATGGTTAAACCTGATGACCTTTGGGCTATTGTGTGGCATAGACCACAAGGGATCTCCTCCTAGACACTTATCTTGAGCTTGTTTTGTTCAGTTAATGTATAGAACCTATCTTTGAAGATGATGTCACATGTACTTTACAAAGAGTTTGAATGTAGTCATGTCTTAAGCTCTGCTGTGCACATGGAACTGAACTAATCTACCACCAAGAAACGTTCACCAAATTGTACTGTACTTATGTACACCTAGAATAAACTATTTGAAGTCAGACTCCCAAAGTGTGAACCAACATCTGCTACTGAGTAATGTTGAAGAGAACTACATTTTTGTCTCCCATGGATTGTTACTTCGCTTACTATGGTGGTTGTAGAGATCCCTTCAGGATTTTATCAATAGACATTGTATATATGGTAGAAAATTTCAAAATATAAATATGAATTTACCTGAATAAAATACTGGTTTGTGTACCAAAACTTCTAGTCAGGGGCTGGGGAGATACCACACCTATATTAAAGCTTACATAAGACAAAATGACTGATTGGAACTACAGTATTGTAGAGTGTTAGACATTTGCTCAGCTAGGTTCATATCAGCATTGTTTGTTATAGCCAGAACCTGGAAACAACCTAGATGTCCTTCAACTGAAGAATGGATAAAGAAAATATGGTATATATACACAATGGAGTACTACTCAGCAGAGAAAAACAATGACATCATGAGGTTTGCAGGAAAATGGATGGATCTAGAAAAAAATCATCCTGAGTGAGGTAACCTGACTCAGAAGGATGAACATGGTATGTACTCACTCATAGGAGGATACTAGATGTAAAACAGAGATGACTAGACTGCTACACAACTCCAGGGAGGCTACCTAGAAAATGGGACCCTAGGAAAGACACAGGGAACACCCAATGACAGAAAAATGGACGAGATCTACATTCACAACCTGGATGACAGTGGGAGTAATGAAGGGCAAGATTTGAGGGAAAGAAAGCTTAGGGGAGCAGGAGATCCCAGCTGGATCAAGAACAGAAAGGGAGAACAAGGAATATCAGACCATGATAAATGAAGACCACATGAGAACAGGAATAGGCAGAGTGCTGGAAAGGTCCCCAGAAATCCACAATGATACATCCTCTATAGACTGCTGGCAATGGTCGAGAGAAAGCCTGATCTGACCTAGTCTGGTGATCAGATGGCCAAACACCCCAACTGTTGTCTGGAACTCTCATCCAATAACTGATGGAAGTGGATGCAGAGATCCTCAGCCAGGCCCCAGGTGGAGCTCCAGGAGTCCAATTGTTGAGAAAGAGGAGGGAATGTAAGAGTGTGAATTGTTGAGACCAAGATTGGAAAAGCACAGGGACAAATAGCCAAACAAATGGAAGTACATGAATTATGGACCAAAGGCTGTAGAGCCCCCAGCTGGAGCAGGCCCTCTGGATAAGTGAGACCATTGAATAGCTTGAACTGTTTGGGGAGGCATCCAGGCTGTAGGACTGAGACCTGTCCTTAGTGCATGAGCTGGCTGTTTGGAACCTTGGGCTTACACAGGGACACTTTGCTCAGCCTGGAAGGAGGGGACTGGACCTGCTTGTACTGAATCCACCAGGTTTAAATGAATCCCCAGGGGAGTCTTGTCCCTGGAAGAGATGTGAATGGAGGGGAGGGACTGGAGAAAAGGTGGGGCGGGGAAAGGGGAGGAGAGGGGAACCTATGGCTAATGTGTAAAATTAAAACACAAATATAATAATTAAAAAAAAAGAATGTTGCAGATCCACAGTCAAATTATATTGAATTATCCTGAGTCTCCTTAATAGTCCCAGTTTTAGATTTCTTTGTCAAAGACTAGGAGAAGTAAAGCACAGCATCTTTCTCCTAAAGACATACAGAGTCTCTGGAGATTAGGAGGAGTTGTCCGGAAATCTTAGTGACCTGGGAGAACAGGACCCTCTATTCATTTACTGTCTTCTCATGAGCACAAGAATACATAGATCCATATTCCCCTGCTCTCACACTGTGGATATTTGTAAATTTTTACCTTTACATTTCCATTGTATTTGTATATTTATTCCACTGTGATGTTTCTCAAGAGTCATTCTTCCCATCTGACTCAAGTAACCTAAAGTGCCTTTTTAAAATGCAAATTGTAAGAACACTTGATCAGAATTACTGGGAACAGGTCCAGATATGTATGCACTTCTAACACACACCTATTGTGATTGTTACAGGCATTTGAGTTCTAAAATTGAACACTGTTCTTTGGAAGATTCAGAAGAGCCATTAGCAACAGAAGCAACATCTACCACATTGTGAGTTCCCAGTGATCTAGGAAATAACTATAATAACAAGAAACGGGGCAAGCACAATTTTGCATATTGGCTCATAGTGAATTGCTGCATAATGAAGCAAGGTCAAGATTGGGTTTTGATGCATTAGGACTGTCTTCTTAATGTTTTTGATTCTGACTTTGGGATGAAGCAGGATATTAGTTGAAGACAGATATTATTTGTCTTACCTGTAAGAAGGACATTACAGATTTAACAATAAACCTGTTTTTAGTGTAATTCCACGAATTGTGAAATTTCTCAAAGGTCACTGAATTTTTCACACCTTTATGGATGATAACTGAAATGGCAGTGATTTCCTGAAAGGAGAAACACACAAAGAGGAAAGAGGAAAGAAGGAAAAAGGAAGCAATATGTAGAATACAAGGAAAGCAGAAAAATTAGAGGAAATAATACAAACAATTCATTTCTTTTCAGATCTCTTCCAATTAAATGGTTTTATAGAAAGTCTCAGAAACTGCTTTTGCTTCTTAACATGGACTCCTTATGCGGGCTTAGAAAATGACAGACCACAAGGCTGCTTTTCGCCTTCATTTATTTCATTTCTCTCTCTTACTTCTTGACTCTGCACAGGCATGATTACCCTTCAAAGAGTATCTGACGACTCATCACATCTCATCCCCTCTCAAGCCTGAAATAACAGAGAAAAATCATGTCCTTAAGCATTTAGTCACCTTGGATTCCATAAGAGCAAAGGTTCACAGGATTGACTGACCTAAATGGAGCAATTATAAGTAAAAGCAGGAACTCATCTTAAGGCATCAGTAATACATCTTCTCTTTTTCTTTTTCTTTTTTTTTATTATTATATTTGTGTTTTAATTTTACACATCAGCCATGGGTTCCCCTGTCCTCCCCCCTCCCACCTCTATCCCCACCTTCCCCCATCCCCTCCCCTCCATTCCCATCTCCTCCAGGGCCAAGACTCCCCTGAGGATTCATTTAAACTTGGTGGATTCAGTACAGGCAGGCCCAGTACCCTCCTTCCAGGACGAGCAAAGTGTTCCTGTGTAAGCCCAAGGTTCCAAACAGCCAGCTCATGCACTAAGGACAAGTCCTGGTCCCACAGCCTGGATGCCTCCCAAACAGTCCAAGCCACTCAATTGTCTCACTTATCCAGAGGGCCTGCTCCAGCTGGGGGCTCTACAGCCTTTGGTTCATAATTCATGTGCTTCCATTTGTTTGGTTATTTGTCCCTGTGCTTTTCCAATCTTGGTCTCAACAATTCACACTCTTACAGTCCCTCCTCTTTCTTGACAATTGGACCCCTGGAGCTCCACCTGGGGGCCTGGCTGAGGATCTCTGCATCCACTTCCACCAGTTATTGGATGAGATGTGGAGCAAGGGGAACTCTCTTCCACTGCTGTTGGGAATGCAAGCTTGTACAGCCACTTTGGAAATCAATATGGCACTTTCTTAGAAAATTGGGAATCCATCTCCCTCAAGACCCAGCTGTAGCACTCTTGGGCATATACCCAAGGAATGCTCAATCATACCACAAGGTCATTTGCTCAGCTATGTTCATATTAGCATTGTTTGTAATAGCCAGAACCTGGAAACAACCTAGATGTCCTTCAACTGAAGAATGGATAAAGAAAATATGGTACATATACACAATGGAGTACTACTCAGCAGAGAAAAACAATGACATCATGAGGTTTGCAGGCAAATGGATGGATCTAGAAAAAAATCATCCTGAGTGAGGTAACCCAGACTCAGAAGGACAAACATGGTATGTACTCACTCATAGGAGGATACTAGATGTAAAACAGAGATGACTAGACTGCTACACAACTCCAGGCAGGCTACCTAGAAAACAGGACCCTAGGAAAGACACAGGGAACACCCAATGACAGAGCAGTGGATGAGATCTACATGAACAACCTGGATGACAGTGGGAGTAATGAAGGACAAGTTTTGAGGGAAAGAAAGCTTAGGGGAGCAGGAGATCCCAGCTGGATCAAGAACAGAAAGGGAGAACAAGGAATAACAGACCATGATAAATGAAGACCCCATGAGAACAGGAATAGGCAGAGTGCTGGAGAGGTCCCCAGAAATCCACAATGATACATCCTCTGTAGACTGCTGGCAATGGTCAAGAAAAAGCCTGATCTGACCTAGTCTGGTGATCAGATGACCAATAATACATCTTCTAAGGACGAATTTGTTACCTTAAGTGATGGGGGATTCTCTGGACTGCCTTACACATTCTCAACTCAGACAACAAAGACAATGAGCATTGACAGCATCATGCCTTAACTATGATGGTCTAAGTATGCATACCTCTTACTAGTTCCTCCACTCTTTCTTTGTTTTTTTAATTAAATTTATTGTTTTATTTTGCACCCTGACCACATTGTCCCCTCTCCCCTCTTCTCTCTTTTCTTCCCCTAATATCCTCTCAGATCACTCCAATCCATTCCTCCTCTGTTTCCATTTAGAAAAGGGCAGACCTCCAATGGGTATCAACAAAGCATGGCATATCAATTTGAGCCAGGCCTGAGCTTCTCACCTTGTATTAAGGCTGGGCAAGGTAACCCAATATGAGGAATAGATTCCCAAGAGACAGCAGAAGTGTTAGGGACAGCCCCTGCTCCCACTGTTAGGAATTCCACAAGTAGACCAAGCTGCACAACTATAACATATATGCACAGGGCTCCCTAGTTGTCAGTCCAGACCCTGTGAGCTCCTATGAGCCCTATTTAGTTGTTTCTGTGATTACCTTGTGATGTCCTTGACTCCCCTGGCTTGTAAAATCCTCTTTTTGCTCTCTTCAGCAGGATTCCCTGAGCTTGGCCCAATGTTTGGTTGTGGGTCTCTGCACCTGTTTTTATAAGTTACTAGATAAAGACTCTAATGACAATTTCACCAAAATGTGAATATAGCAGAATATTGTTAAGCATCATTACATTGACATTTTTTCCAGTCATGTTTGGTTCTATGTTAGGTCTCTGGGCCATCCAGCCTCTGGGTCCTGGCACTCTAAGAAGTATCAGAGGTGCAATTATTCTGAAGGGATAATGGGTCTGAGGTGGGACCAGTCACTTGTTGGTTACTCCTACAATCTCTGCACCACTCTTAAGCCCTACATTTCAATAGTTAGGACAGACTGTAGGTCAAAGGTTATGTGACTGGGCCAATGTCCCATTCATTTCACTGGGTTACAGGAGATTGTTGCAGAATACTTGTTTATACTGTGCCACTGTGATTGGTTTAAGAAAGAGCTGAGTGGTCAATAGCTAGGCAGAGGACAATAGGCAGATTTCTGGTGAGAGAGAGAAATCTGGGAAGAAGAGAGGCAGGCAGACAGCAGTGAGACACAGAAAAAAATCAGACATACTGTACAGAGGAGAGGTAATGGGGCCACATTGCAGAACATAAATTAATAGATGCAGATTAATTTAAGTTATAAGAGCTAGTTGGGAAACAGCCAAAAGCTAAGGCTAAGCTTCCATAATTAATAATAAGTCTCTGTGTCACTATTTGAAGGCTAGTGGTCTAAAAGTCTGACAAGAAAGTACAACAATAGGAGATGACAAGTTCTGGCTATTAGAAATAAAGCTGCCATGAACATAGCTGGGCAAGTTTCCTTTCAGTATAATTGAGCATCCTTTGGATATATGCCCCGAAGTATTAAAGCTTGGTCTTGATGTAAATAGATTCCCAGTTTTCTGAGAAACTGCCATACTGATTTCCAAAGTGGCTGTACAAGTTTGCAGTCCCAGGAAATCATGAAGGATTGTTTCTCTTGCTCCACATTCTCTCTAGCATAAGCTGTCATTTGTGTTTTTGATCTGAGCCATTCTGACAGGTGTAAAATGGTATCTCAGAGTCCTTTTGATTTGTATTTCCCTGATTGCTAAGGATGTTGGACATTTCTTTTTTTAATTAAGATTTTTTTTTTATTCATTTTGTATATCAATGACAAATCCCCCTCTCTTCTCTCCTCTTTTCTCCTCACTTCCCCCTCAACCTATCCTCCATTTCCTCCTCTGAAAAGGCAAGGCTTCCCATGTGGATTCAGCAAAGCTAGAACATTCATCTGAGGCAGGTTCAGGCCCCTCCCCTGCATCAAGGTGTTCCACCATAGGTAATGGGCTCAAAAAAGCCACCTCATGCACCAGGGATGGATCCTAATCCTACTGACAGGAGGCCCCTTAAGCCGATCAAGCTACACAACTGTCTCACTTATTCAGAGAGCCTATTCCAGTCCCATGCAGGCTCCACAGAATTCCTTGGGTATATGCCCAAAAGTGGTATTGTTGGGTCTTGAGGTAGATTGATTTCCAATTTTCTGAGAAACCACCATATTGATTTCCAAAATGGCTGTATGGTTTTCACTTCCAGCAACAGTGAAGGAGTGTTCCCCTTGTTCCACATCCTCTTCAACATAAGCTGTCATCAGTGATTTTGATCTTAGCTATTCTGACAGGTGTAAGAGGGAATCTCAGAGCCCTTTTCATTTTCATTTACCTGATGACTAAGGATGTTGAGCAAACCCTTAAATGTCTTTCAGGCATTTGAGATTCTTCTGTTGAGAATTTTCTGTTTAGCTCTGTAGCACATATATAAATTGGATTGTTTGGTATTTTGATATCTATTTCCAAGGAATGCTTAAGTATACCACAAGGACACTTGCTCAACTCTATTCATAGCAGCATTATTGTAATAGCCAGAACCTGGGAACATTTCTTTAAGTGTATCTCAGCCATTTGAGATTCTTCTTTGAGAATTCTCTGTTTAGATGTGTTCCCTATTTTTTAATTAGATTATTTGATTTTTAGAAGTCCAGTTTGTTGAGTTCTTTATATATTTTGGAGATGAGACCGTTGTCAAATATTGGGTTGGCGAAGATTGTTTCCCATTCTGTTGACTGCTCTCTTGCCTTTTTAACAGTGTCCTTTGCCTTACAGAAGCTTCTCAATTTCATGAAGTTCCATTTATTAATTGTTCATCTTAGTTTTTGTGTGACCGATGTTCTATTCAGGAAGTTATCTTCTTTGCCAATGCATTCATGGTTATTTCTCAATTTCTCTTATATCAGGTTCAGAGTACCTGTGTTTATGTTGAGGTACTTGACCCAACTTGGGCTTGAATTTTGATCCAGAGTGAGAAATATGGATCTATTTGCATCCTTCTCCATGTTCACAGCCAGTTATGCCAGCACCATTTGTTGAAGATGTTTTCTGTTTTCCATTGTATAATCTTGGCTTCTTTGTCAAAAATCAGGTGTCCATTGGTAAGTACATTTATGTTTGGGTTTCCCATTTGATTCTATTGAATAACCCATTTTTATGCCAGTATCATGCAGTTTTTATTACTACAGCTATATAGTAACACTTGAAATCACTGATGGTGATATTTTCAGAAGTTCTTTTATAGTACTGGATTGTATTAGCTATCATAGGTTTTTGTTTTTTTCATATGAATTTGAGTATTGTTCTATTAAGGCCTGTAAAGAATCATGTTGGAACTTTGATGGGGATTGCATTGAATCTAGATTATTTTGGTAAAATGACCATTTTTACTGTTAATCCTACTAATCAATCAGCATGAGATCTTTCCATCTTCTAATATCTTCTCCAATTTCTTTCTTCAAAGACTTGAAGTTCCTATCATACAAGTCTTTCAATTGCTTGTTTAAAAGTTACCCCAAGATAATTTGAATTATCTGTGGCTATTCTGAATGGTTTTGTATTCCCCTGATGTCTCTCTCAGCCCATTTATTGTTTGTATGTAAGAGGGTTACTATTTTTTTTTTTTTTTTAGTTTATCTTGGATCCAGTCACATCAATGAAGGTGTTTATCAGCAGTAGGAATTCCATGGTAGAATTTTGGGGCTTATGTATATAGACTTTTAGGATGATTCATCCCTAAAAGGCTTGAGGGCAAGCTAGCCTAAACCAGTAAAAAAGATACTTTCTGAGAGCCAACCTGGGTCTGCCTAAGGGCCTTATCAATAGCAGTAGAGTTTGGGACACAGCCTAGCAATGGTGCTGGTGCTTAATTGGAAGAAGGAGGTACAAGGGATATGCCTTGGGTATTAGGGTCTGGATATTGGGGTAACTCAGCTGGAAGGCTGGTTATTCCATAGTTCTTCTGACTGGAGTGGGCTGGACCTGGGCCTATAGAGCTTGCTGGAATTGTTGGGAAAGGCTGGCTGTCTGGAGGATGATGAGTTGGGAGAGGGTGGACAGTGAAGTGGGTCTTGGACGATGAGTATCCAGGAGGTGGTGGCAATCCAGTTGGTAGAGGGGTGGTCATTCACCCACTTACTGACTGATGGATTGCCCATTATCCCTATGTTTAACCCTATAGCTCATATCAGTACTCCAAAACAGGATTTGGGGGTCATTGAACAACACTGTCTGCTATTTCCAGTGGGATTAAAATGATCAAATTTCATCTGTGCTTTTCAAAATCATGGCTTAATGGCTTACTGGTACCTGTGGCTTAGTCCAGCCTGTTGGAACTGCCAGAGCATGGGCCTTTGCTTTATCTCTCTGGTTATGGCTTTTCTTTATATTATAGGGTCTTTTCTCTCCATTAGGAAGAAGTGTAAGTCCACCTATTAATTTGTGTTTTAATTTTACACATCAGCCATGGGTTCCCCTGTCCTCCCCCCTCCCTCCTCCAGGGCCAAGACTCCCCTGGGGATTCATTTAAACTTGGTGGATTCAGTACAGGCAGGTCCAGTCCCCTCCTTCCAGGCTGAGCAAAGTGCCCCTGTGTAAGCCCCAGGTTCCAAACAGCCAGCTCATGCACTAAGGACAGGCCCAGGTCCCATAGCCTGGATGCCTCCCAAACAGTCCAAGTCACTCAACTGTCTCACTTATCCAGTGGGCCTGATCCAGCTGTGCGCCACAGCCTTTGGTTCACAATTCATGTGCTTCCATTCAATTGGCCTTTCATCCTCATGCTTTTTCCAATCCAGGGCTCACCAATTCATGCTCCCACAGTCCCTCCTCCTTCTTAACAACTGGACACATGGAGCTAAACCTGGATCCTGGCTGAGGATCTCTGCATCCATTTCTATCAGTCACTGGATGAGAGTTCTAGCACGACCATCAGGGTGTTTGGCCATCTGATCACCAGACTAGGTCAGATCAGGCTTTCTCCCGACCACTGCCATCAGTCTATAGAGGATGCATCACTATGGACCTCAGGGAACCTCTCCAGCACTCTGCCCACTCCTGTTCTCATGTGGTCCTCATCCATCATGGTCTACCATTCCTTGTTCTCCCTTTCTGTTCCTGATCCAGCTGGGATCTCCTGCTCCCCCAAGCCTCCCTTCCCTTGAACCTTGCCCTTCATTTCTCCCACTCTCGTCCAGGTTGTTCATGTAGATCTCATCCACTTCTCTGTCATTGGGTGATCCCTGTGTCTTTCCTAGGGTCCTGTTTTCTAGGTAGTCTCCCTGGAGTTATGTAGCAGTCTAATAATCTTTGTTTTGCATCTAGTATCTTCCTATGAGTGAGTACATACCATGTTTGTCCTTCTGAGTCTGGGTTACCTCACTCAGGATGATGTTTTCTAGATCCATCCATTTTCCTGCAAACCTCATGATGTCATTGTTTTTCTCTGCTGAGTAGTACTCCATGGTTTCTCTTCAGATCATATAAATCTTTCGCCTTTTATTAACACACTTTTGCAAGAACTGTGGAAAAGTGTTCTGACTTTGTGCTTTCATCACTAAATCAACACCTGAGAGAGAATAAGATCTCTTGTGTATGTCTTCACTAGTTGTCAAAAATATGATCCCAGATATATTTAAAAAAAAAAAAAAACAGTGGCTATTTCTTTTGGAGAATTACCACATTTTGAGACAGAACATTAGTTCTCGATCTAACAGTCTCACATAACACAGAAGCATTTGGGCTCAAAGTAAAAAATGATAGTTGGCAGGAAATGAGTGGAGCCCTTTGCATCCTAGTGGATTGGTCCCACAGCTAAACTGTTGTTAAAACTTCTAAAAAGGAAGATAATTTTGTAGTGGTGAGGGAAATGATGAATACTTCATTCTAATCCACCATACATAACATATCTGAGTATATTTTCTTTACTTGTTCATCCACTGATGAATATCTAGGTTGAAACATAAGTATATTAATAAAAGTAATATAAGATACTGTGAGTAATACTGAAGTAGCATAGGGTGAGTTATTCCTTTAATGTATTGAAATAAATATTTTTGGGTAAATATCCAAAAGTAGAATAACTATATCATATGGTCATTTAATTTTATTTCCTTGATGATACTTCACACTGCATTTCTAATTATATTACCATAAGCAGGATGTAAGAATTCCCTCTCTTCTATATCTTCACCTGTGCCTCTCATTATTATCCAGTTTGACAATGGCTCTTCCGATGAATGTGACATATCTCAACTCTGATTTGCACTTTCCCAATGATTAATGGTGTTGAATATTTTTTTCATATCCATTGACAATATGTATGTTCATCCAGTGGATCATCCGGGACAGCCAGCGCTTCACAATGAAACCCTGTCTCAAAAAATAGCTGGTCACCAGGGCAGTGGTGGCACATGCCTTTAATCCCAGCACTCAGGAGGCAGAGGCAGAGGCAGGTGGATCTCTGTGAGTTCAAGGCCAGCCTGGGCTACCAAGTGAGTTCCAGGAAAGGCACAAAGCTACACAGAGAAACCCTGTCTCGAAAAAAAAACATCAAAAAACAAACAAACAAACAAAAAAACCAAAAATTTGGTCATTTGATTTATTTCTATTTCTATACAACTGTATGACATACAAATGTTTTCTTCCAAACTCTTGGAAATTTTTTAATACCATCCTTGGTTTCCTCTACCTTGCTTTTTAGTTTTCTATGAACTATTGTTTCTACTACTTTCTTATTAGCCTGTATTTTCAATTAATATGCCATTAATTTTTAAAATTTCTGTCTTTGAACATGGAAAATACAGCTGGAGCTTCACTGGAAAGCTCACCCCTGCTGAATAGCATTCTTAGTGCTGAAAACTACTGTACTTGATAATGGGGAAGAAAAGTAATTGCCAATATTACCCAGCAATGAACTCTGTGACCTACAATAAAGTCATGTTTGAAGGATATACTGTTAATGGCACATGTGCTATTTCAAAAATTGGATTTAATGCCAACTCCATGAGATGGAATCCACACCTAACACTATTAATGACACCAAAACTTGAGACAATATAATCATGGGTCTTAGAGAAAACATACTTTTACTATTTTGGTTAGTATGCAAAGCAATAAAATCACTCTCAATGGCATATTGGTATAACCATAGATCAGTATATCACTCAATCCTCATCAAGAGGCTTCTTCTTGAAGGTCACAGAATTCGCATTCCAGACACAACAAGGATGGTGCACACATGAACACACAAAAACTCTAGTATAAAGAAGGAGAAGTGGGTATAAAGTCCCATTCTTAACCAAGAAACTATTTATAATTATATCTGCTGCAAGAGGAAAAATATCTTCTCCAAAGGCATAACACTGGGTATATCGACAACATTTAAGTCTCCGTTTTTTGTTTTTTTTTTTTTTGGTTGTTGTTGTTGTTTGTTTGTTTGTTTGTTTGTTTTTTCTTTTGAAAGAGAGAGAAACACACCAAGTTGGGTATGTAGGGAAGTAGGGAGGATCTGGGAGCATATGGAGAAGGGCAAGATAGGATCAAAATACACACAAAATTTAAACAATAAATGCTGTGGATATCACTCTGTGTAAATAAAGTTCTGATTGGCCAGTGGCCAGGCAGGAAGTATAGGTGGGACAAGAGAAAAGAGAATTCTGGGAAGTAGAAGGTTGGAGAGAGACACCGCCAGCTGCTGCCATGAGAAGCAACATGTAAAGACACTGGTAAGCCATGTGGCAAAGTATAGACTAACAGAAATGGATTAATTTAAGATAGAAGAAGTAGATAACAAGAAGCCTGCCACAGCCATACAGTTTGTAAACAATGTAATTTTCTGTGTGCTTTTTTGGTTGGGTCTGATCGACTGGCAGGTAAGAGAGATTTGTCCTGACTGGGCCAGGCAGGAAAACTCTAACTACAAATAAAAATGCAAAAACATTCTGGAACTTGATGCAATATTACTTTTTAAAGGCCTAGCAACATACTTTTCATTTAGATGGAAGTTTGATGAGGCTCAATTAGAGGATGTATGTATCTATTTATTTATTTTTGTAGAATTAATTTCTACAAAAGTCAAATTTAGGTCTCTTAGGCTATTTTGTGCTCTTTTGTAGAAGGACTCTTCTGATTTGGAGACTATATCCCAGATGTGGACATAGGACGTCCTCATGGCACAGGTCCCCGGAGAAGGTGAGTGCTTCTGGCTATAGACAATACACACTGCTCAATCTACAAGAGCAGTAGCAAGTGTACTGTAGTGGGTAGCCGTTCTAGCTTTGCCCTGGAAGTTCCAACCCCCGTTGAGGCTTTGGTAATGGTCCCGCCTACAAGGCAGGGCTGAGAAAGGACGTTGAGGACCAAAGTTCTGGATACGGGGACTCTTTTGGTTCCAGGAGTCTGGATGCTGGAGGTAGACAGAGCAGAGTTCTCCAGAGAACACAGCTGGACTGTGCCATACCTTTCCCAGACCCTGCAACCTACCTGTCTCTTCATTTGTAAATTACACCTTATAAAACTCCCTTTTAACTACGTGGAGTGGCCTTAATAATTTTCCAATAATGTACAAGCATTACTCTAGTTTGATCTTGTACACAATGAGGACTCATTTGTCATAACCACTGAGTTTGTGAAAGTGTATTTTATGAACAATCTTTTGAGTGATTTTCTCCAAAATGTCAAATTCTTCTACAACACACCACTCAATGTGGTTAGGTAGGCCTTTGCAATTAGCAGAAACAGTTTGAGTACATATGTAAACCTTCTAATATTTTTAATGACACTAGTGAAATGTAGCCAGTTGAAGGCTTCTCACAGGTACAGTCGTCATGTCTTTCTTTTATATCTTATTTCCTGGTTTGGATCCAGTTTTCCTGGCAAAAGCTGTGAGCAGTTGTATCATTTCGAAAATGTTCCCTTGTTCCCTTTTTCGATACATATTCTTATGTCATACTTTAGTTTTCAACTCCACTCTATAAGACAAAGACAAGATTGAAGGTATGCTGGCAATTTCTTGTTTTGAGCTCTTGAATACTGGAGTTATTTTCCCCTACCAATCTTAAAATATAAATCCAGCTTCATTTAGAGATCTCAGATCTTAACCCAGAAGTGGAATAGTTCTCCTGGTCTCTACTAGATTTATCAGCCTCAGAGTATACCAGAGAGCAGCATCAGATTATTGCTAGAGGTTGACAATGACCCTCATTTTTGAGGTTAAAATAATATTGTTCACATCAGTGTTATATTGTTTCCCCTATGTCTCGTTCTAGTAGCTTTCCAATTTCTGGTCTTATATTTAAGCTGATTTTTTAAATATCACATGATGATAGATCTATTTTATTCTCCTGTTTAGATATCCAGCTGAGTTGCTTCAACAACTCATTGAAGAGTCAGTTTTTTTCCATTGTTCATTTATAACTTCTATCCCACTCTTTGCTTTATTCTAGAATATCAAATCATCAACTACAGAATGTCTTTATGTTAATTTTAAATGTGTTTCATTTTCTTTTTAAGATTCTTTTTCTTAGATATTTTGCCCATCTTATACTTTTAGATAATCTTTTAGGTCTTAAATGTTTTAGTTTCAGATTTGTAATTATGTGTATAATTTCTTAAATTGGCTCTTTTTGGGAACACTAATGTACGTGTTGCTTAGGGTAGAGAGGCAAGAGATAGAAAATCTACATGTTCCCCTATAGAAGCCTCCAAGCAAACCTCTGCTTTCTAGTCACATCACATCTCTGCCTCAACATGTCTGCACTATCGCATTAGTTACGCTCTTCCCTAAGGCAGTCTTGTTACTGAGCATTCTAGACATGGACTTCCTTTGCTTTCTCCAATCATTCTGAGATAATTACTTCATGTCATTTTTTGTTTTTCAGGTACTTGTACAAAACCCTGTACAGCATTTTAGTATCATATTTTCTTCATGTTTTTTTAATTTATATTTAATGTAGTTTAGCACTTTTGGTCTCATTAACAATATCAGGTACTGAGTGGGCCTTAAGTAAAAGAAAAGTGCTTTGTTGTCCAACTAACATTTGTGCCATTATTGTACCAGTGGGCATATCTTGCAAGCAGGTGATTATTATACATTGAAGAGTTAATAGCTGGATGAAATTGATTATTACTTTCTCCTCCAGTGTCATGTCCACCACCTTGTAGCACTATGAATACTAGTCAGAAATAAATCTTCATGTTCTATGTCTTCAATAAGTGGTATCTTCAACAAAATAATATTATCATCAAATTGTAGAGGGCAATCAATAGCATTAACAGAGTTAATGAAGTGTTTAGGGAGTCTACAGTACCCTCTTTTGCAAATGATTCATTTATACTGGGGCTTTTATTTGTTAGCAATGATTTCTCCTATGATTGTCTCCCCCATTCTAAGGTGATTCCATTTCAATTCATTTTATAATTGTATATAGTTTAGAAAGTTTATATAGTAGTAGGCTTTCTGAGCCCAGGAGAGGGCATTGAATCCTAGCACTGGATAATTATGAGGAGCCATGTGGTTCTGGGAATTGAATCCCAGTCATCTGGAAGATCAGCCAGACATCTTAACCACCAGTTCACCTCTCCAGCCCCTGTATTTTCCTTGTTTTAATTTTTTCATATAGTTTATAAGTATTTTATGAAAAGAAAGACTTAAAAATGGGACATACCTTTTAATCTACCATATCAAAATGGAAGCTCATAGCCAACATTTACTCAGTGGTCACCATATTGCAACATCTTGCCAACTTTTTTGAAAAGAATGAAAATGGATATTAGATTTTCATCACGGTGACAAAATGCCTGACAAACACGCCAAAAGCATTAAAGGTTTATTTTCAGTAATGGTTTCAGAAACTTTTGTCCATGGTCCTTTGGCCTTGCTCATTTGGATATGAGGTCAGACAGAACATTGTGGTTTAATCGAACAAATATTCGAACAAAGTAAATATTGAACCTGAAATGGTGAATGTTCAGGTACTTCAAATGCTTAACTACAAAACCAATTGTCTCACAAAATTGCTATTAAAATGGAAAAGATTGTAGAAGGAAGTGTTGAAGATTTTAATTTTGAACTCACTGACTTCGTAATTGAGCCAAACACGATGCCCAAATAAAGTTGTAAGCATGGTGGTTGAACTCTTATTCCACTGAAACAAATCAGCAATGAAAAGTATCTGATTGGATAACATGACCTAAATAAAAAGAACAAAGCTAAGAAAAATGGTGGGGTGACCCATTTTCTTAGATCACATGGCAGCAGAAGAGGAATGACTAATAATCTACTGGGGAATACATGGGAGTGAACTTCAACATTCTGTATTCTGGAAGTAAAGAGAGAGCTTAAGGCAGGAAACTTTTAAATTAGAGGCAGGAGTTATGCATCAAGTTTTATAATAGAAAGCTCATTATGATTGACAGTAGCAATTTCAGAGAAGTCAGAAGGCAAGTCTGAAGTATTTTTATAGTGATATGAGAATTTGTAAAAAGTGTTTTTACAAGTGTGGTGAAAATTATTCTGAGCATTTTATTTTCTAATTAGACCAAGGAGGATAGAATGAGCATTTAGGGTAAAGGAGGAGATTGGTTTGCTTAGTTGTTTGAGTAAAGATAAAATACTTTACAGGCTTGTTCAGTCTGTAGGATGTGGGCCGTATGAATCTCACAATAGCTATGAATATAGCCCAATGAATATTTAGATGGCAGAACCATAGCACAATGGGGAAAGATTGGACATGCCAAAGCTTCCTACACCAATGCTTGGGGGCTTATGTTGATCCTCAGTGCTCTAGACCTCCAGAGACAAATGAAGACAGTTGATTTAGTACTTGAACAATCCCATCACTCTTTGTTAATATGAGTTACAAGTCTTGCAGTCTGATATTTTTAAAATCATGTAAAGCATGTCAAGCAGTGACTTCTGAGATATAGAAACTACCCAGGAGAAAATTTAATGATATAGGAAGAAAAGAAATAAGCAAGGAGGCAGAATACTCAGAAGGCAGCATACATGGCATGATTCACTTACCAAGAGAAAGAAATGGCACTATACACTCACACCCCAATTTCCATTAAAAAGGAAGAACAGGAAGGAGAATAAGAGAGAATTACCTACCTGATGTGTATTTGCACATTTGGTCATAAAGAATTGATGTCACTGAGTGATTTTCATTCCCTATATTACGTTTTGTGAAAGCAGGGGGGAAAGGCAAGGCATTTTTAGATCAAGAGAGAAGAAGAATGGTTACCCAGTAAGTTTTACCCAGTAAAATGCTGATTGTGCACTCTTCGGAGGTGCTCCTTCTTCCTGGACTGCTCTGATCCAAGAAGAGGCAGTATTTGTAAACCTAGATGCATACTTCCATTGTATGCTTAAGTCATGGAAATCAGGAAAGTTTGCCTTCCCAGGGGCTTCATCTCTGACACTGTATGTGAAGCAACCTTACAATATGTATTTTCTGGATTTGTAAGTAAGTGAGCAAAATAATGAAAGAATAATAATTCAGAATATTGAAGTTTTGGCCTCTTGTAGGACCAAGGGGCTGTTCAGTAAATTGGTAGAAGAGATGTATTGTAGTTATTTATCTATTTCATCTTTTCCTTTTCTATTCTTATCCAAATAAAATGCAACCGTGTGAAGCCAAATCTTTTTTAAAATATATTGCTTCCTAATGTTAAGTTTGATCTCCGGCCAAAACGCCTGTAACTGGTTTAACTGAACAAATATAAGAAAAAATAACATTTGAACCATAGATCTTTCAAGTAAGAATATTCTTTCTAGCCTGGTCTTTTCACCCAGAATGGTAGAGCCAGCTCTTTCCCATGAATTCTACTCTATGAGATTTAAGCTCTAGCTGTAGTTTGACTAACTCCACTTTCTCTTGTGTTTCAAGAAAACCTGTTGCCCACGTTGGCATATTTACTGCTGCCCTTGCAAAGGCATGAGCTATCCCAAGCATAACATGGCCACAGATGGTAGAAGGCTCCTTTTAATCAATCTCTTGCTGTGCTTCTGGAACAGCCACTGCAGCCAATGTGCAGACACTGCACACTGGTGGCATGAAGCACTAATCATTTAATTTGAACAAAGGACAATGTAGCATCTTTATCTTGCAGTATAGAAGAGAGTAAATATTTATTGCTCATGATCCCTCTCTATTTCAAGGCCTGTTTTTCTGCCTGAGCTAAAGGATTTCACTCAATTTGTTTGACCTTTCTTTTTAAAACAAGTAGGCAGATGACATGGAATGTTTTGATGTTCCCCACTGACTTTATAGTCACTTCATGGTATATTTTGTGCCCTTGGACCAATAGAAAAAGGACACAGTGTGTTATATTAACTAAACAGTTGCAATTGTGATCTCCTTCAGGGGATGTCAGTTTCAGACTTGTTTGCCAAAATCAAGCAGAAACTCTGTATGCTTGCCTAGATCAGATTTTAGCGGAGGGCAGTCTTTCATGTTCACAGTGCTAACACCTGTTTGTGAAATTGAACCGCAGTGTCGGAAGAGCTTTTATCATCCATTAGCTTCAGGGTAAATGCAGCATTTCTGGCTGTTCTTAGCACATTGGGTGGATTTAGGCAAGTAGAGGAAACATAAAACATGGCAAAAGGAGTGATCTTATTAGAACAAATGTGCTTTTGTATCTACTGGCAAGCCACAGAAGTCAGGTTTAAGTAGCATGGGAGCCCAGGGTAGCCTCATTGGTCTTTTATCTCAGCATTCCAGATGAAGGCAAAAAGATTGTGAGTTTAGCACCATCTTAGAGTAAACCGAGTTTGTGTCTCAAAAAACTACAATAAAACTGCAGACAAACAAAAAGTTGCTTTGGGCTGCTGTACAATCCTAAAATAATGAGAAGACTTGAGATACATTTGCAAGTAAGGAGAAGTAGCTCGATTCTAGGCAAATACATGGGTTTACCTTTTCATCTCCTTTCTTCACATTAATGCAAACATTCTGAAGGATGACTTTTCAATTACTATATTAACTAAAAAATGTCTGTGGTTCTTCCTGCTTCTCAAGAATCTGATGTTACAAAAAATTCTTTATGGTTTTATCAGTGTCCAAATTCAACTTTCCTTTTATCTAACTGAATTTTAATTTTGCTATTTTTAGTGATTTTTTTTTTTTTTTTTGGTGATTGGTGACATCAAAATAAAATTCTGAAAGAGCCCAAACAACTTAAAATAATGTTTTCCTCTTTGAGATCATGTCTATTCTTATGAGAATCAATAGAAAAACAGGATTGAAGTTTTTTAAAAAAAAATGTTATTTTTTGGACACCACAAAAGCCACTTCATCATGTGACAAATGGGACACTCAAAAGAAAGTTTGGTGATAAGGCTGTAACCCAGGGATATGAATCAGGCCCAAGATCAGATTGCTAGCATGATAAGAAGAAAAAAATCTAGAAAAATACAAATAATACAAGCATCATGGAATTCGTATCAGAATTTTAATAATTCTTATTTTGTTAAATAAAAGTTAGCAGATTTTATTTGTTGCTAAATTTATGCAGAAGGCTGTGTGATACTTGGTATATTGACATTCCTATAGGTAATAATGGAAAATATATGAATAATTTTAAAATAATGGAAAAATAAATTTAATTAAGTATAATTATTTGTAACGATACTTACACTGTAAAATTTTATTGCCATGTATCCATTGATTTTATTCTGAACACTTAATAGGTCACTAAAACTGCAGATGTAGAATTTTCAGATACCACAGTGAAGGCCATATGGTTGTATTTGTTTTTCTACAGCGTAAAATCATATTAGTTTATATATTTTCTGAAAATATAAAGCATTTTACCATTGTATTTTAAGAAATCTGTCAACTCAATTTTCATGATTTTGAGCCTTACATCATGCTGTAAGGCTGGGAAATACCACTTCATAATACTTACACATACACACAAAAAATTCATTCAAAACAGACATTAAGATTATTGTTAATAACTATGGAGAAAATCTCTCTTAGGAGCACTAATTATGAAAATAAGGTTGAGTGGATAGTGCAGTGTCTTAGGATTTCTATTGCTCTAATGGAGCATCATGGTCAAAATCAACTTGGGAGAAAAGGGTTTACTTGTCTAACATGCTAAATCACAGTCCATTGGTATAAGTCAAGCAGTAATTCAAACCAGGTGGGGATCTGGAGGCATTCGCTGATGCAGAGGTCACACAGGGGTATTGCTTTCTAGCTAGCTCATAGCTTGGCCCTCATAGCTTGCTCAGCCTGTTTTCCTATAGAACCCAGGCCTGCCATCTCAGGGGTATCTCCACCCACAATGGGCTCTGTCCCTCCCTCATAAAATACTAATTAAGAAATTGCCTACAGGCTAGGCTGCCTACAGCTCAATCTTATGGAGGCTGTTTTTCAATTGGGGTTTCCTCCTCTCAGATGACTCTAGCTTGCGTCAAGTGCATTGTATGTAATTCCAAAATAATTAATACAAATATGTTGAGGAAAATTAGCCAGTAAATAGTGATTTGTCATCTTTCCTGTATCTATGTTGCTGTAATATACACTACATTGGTAAATTGTTGTATGCTATTTAAGATTGTTGAAAGTGGACTCTGAGACTCTGGCCCTCCCATGTTTACAAGTGTCCTCCTCCAAAACCCTTTGTTCTAGGTCAGCCTGTCCTCCTCAATCTACAAGAGGGATAGAAAAAAGCAGAAAGCAGCTCTGGTATTAAATATTCCATCTCCGAGAACAGCTAGAAGGCTTCTGATAGACATGGCTATGGTTTCTCCCATGGTATAAAACAGCCGGTTGTGGGAAACTGGTCTTTATGGGCAGAAAACTCTCAGTCAGGAGCTCTGAAGGCTGCTTCCATGAGACTTCCCCAGTCATTTTTGCGGGTGGTGTAAGCTCCTGATTTGATGGAGCTGCTTTTGTTTGTTATCTCAGTCAGGGTGTTCATTCATCTCTGTTTCATGTTCTCAGTGCTTGATTTGATGTTTTGCAATCTACTAGTTCTATCTGTTCCTTTCTATTTGTTCTTTAACGTCTGCTGGCTACATGCTTACTAAATCCACCTATGTAGAACCCAAAGTGTGGCTATGTAGAACATTTCTTGGACTGTACAGAACATTTGTCATGTTCCCTTCCCAAAAGAATTATCCTTTGATTTGGGATTTTCATTTATGAGTTGTTATATTAAGACTAATTTCCATGACTCCTCTAATAACGACTGGCACATATTTCTAGGTCAATCATCACACAATATTACTCTGGCTATCAGGAATGATCTTGAAACACACAAAGTTCTTAATTCATGCAAGAAAAGGTGCAGAGCATGTTTGTTTGAACTCATTAAAAAAATGCAGTTCTTCATTTTCTGGACCCTGTGATAAGAAAGCACATTCTAAGAGCTTTATAAATAGTCTATCAGAGAAAACCCACAGATATGAGATTATATTAGCTAAACTTAAAGATAGCCCTACTTTTTAGTTCATTACATGAACCAACATTTTTCCTTATAATTTGATCTGGTTTATTACTAGTAAATGAAAGTATTGCTATGGAATAATGCTTTTGTTCCCTGGTTTAATAAAATACTGATTGGCCAGTAGCCAGGCAGGAAGTATAGGTGGGATAAGAGAGAGAAGAATTCTGGGAAGAGGAAGGCAGAGTCAAGGGATGCCAGCCTGCTGCCCAAGGAGCAGCATTTAATGGCACACAGAACATGTGGCAACATATAGATTAACAGAAATGGGCTGAGTTTAAATTTAAAAGCTAGTCAGTGGTAGACCTGAGCTAATAGCCAAGCAGTTTTAATTAATATACGTCTCTGTGTGTTTCCTTGTGTCTGAGTGGCTGTGGACCAGATGGGACACAGAAAAACATTCAGCTACAAAGTATTTGTATATGTATGACATAATTATTTTTCTGATTTATTGATCTCAGTTTTTTTTGTAAAGGATGCCAAATATGTTGAGTTTAGTTTGCTCTCTCACTGAACAGGAAAGATTATGGTAGATTGACTTTTATGTATTTTTAAAAGTACATGCATTTATTCACTTCATGAATGTGATTGTGTGTGGGAAGGTTATCATCTGCCAGGGTCAAAGGAGGATTTTCAGGAGTTAGTACTCTCTCCCATGTGTGATCCTGCCATTAAACTCAGATTGTGGGGTTTGGCATCAAATGCCTTTACCCATGGAGCTACCTTGGCTGCCTGTAAGGTGACTTTTTAAGATTTGAGCCTTACATGGGTTTGGAATGTTGGATGCTAGAAGTGAGTCATATCTGTTTAATTGAAAACTTTGTAAGTGATTGTGTTTCACTGCAATAGAACAATTAATGTATCAGTATTTGTAAAAAATTGACTCTACTGCAGATTGTGGAAAATACAAAGTGTAAATTCTATGCTGTCTTGTTCATTTTTGTCTGGCAGGGAAATGAGCATTTCTCTTATTCTAATGGAGAATAAAATTCAGTTCTAGTCCATAGTCAGTCACATGATAACAAGGTGGCACATGTCTTCAGGTGCTTCCCATGTAAAAACATAGGCAAATCATATTTCTTATATATCTGATTATATATCAGACAAAAGAAATTCAGGAAAGAATCAAGACTGTTCTATAATTGAGAAGTCCAGGCTTTTGCAATTTCTATGACAAAACAAGAATAGAGTGAACATATAATCTATATAAAATAATTTCCATATACAAAATATGAATTTCTATCCATTCATTGGCCACAATAATGAGTGAGATATTAATAAAATTAAAATTCTTGCATGTCATTGAGGTCACATTGATGCAGATAGATTAAAAGTTTTCTTTGGAAGATAAAAATCTATCCTTTATAACATGTAATTAACAACAGTTCTAATAATATCAGGCAGTGTTGAGATAATTACCTCTTATATTAGTTACTTTTCTACTGGAGGGATAAAACTTCATGGCCAAGGTAGCAATGTATAGAAGAAATTATTTATTTGGGCTATGGTTTCCAAGAGATAAGAGCCCCATATGGTAAGACATGACAGAAAGCTACAGATAGGAGTAGCAGGGAACTGAGGTCTCATGTCTTGAACTGTTGTCACAAAGCAGAAAGGGCAACCTAGAGATGGTGCTGCCTTTAAACTCTCAAGAGCCTGCACACGTTCAAATACTTTCTTCAATGACGACACACTTCCTAAAGCCTACATGAACAGTGCCACCAACTGATGAAGTATTCAAGTGCCCAAGGCTATGTGGTACATTCATTTGTACCACTACACCTCTGTTCCTGTTTCCCCTGGAAACCAGTGACACTCAGGAGACAGAAGTATTACTCCTTCAAAATGAGAAACAATCAACCTGGACAAAGCAATAAGGAGGACTATTATTGATACACCACTTTTAGGTAAAATTGTACTAAAAATGGTAAAGGTGACTGAAAATATTCCATTTGATCAGGCTGGAAGACAAGGAATAGTGCTGTTCATGAGCAGGAGTGGTATGATCCACTAGAACATGAGAACTGAAAGCTTGGGCTTCGGACACAGTTCTCTGCTGCTTATTAGCTAACAATCTTTAGGTAATAACTTAATTTCCTTGTACATTTGTTCCTACTCCTCCTCTTCACAAACAAGTATTATTACTGTATATATACGTGTGTGTGTGTGTGTGTGTGTGTGTGTGTGTGTGTGTGTGTGTGTATATATATATATATATATATATGAAAAAGTTTAAAGCACAACATGATAGGTGATAAGCACTAATGTTTCCTACTTCTTTCTGGTAAAGGCATTAATAAGTACAGGAATTAAAAGTGAATGATTGCCCTTTAATATGTCAAGTACAAATTTGCAATGGCTGCTGTACACATATTACTGTACTTCTTATGTTCTAGTGGATCATACCACATATGAACAAGTTAGAATTTTTTTCAGATATAGAAGGCCTTGTAGAGCTGAGACATAAAATCAGATCTGCCTGATTATAAAATCATTTATAACTACAACCCCAGTGAATTAAAACAGACCACTCAGACTCGTATATTGATACAATTCTCATTTACTGATATGCAAACAAGCCATATTCCTTTAACATAACATATTTCTCAAAATAAAATTTTCTCAATGATGAAGTGAATTGTTGACAGCATCATGTTTAGGAAACTATTAAACTATTGTGATGATTTAATTGGTATCAAACAATTGACAGAGTATCAGTCTATTGCACCATCTTTTTTACACTAGGATGGGCACCTACCACAAGGGAGACTTATTATGGTTAATGTATTGTGCACCACAATAAACTTGCACACACGCCTTTAATCCTAGCATTCCAGAAGCAGAAATCCATCTGGATCTCTGTGAGTTCAAAGCCACACTGGAAACAGCAAGGCATGGTGACCCATGCCTTTAATCCCAGGAAGTGATGGCAGAAAGCAGAAAGGTATATAAGGCATGAAAACCAGGAACTAGGCCTGGTTAAGCTTTTAGGCTTTTTAGCAGCAGTTCAGCTGAGACCCATTCAGATGAGGACACAGAGGCATCCAGTTTGAGGAAACAGAATCAGCTGAGGAATTGGTGAGGTGAGGTGGCTATAGCTTGTTCTGACTCTCTGATCTTTCAGCATTCATCCCAATACCTGGCTCTGGGTTTGTTTTTATTAATAAGACCTGTTAGGATACTTGCTACAACTTATGGCTCTATAACATCAAAATGTGGGTGGGGACCAAAAAGTAACATGGTTCATGTTTAATATGGAAAGAACTGATAAAATTTAAATAGTATTTTCAAGGATAAAGTGCTTTATTTATTATAAGCAATTACGATGGACATTTTACTTTATTGTAAGTTGTTTAAATCAGGGGTTATTTCTTGTCCATAGTCTCCCATACAATATGTGTTAATGTATAGTGATGCTGAACATCAGAAGAGTTCTGTACCAGTTCTATTAAGTTAACCTGCATCTCTCTACAGAATTTCTTAATAGAAGAAAAGTCCATGGTTCCATGTTATGAGTCCTTCTGACTGTGTCCTGTATTCCATTCCTATTTATATTTCTCAAAAAATTGCAATTATATTTTCCTTCAAATGTATCAGCAAATTTCCTTTCTTATTCCAGTTGTCAAGAAACATGCTTTAACATTACTGTTGTTTGAAAATATACCACCATATTACCTCATCTGATGTTAATTTTTGTCAATTTGATTAGAATTAGAAATAAGTAAGGTAGAGAGATACAACTATGGGTATGTCTGTTATGGCCTTTTTGAGAGATTAGCTGACAGGCAAACACCTGGCATGGGTATGGGAGAGCCATCCTGTAATCTGTGGGCTCCAAAAGACTAAGGGAAGAATGAGAAAGCCAATAGAGCACAAGACATTCCTTTTCTCTACGTTTGAACTCACTACGACATGATCCACACTGTCACCTGATATCTAGGCCTGTTGAACTGAACTCTTGTAAGATCAACCAAGCCAGGTGGTGGTGGTGGTGCACACCTTTAATCCCAGCACTCAGGAGTCAGTGACAGGTGAATCTCTGAGTTTGAGGCCAGCTTGGTCTACAGAGCTAGTTCCAATACAGCTAAGGCTACACAAAGATACCGTGTCTTGAAAAACAAAAACAAAACAAAAAACCAAAAAGTAAAAAAAAAAAAAAGACATCAATTAAAGAAATATTCTTCAATCAGGTGTTTCTGTCTGATATTCTGCTCAAAGTGATGAAAAAGGAAACTAACACACTTCACATTCCTTCAGTAACTGCCTACTTTTTCAAAGTTTCAATCAAAATTCAAATGAAAGATGTATTTCTATTGTTATTTCTTTTTTTTTATAACTTGTGACTTTCTGTTTAACTTAGTCCAATGAGATCTTTCTACTAATGTCTCTAATTAAAAAGGTTTTTTTCATGATAAAAAATTTAGTATTGGAATCTCTGCCCTATTTTACCTGACTCTCTTGTAGAACCTGCCATAACCTTGACTTTCCCTAAAACAATAATATCCTCTGTTTTTTTCTGGCCTTCATTTATACTTACATGCCTGACTTTCTTTGTATCTTATTACTTACAAGGTCTATCTCATTAATTCACCTTCAATAAGGCCTGTGCAGGTGAAAATTCCTATACATTTTCTAAGTGTACTTACTAATTATGTAACTTATTGTCTTATTACTCTAATTACAACTTACATATGGGGATCTCTTTTCATTTCCTTAGAATTCATTAGCACCCCCATATTTTTGAGATTTAAATAAACTACCTTGTAAATTTTCCTCATAGCAGTACGTACACCATTACACTGAGGAATTTATTTCCCAATACTAGATGTGTCACTGATTTTCTTGCCCTCACTAGACACAACTAATCCATTGGAAATTGTGCATGACGTCACCTCTCATAACTTCTTGTAGTCTAATCATCATTGTTAAACAAAAACCAGTAATGTTATTTTTTCTTTCACCAGGACGATGAGACTAATATTCTGTAAAAATTTCCTCTATTCTGTATTAGCATGTTCTAATACTTACTGTACCTAGTTTCTACTTTCACAAACATAAATCAAGCCACATCACTTCACTGTTGAAATCTACCAGTAATACAGATTTATTCTTGGTATAAACCAAAGAATCATCAAAATAATAAGATTTGTAATATAGCACTTGGACAGCTTTGAAAATATGTTTAGAATCACTTGACCTTGACTGCAATCAGCTATGCCTTTCTTCAAAATAAGTCTCAATAATCTCCACTGTAGAGTTTTGTCTTTTGTCTGAGGACCCCTTTCCTATTCTTTGAATGACCAAGTTACTTAAGAAATGCATCCACAGGCGGTGGTGGTGCACGCATTTAATCCCAGCACTCGGGAAGCAGAGGCAGGTGGATCTCTGTGAGTTTGAGGCCAGCCTGGGCTACCAAGTAAGTTCTAGGAAAGGCACAAAGCTACACAAAGAAACCCTGTGTCGAAAAAACAAAACAAAACAAAAACAAAACAAAACAAAAAAAGAAAGAAATGCATCCTGAAATATATCACATATTTAAAGTCTTTTCCTGAGACCACATTGTAAAATAGTCCATCTTAAAACTTCCTATGGTGTTGTCTTGTCTCATTTGGGTTTTAGTGGTTTTTTTTTTCCCTTTGAAGTTTCCCAATGTGAAATTTTTAATTACTTATTCATAGTATTGGCATATTTACTTCCAACCTTGAAATAATGGTAATTCCCACATTTCATGTACTGCTTAATCTTCGTAAAAACTATAGAAACACGAGTTTTCTGAGGTTTTTTTTTTTTTTGATGTTGTTGTTTATTTTAGTGAGGTTATTTGTGCAGAAAACTGAAGCTCATGGAAGTTAAATTTTCTAATAAAAATTATCATCTTGTAAAAAAAACTGACTGGGTATTCAAAAAAGATATTAGTAATTGACCCAGTAATTAAAAACCTCTTGTGTGCAAATAAATAATTTATATTACTTGGTAGAATGAAAAAACTCAAACAGCTTATCAAAAGTTTTTCCACTTAAAAGTTTTTTAGTCAGATCCATTAATTTTTGTTTTGGATAATGCTACAGTGGTTCCATTGTAGGAACAGGAAGGATCACTGCTTGTATACCAGCATTGTAACTTAAGTTATTCCAATGAATTTAAATATATAGTAGGAATTTAATAATACTAGTTATTAAAAGCTTTTTTCTACTTCTAATGAAATAATAATTTTTCTCTTTTCAGTTTGTTTATATGGTATATTACATTGACTGATTTTCTTATGTTGAACCATCCTTGCATTTCTGAAATAAAGCCTACCTGGCCATGTTGGGTGATTATTTTGATGTGTTCTTGGATTTGTTTTGGGAACATTTTATCGAGTTTTTCACATGTATATTTATGAGGGAAATAAAGTGATCTTTAATTCTTTCTTCATTGATTCTTTATGTAATTTGTTTCTTGGTGTTACTATGGCTTCATAAAATGAATTTGACAATATTTATTCTGTTTCTATTTTTGTAATTATTTGAGGAATTTGGCATTAGCTCTTCCTTGAAAGTCTGCTAGAATTCTGTGCTAAAGCTGTCTGGCACTAAGCATTTGTTGTTGTTTGGAGATTTTAATGACTGTTTCTATTTTACTAGGGGCTATAGGTCTATTTAAATTCTTTATATGGTCTTGATTTAATTTTGATAAGTGCTACCTATTGAGAAATTAATCATTTCTTTTAGATTTTCTAGTTTGGTAGAGTACTAGTTCTAAAAGTATATCCTTGTGTTTCTCTGGATTTCCTGTGTCTGTTTTGTCATGTTTTCCTTTCTGATCTTTTTAATGTGAATATTATTTCTCTACCTTTTAGTCAGTTTGGATAAGGGTTTGTCTGTCTTGTTGATTTTCTCAACTCTTTTTTTTCATTGATTCTTTGAACTGTTCTTTGTTTCTATTTTATTGATTTTAGGCCTAAATTCATTTATCTCCTGCCATCTCCTCCTCTTGCATGTGCTTACCTCTTTTGTCTTAGAGCTTTCAGGTGTGCTATTAAGTAGCTAGTTTGCGATCTCTGATCTCTCCAATTCATTTTTGAAGACTCTCAGTGCTATGAACTTTCCTTTTAGCATTGCTGTCTGCGGGGCGTTTACCTACCAACCCCACAGCTTCCCCGAGTTTTCTTGAGTTCGAGCAGCAGGAAATATTAGATAGAAGGATTTAGATTGTGGAGATAAACAGATAGAAAATAAAGGACAGCCTCAGGAGGGCCTGGAACCTTTTCCAATGGCCCTATCTTTGCCCCAGGGTATTTATAGAGACGCCAAGGAGTGGAGCAAAAGACCTCCTCCTCCAGCACAGCCAAGTGCAGACCATTTCAGACACCTGCACCCAGGCCCATGGTCCTAATCATCCCTTGGGTAAAGCCACCAAGGAACCTGAAAATGGGGTCCCACAGCTTTCATTGTGTCCCAAAAATTTGAGACTTGAATTCTAGGATGTCTTTAATTTCTTTTTTTATTTCTTCCTTGATCCAATATCAATTCAGTATTCTATCCAATTCAGTAGAGAGTTTTTCAGTTTCCATGAGTTTGTAGGCACTCTGTTGTGTCTGTTGCTATAATCCATAGCGGTCCAATAGGATGCAAAGGTTATTTCAAGACAGAAAACTGGGCTATGTTGGTTTTGACTGTATGTAGATGACTTTCTGAACAGTCTTATTAAATAAGAAACACAAAGCCAAATATAGGGGTGAAAGCTCTTAGCCCAACTACTTCACTTCCTTGTCACTGCCTGTCTGTACAGGCTTCCAGGTCTCTATGGTTGGTACTGGGATTAAAGGCATTTACTGTGGGATGTTCTATATGACAAATGTGTTGCTCCGATTGGTTAAAATAAAGTGCTGATTGGCCAGTAGCCAGGTAGGAAGGATAGGGTAGGTGGGACAAGGAAGAGGAGGAGGCTGGGAACAGGAAGGCTGGGAGGAGACACTGCCAGCCGCTGCCAGGAGAAGCAACATGTAAAGATAACAGTAAGCCACAAGCCACGTGGCAAAGCATAGACTAACAGAAATGGGTTAATTTAAGATAGAAAAGGTAGGTAACAAGCAGCCTGCCATGGCCATACAGTTTGTAAGCAATATAAGTTTCTGTGTGCTTTCTGGGTTGGGTCTGAGTGACTGTGGGACTGGCAGGTGAGAGAGATTTGTCCTGACTGTGGGCCAGGCAGAAAAACTCCAACTACGGGCATGTGCCACCACATTTGGTTGTTTCCCTAGTGTGTCCTTGAACACACAGAGACCCTGCCTGCCCTGTGATTGGATTAAGGGCATGTGCTACCACTTCCTGACTTTTATGTTAATGGCTTGCTATTACCTCTGATCTCCAGGCAAACTTTATTTATTAACATACAAATAAAATATCACTTCAGTTGTGTTCTTATGTAGGTATCTAGACATCTTCATTTGGGCTGATTACAGATCTATACACTGATTTGTGAGCTTTTGTCTTTGTTGGATGGATGGTTGTTTTATTCTTTGGTTTCTGTTTTCTCTTTGGTCTTCTGGCCTGTGTGGCCTCTGCTTCAGTAAGTGTTCTCTGCCTGATTTGAAGGGTGTACTTTTGGAGTCCAATGTGGTCTCTAGTCTAGCAAAGTGTCCTTGTCCAAGTTGGAGGGTGGGACAATGCAGAGTAAGAACAGAGGGCGTGGTGTAGCCTTCAGTTGATCTTGGGGTCTCTGTCCAAATTGAGTTCTGGGACACTGTGATGAGGGGAAGAGGAGGGAATTGGAAATAGTATTGGGGGTGGGCACCTAGAGAGTGGAAGATGTGTACTTGTTCTTGTGGATGGCTTGTGGCTGGTGTGATCTGAACCTGAGCAGGGGAGGATTGCCTGAGTTGGAGGATGGGACATGGCACCTAGGATGGAGAGTGGTGAGGGAAAAGGTGGTAGCAGATTGGGTCTTTGAGAGCTGAACTGAGGGAGTGGGAGAGATCTGTTCCTCTGGCTGTCATGGCCAGCACCTGAGAAGCTGTCCCTATAATACTTCTGGAATGTCATCTTTACAGATTTTTTTCTTTACTTAGTATAAATTGTCCTTCCATATCTCTTCTGATTAATTTTGGGTGGAAGTCTAATATATTGCTACATATTAGAATAGCTATATCCAGCTTGCTTCATGGGGCCATTGTTCAGAAAATCCTTTTTAACCATTTACTCTGAAGTAATGTCTATCTTTGATGTTGAGGTGTGTTTCTTGAATGTTAGCCATGCCAGGTAATCACCCATAGCTCATGTAGAGTTTTGCTTCAAATGGACTAAGGTATTTGAAGATGGCAACAAGGTATGAAGCAAAAGCATGGAAAAGTCATTAAAGTCACTGTACTTTTCTCACCTGTCAAAACGACAGCAAAAGTTTTAAGTTTTGCTGGTAATCTTTTTGTCATTTTATGTAGTAAAAAGTAAAAATTTGCATTTTACCTTTTCTTTTTGTGTAAATAAATACCCAGGAGGCTTTCTCCTTTCTGAACAGAAAGGGATGTGTACATTGAGGGGCAGAGGTGGGGTAGGGAGAAAATAGGAAGAAAGGAAGTAAGATCAACTGCTATTGCAATGTAAAATAAATTAATAAAAATCCCCACACACCTGAAATTCTTCTAATGAATAAATCAGAAATAATACCTGGCTATACTGGTGGAAGTAGAGAATTTAGGAAATAAGAATAACATTTCAAGGTAGATTCATTATTTGGACTCCTAATTGTCAATTTAAGATTTCTGGAAGGCACTGAAAGATTTTAAAATGAAGGAAAATGGTAACAATAAAATGTGGAGAAATTATGTTAGTAATGACAGTACCAACAAAGACTATTATATTGACACCATAAATTGACCCAAGAATACTTTAGAGATTGTTAATTTAGAGATATGTTTTAAGGAAATCATGGAATCCAATGACATTCATCATGTATGAAACATAAAAAAGATGATTGCTTAGACTTTTTAGGAAATGATTGTTGCCTGAAGCTAGGGATAAGGAAAGTAAGGAGGACTTGAACAATGGGTCCTTAGGCATAGTTACAAAGGAGCTTTGTTATGCTGAGGTGCTTCAGAGTAATTAAAGGCAATGATCAGACTCTGTGTATTGAAGCTGGAATGCATCTCTTGCATGTTTTCATCCCTATAGATCAATGTTAGCATGATATAAATATAATGCCATTGTTTAGATATACACAAACATTATATCATATGCTATCACATTGATATGGACATTTAAATGATTACAAATCAGGTGAAATAAACTTAAAGCAAGTAACCAAATTTTCTGAGGTACCATACTTAGAGACACATTTCAAGTACTTGCTGTGACTAATGTGATGCAGCTACTGGCCCACTGTATAGGTTTCTTGCTTTTGTTATCGAAACATTCTACCCCCTAAAATGGGTTATGAAAAACATCACATTCATCTTTTTTTCCCTTTTTGTTTATTTATTTTTTTGTGTTTATATTCCAAAGTTATCCCCCT
The DNA here is from genome assembly GCF_903995425.1 of Onychomys torridus. NCBI lineage: Eukaryota > Metazoa > Chordata > Mammalia > Rodentia > Cricetidae > Onychomys > Onychomys torridus. The sequence continues at coordinate 19,381,946 of NC_050444.1, read as the reverse complement.
CCTCTCTTTCCAGTTACTCTTCTACTATCTTCCCCATCCCATCCACTACTCCTTCACTGTTTCTCTTCAGATATAGGCAGGCATCCATGGATATCAGCCAACCACAATATAGCAAGTTTCAATGAGAGTAGGCACTCTTCTATTAAGTATGGATGAGGCAATCCAGTAGGAGGAATGGGTCCCCATATCAGGGAATGCAGTCAGAGACAGCCACTGTTCTTACACAGAGATGAGGTTACACACTGTAACATGTATGAAGAGGGCCTACGTCAGTACCATGCAGGTTCCCTAGTTGTTGGTTCAGTCTCTGTGGGCCCCTATGAGCCCAGATTGGTTGATTCTGTGGGTTTTGTTATGTTGCCCTTAACCCCACTCGCTCCTACAGTGTTTGCTCCCCCTCTTCTAAAGAATTCACCAAGATCCATCTAATGTTTGGCTGTGGGTCTGTGTATCTGTTTCTGTAAATTGTTGGGTGAAGCCTACTGATGACAGTTGGGCTAGGTATCAATCTATGAGTATAGCAGAATATATCACTAGGAGTCATTACACTGACTTTTTGCTATTCATCTTTGGTTCTATCCTAGTCCTCAGCAGTGTCCCATGTCTGGGTCCTGGCCCTTGGGGATGACCTCCCTCTCAGGGTATGGGTCTCCTGCTGTGCCAGTCATTAGTTGGTCACTCCCACAATTTCTGCCTCATGTACCCCAGCACTTCTTGAAGACAGGAAAAATTACAGGCTGAAGGATTTGTGGCTGGGCTGGTGCCCCAGTCTCACCCATGGAAGTCTAGCCTGGTGACAGGAGAAGGCCTGTTCAGTCTCCATTTCCCTAATGTTAGTAGTCTTACCTAGGGTCACCCTCTGATTCCTCGGAGTTTCCACTGTACTAGGTTTCTAGTTTATCCCAGAGATGACCCAGATCCCAGTTGTCTCTCCAGTACCCTTTTCCTCCATCCTCCCCAACCTGATCTGTCCTGTTCTCATCCCCATTCTGCTTTCCAACCCATTCCCCCTTCCACTGGAAATGTCTATTTTGTTTCCCCTTCACAATGACATTCATTCATCACCCCCTTTATCACTTTTTGTTACTTAGCTTCTCTGGGTCTGTGGGTTATAGCATGGTTCTTTTTGTTTCACTTTAGAGCTACTATTCACTTATGAGTGAGTACATACCATGTTTGTCTTTCTGGGTCTGGGTTATCTCACTCAGGATAATATTTTCTAGTTTTATCTGTTTGCCAGCAAATTTTCTGATGTTATTATTTTTAACAGCTGAGTAATACTCCATTGTGTAAATGTACCATATATTCTTTTTCCATTCTTGGTTGAGAGACGTCTAGGTTGTTTTCAGTTTCTGGCTATTACAAATAAAGCTGCTATGAACATAATTGTGCAAATGTCCAAGTGTTCTTGTGGTATGATTGATCATCCTTTGGATATATGTCTAGGAGTGGTATAGCTGGATCTTGAGGTAGATAGATTCCCAGTTTTCTGAGAAACCACCATATTGGTGGCTGTACAAGTGTGCACTCCCATTAGCAGTGGAGGAGCAATCCCCTTACACCATCTGCTTTTCAGCATGAGGTATCACTTGTGTTTATTTCAGCCATTCTGACAGGTGGAAAATGGAATCTCAGTTTAGTTTTGATTTTTTTTTCTGATCACTAAAGATGTTGAACTTATCTTTTTTATTATTAAGAAATTTACTATTCATTTTACATACCAACCAAAGATGCCTCCCTCTCCCTGCTGTGGATATCTGTTTGCTATGAATGTGTTGCTATGATTGATTGATAAATAAAATGCTGATTGGCCAGTAGCCAGGCAGGAAATATAGGTCGGAAAAAGAGAAAGAATAATTCTGGGAAGTGGGAGGCTGAGTCAGGAGACTCTGCCAGCTACTGCTGCCATGAGAAGTAAGATGTAAAGTACCAGTAAGCCACAAGAGAGAAAAAAGTAATATATGCGGTTATATAAAAAATAGTTTTAAAAAATAAAGACAAAAGAAAAAGTGAAGTAATAAAAAAAAGCCACATAAAGAAGGATATCACACAGAGAATCTGGATTATGTTGTCTTTGGGATTTTTAACTGCAAAAAGACATTTGATGGTAAAGACTGCTCACTTAAACAAATATGTATTTTTTAAAGGTACCTTGACTTCAAATTTTGGATCTAAGGATATGTTGCTTTGGAAAGAAGGCTCTGCTTTTGTTTCCACAGAAAGCAAGCAGCTATGGATTTGTTCCAGATTAAGATACATCAGGTTTAACTATCCAAGACCCCCTGAAAGGTCTCCAATGACACTATAGCCCAGATGATCCAACATCCAGAATGGTTTCAAGGCAACTGGCTCAGACAATACAGCCTTACGGACTAACCCATAATTCTATTTTTTTCTTTATGTCCCCATAAAAATAGAGTGCCCTCTGATTGTTCTTTGCTTTATATCTATTATCCACTTATGAGTGAGTACATACCATGTTTGTCCTTCTGAGTTTGGGTTACCTCACTCAGGATGATATTTTCTAGTTCTATCAATTTGCCTGCAAATTTCATGCTGTCATTTTTTTCCCTGCTGAGTAGTACTCCATTGAGTATATGTACCACATTTTCTTAATCCATCCTTCAGTTGACAGGAATCTAAGATGTTTCAGGTTATGGCTATTACAAATAGTGCTGCTATGAACATAGTTGAGCCAGGGAGGCTATGTAGCGGGGGGGGGGGGGGGGGAAGGACCGCTAGGATGACTGTGGCTTATAATAAGTTTTGGTTTTACTCAATTACTGGCAAGCCTCAATGAAACATTTCACTATTAGGATAAGAATTTATACCATATCAAGCTGATAATAGATAGATAGATAGATAGATAGATAGATAGATAGATAAATAAATGTGGAGGTAGATAGTACCTGCCCTTTAGAGACTGGCTTATTTTCACTTAGCATGATTTCTTTAATCATCTGTATATCAGAATTTTCAAAAATCAAATAATAATGTCATTATCTTTATAATAAAAGAAGAATACAGTGCCCTCATCCAGCAGGAAGTAGTATAAGAAGCTATGCCCAATTTCCAAATATACTAAGTTGGCTTTGGAGATGAAATTGGCTCACTCCTTCCTTAAACCCAAACATATTTGCTAAAAAATTTTAAAAAACGTTAAGAATTTTTCTATTCCATATCAAAAGAGCCCTCTGGTGTGAGACAGAAAAAAACCCAATATTTTTATTTGAAGCATGTTGATTATAAATACAATCTCTTTTTAAAAAAGAGAAGGTGATAGTATAGATATGGTAGGATGAAAGAGTAGATTAATGAGCCTATTTTAATAGAACACATTGTTTAGAAATGTTTACATTGCTATGGATTTATTCATACAAGTTTAAACTTAATTTTGTTATACTATATATATATATATATATATATATATATATATATATATATATATTCTAGTCTAATTGGAGGTATTATGTTTATGTAACATTTAAATTGTAATGGATAATTAAGAAATACAGATCAGAAATTATTCTTCTATGATTGTCAAACTTACATTAAGTTTTCTAGGTATACACAGATATAATTCAATTAGGTAGCTAATCGTCAAACACTTCTAAGACCTACAGAAATGGCAATTAAAATATTTTAAAAATTAGGCTTTCTGGACAGTGAGACATGTCTGTTCCTGGCAGCATCAATTTACTTCAGAGAGGAGGACAGACACTGAAGACACTCTATATGGAGTTTATCTTCTTGGCAAAAATAGCCATTTGGGCAAGAATCTGTTCTTGCCTGGACTGCTTGATCAACTGGACATGCAAAACCCATAGGAAGGTGACCACTGAACTTTGCTTGGCAAAATGGTCCTTCAGGTTCCTGCTTCCCAGAGGAAACTGCCAGATGTTCTACAGGACACAGAGAGAAGTGACTGAGAGACTCTAGACCTGTTGGCTGAAGACAGATGCCCCAACTTTACAGAAGACATTTGGATGATCGTCCCAGCTGCCAGCTGTCTCTGTCTAATGTCGCAAGACTCCCGAAAGTTGCTTGCCGCTTTCTCCCATTTCTCAGGTAATATTATATCCTTCTGAGGTCTTAGATGTAGTTGAAGACTAGATAGTTATAATTCACTTAGTTATGATAAAAGATAAGTTAGATATGAAACCTTAGACTCACAAATATGGGATAGATAGGATATCTTCTTTAATTTTGCCAAATACAAATAGACTAGATATTATAAATAGACTAGATATTGTAACTGTAATTCTTGCTTGATAATTGTTTTGTTATATGTAATTTTACTATGCTAAAGTTAAAACTTTCATTTAAAAAAAAGAAAATGGGAACTGCTGTGGATATCTGTAAGCTGCGAATGTGTTGCTATGATTGACTGATAAATAAAATGCTGATTGACCAGTAGCCAGGCAGAATGTATAGCCAGGAAAAAGAGAGGAGAATTCTGGGAAGTGGAAAGATGAGTCAGGAGATGCTGCCAGCTGCTGCAGCCATGAGAAATAAGATTTAAAGTATTGGTAAGTCACAAGCCATGTGGCAACTTGTAGATGAATAGAAATGGGTTAATTTAAGATATAAGAACTAGATAGCAAGAAGCCTGAGCCTTTAGGCCAAACTGTTTAAATAATATATGCATCTGTGTGTTTATTTGGAGCTAAGTGCCTGTGGACCCTGGCGGTACTGGAGATAACTCCAGTTACACCTCCCTCCTCCGGCCTCCAGCCTTCACTCCAATCCACCCTTCATTCCCACCTCCTCCAAGGCAGGCTCTCCCATGGGGAGTCAGAAGAGTCTGGTATATTCAGTTGAGGTAGGTCCAAGCTCCTCTTCCCTGCACCAAGGCTGTATAAGGTAGCCCACCCTAGACACTGGGCTTGAAAAAGCTTACTCATGCACCAGGGACAGATTAGCAGTGGAGCCCCCTAAACAGTTCAAGCTAAACAACTGTCTCGCCTATCCAGAAGACCTAGTCCAGAACCATGGGGGCTCCACAGATATTGGTCCACAGTTCATGTGACTCCACTAGTTTGGCTGTCTGTCTCTGAACATTTTTCCATCATGATCTTGATGTCCCTTGCTCAAGAATTCCTCCACTCTCTCATCAATTGGACTCCTGTAACTCAGCCTGGGCCCCAGGTGTGGATGTCTGCATCTGCTTCCATCAGTTACTGTATGATGGCTCTATGATGACAGATTATTCACTAATCTGATTACTGGAGTAGGCCAGTTTAGGCACACTCTTGACTATTGTTAGTAGTTTAAGCTGGGGTCATCCTTGTGCATTCCTGGGAACTTCCCTAGCACCAGGTTTCTCCCTATCTCTATGATGTTTTCATTTATCATAGTGTCTCTTTCTTTGCTCTCCCACTCTGTCCCTACTCCACTTTGAATCTCCTATTCCCTTAGGTGCTCATTCCCTATCCCTTGTCCTTCATTACCTACCTTCACCCCCAGTTTGCTCTTGTGGAGCTCATCTGTTTCTCATTCGCTGGGCAATCTATGCATCCTTCTTAGGATCCTCCTTGTTAGCTAGCTTCTCTGGAGCTGTGGGTTGTAGTCTGGTTATCCTTTGCCTTATATCTAGTATCAACTTATGAATGGGTTCATACCATGTTTGTTCTTCTGAGTCTGGGATTCATCACTCAGGATGATATTTTCTAGTTCCATCCATTTGCCTCAAAATTTCATGATACCATGTTTTACTGCTGAGGAGTACTCAACTGAGTATATGTGCCACATTTTCTTTGTCCATTCTTTGGTGAGGGCCATCTAGGTTGTTTCCAGGTGTGGGCTATTATGAATAATGCTGCTATGAACATAGTTGAGCATGTCTCTTTGTGGTATGATTGAGCATTCTTTGGGTATATGCCCAAGAGTAGTATTGCTGAGTCTTGAGAAAGATTGATTCCCAATTTTCTGAGAAAACACCATACTGATTTCTGGAGTAGCTATACAAGTTTGCATTTCCACAAATAGTGTAGGATTTTCTACAACATAAGCTGTTATCAGTGTTTTTGATCTTAGCCATTTTTGACAGGGGTAAGATGGTAACTGAGAGTTGTTTTGATTTGCATTTCCCTGATGACTAAGGATGTTTAGCAATTCCTTAAATGTCATTTGGCCATTTGAGATTCTTCTGTTGAGAATTCTGTTTAGCTCTGTAGCTCATTTTTTTTTTTAATTGGACTGTTAGGTATTTTGATATCTAGTTTCTTGAATTCTGTATATATTTTAGAGATCAGCCCTCTGTCAGTTGTTAGTGAAGATCTTTTCCCATTCTGTAGGCTGTTATTTTGTCCTCTTTACCATATCCTTTGCTTTACAGATGCTTCTCAGTTTCAGGAGGTCCCATTTATTAATTGTTGCTCTCAGTGTCTGTCCTACTACTAGTGTTATATTTTAGGAAGTGGTCTCCTATGCCAATGAGTTCAAGACTGTTTTCTACTTTCTCTTCTATCAAGTTCAGTGTAACTGGATTTATGTTGAGGTCTTTGATCCACATGGACTTTAGTTTTGTGCATGGTGATAGACATGGATCTATTTACAATCTTCCACATGTTGACATGCAGTTATGCCAGCACCATTTGTTGAAGATGCTTTCTTTTTTCCATGGTACAGTTTTGGCTTCTTTGTCAAAAATTATTAGAGTCTTCACTTCAATTCCATTGGTCCACATGTCAGTTTTTATGCTAATACCAAGCTGTTTTTATTACTATAGCTCTATAGTAGAGCTTGAGGTTAGGCATTGTGATGTCTCCAGAAGTTGCTTTATTTTACAGGATTCTTTTAGCTATCTTAAGTTTTTTGTTTTTCTGTATAAAGTTGAGTTTTCTTCTTACCAGGTATGTGAAGAATTGTGTTGAGATTTTGATGGGGATTGCATTGAATCTGTAGATTGCTTTTAGTAAGATTGCCATTTTTACTATGTTAATCCTACCTATCCATGAGCATGGGAGATCTTTCCATTTTCTGATATCTTCTTCAATTTCTTTCTTTAGAGACTTAAAGTTCTTATTGTACAGGTCTCTGATTTGCTTAGTTAAAGTTACCCCAAGTTATTTTATATTATTTATGGCTATTGTAAAGGGTAATGTTTTTCTGATATTTTTCTCAGCCCATTTATCATTTGTGTATAGGAGGGCTACTGATTTTTTTTAGTTAATCTTGTATCCTGCCACATTACTGAAGAACTTTACCAGCTGTAAGCATTCCCTGGTAGAATTTTTGGGGTCACTTAAGTATACTAACATATTATCTGCAAATAGTGAAAGTTTGACTTCTTCCTTTCCAATTTGTATCTCCTTGATCTCCTTTTGCTGTCTTATTTGCTCTAGCTAGAACTTCAAGTACTATATTGAATAAATATTGGAAGAGTGAACATTTTTGTCTTGTTCCTGACTTTAGTGGAATCTCTTTGAGTTTCTCTTCATTTAATTTGATGTTGGCTGTCGTTTTGTTGTAAATTGCCTTTATTGTGTTTAGATGTGTTCTTTGTATTCCTGTCCTCTCTGGGACCTTTATCATGAAGAGGTATTGGATTTTGTTAAAGGCTTTTTCAGCATCTAATGATCATGTTGGCTTTTTCTTTCAGTTTGTTTATATGTTGTATTACATTGACAGATTTCCATATGTTGAATCATCCTTGCATCCCTAGGATGAAGCCTACTTGGTCATGGTGGATAATTTTTTGATGTGTTTATGGATTCAGTTTGCCCATATTTTATTGAGTATCTTTTTATCAATGTTCATGAGGGAGATTAGTCTGTAATTCTCTTTCTTTTTTGCATCTTCATGTGGTTTTGGCATCAGGGTAACTGTAGCCACATAGTAAGTGCTTGGTAATGTTCCTTCTGTTTCTATTGTGTGGAACAACTTGAAGTATATTGGTATTAGCTTTTCTTTGACAATCTTGTGGGATTCTGCATTGAAACCACCTGGTGCTGGGATTTTTTTGGTTGAGAAATTTTAATGACTGTTTCTATTTCCTTAGGGGTTACTGGTCTATTTAAATAGTTTATCTGGTCTTGTTTTGACTTTGGTATGTGGTGCCTACCCCAAAAATTGTCCATTTCTTTCAGATTTTCCAATCTTTTGGAGTACAGGTTTTTGAAGTGTGACCTGATGATTTTCTGGATTTCCTCTTTATCAGTTGTTATGCCCCCCTTTTCATTTCTGATTTTAATTTGGATGCTCTCTTTCTGCTTTTTGGTTAATTTGGATAAGGGATTGTCTATCTTGTTGATTTTCTCAAAGAACCAACTCTTTGTTTCATTGATTCTTTGTATTGTTTTATTTGTTTCTACTTTATTAATTTCAGCCCTCAATTTGATTATTTCTTGTTGTTTATTTCTTCTGGGTAACTTTGCTTCTTTTTATTCTAGACTTTTAAGATGTGCATTTAGTGCTATGAATTTTCCTCTTAGCACTGCTTTCATAGTGTTCCATAAGTTTGTGTATGTTGTACTTTCATGTCCATTCAATGCTAGGAAATCTGTAATTTATTTCTTTATTTCTTCCTTGACTCATAGGTGATTCAGTTGGACATTATTCCATTTCCATGAGATTGTAGGATTTCTGTTGTTGTTGAAATCTAACTTTTTGCCATGATGGTCTGAGGAAATGCAGGAGGTTGTTCCCATTTTTGTGTATTTGTTGAGATATGCTTTGTGACTGTTTATGTGGTCAGTTTTAGAGAATGTTCCTTGGGGTTCTCAGAGGAAGGTTTATACATTTGTGTTAGGGAGGAATGGTCTCTAGATATCTATTAAGTCTATTTGAGTCATAATGTCTCTTTGTTCCCTTATTTCTCTGTTAAGTTTTTGTCTGGCAGACCTGTCCATTTCTGAGAGTGGGGTGTTGAAATAGTCCACTACTAGTGTGTGGGGTTTGATATTTGATTTAAACTTTAGTAATGTTTCTTTTACATATGTGGGTATCCTTTTTTTTTTGGAGCATAAATGTTCAGAATTGAGACTTCATCTTAGTGGATTTTCCCCTTGATAAATGTGTAATATCCCTCTTGATCTCTTTTTATTGATGTTAGTTTGAAATCTATTTTATTAGATATTAGGATAGCTATACCAGCTTCCTTCTGAAGTGTATTTGATTGGAAAGTCTGTTCCCAGCCTTTTACTCTGAGGTAGTGTCTGTCTTTGAAGCTGAGGTGTGTTTCTTGTATGCAGCAGAAGGATGGATCCTGTTTTTATAACCATTCTGTGTCTTTTTATAGTTGAATTGAGACCATTGATATTAATAACCAGTGATTGTTAATTTCTGTTATTTTTTGTTGTTAGTGTTGTATGTTTCCCTTCTTTGGTATTTGTAGGTGGGTAATTATCTATTGCCTGTGTTGTCATGGGTATATGTAACTTCCTTAGGTTGGATTTCTCCTTGTAGTGCTTTCTGTAGGGCTGGATTTGTGGATAGGTATTGTTTAAATCTAGTTTCCTCATGGAATATTTTGTTTACTCTGTCGATGGTGATTGAGAGTTTTGGTGGGTATAACAGTCTGGGTTGGCCTCCATGGTCTCTTAGTGTCTGCATAATGTCTCTCCAGGACTTTCTAGCTTTCAGAGTCTCCATTGAAAAGTCAGGTGTATTCTGGTGGGTCTGCCCTTATTTGTTATTTGGCCTTTTTCCTTCGCAGCTCTTAATATTTTTTTCTTTATTCAGTATCTTTAATGATTTGATTATTATGTGACAAGGTTTTTTTTTTTTTTCCTTTGGATCCAGTCTATTTGGTGTTCTGAAAGTTCCTTGTATCTTCATAGGCATTCCCTTCATTAGGTTGGGAAAGTTTTCTTCTATGATTTTGTTGAATATATTTTCTGTGCTTTTGCATTGGTATTCTTTTTTCTTCTTCTATCCCTATTATTCTTCAGTTTGGTCTTTTTATCATGTCTCAAATTTCCTGGACATTTTGTGTTATGAGTTTGTTGGCTTTAGTGTTTCCTTTTACTGAAGAATCTATTTTCTCTATTGTATCTTCCATCTTTTGTATTCTGTTGGTTATTCTTGTATCTGTAGTTCCTATTAATTTACTCAGATTTTCCATTTCCAACATTCCCTCTGTTTGTGTCTTCTTTATTGCCTCTATTTCAGTTTTCAAGTCTTGAACTTTTTCCTTCACCTGTTTGATTGTTTTTTCTTGGCTTTCTTTAAGGAATTTATTGATTTCTTCCAATTTTTGTTTGTCTTTTCCTTTGTTTATTTAAGGGAATTTCTCATTCCCTCTTTAAAGGCCTCTATCATCTTCTTAAAGTCATTTTTAAGGTAATTTTCTTCTGCTTCTTCTGCTTTGGGATGTTCAGGTCTTGCTGATATAGAAACCCTAGGTTATGATGGTGCCATATTGGTATTTATGTTGTTGACTGTATTTTTGCACTGGTATCAACCCATCTCTTCCTCCACTTGGTGCAAGTGGTGTTTGTGTCTGAGAGTGCCTCTCTTGGTCCCATGGGAGCTCTTGGTGTAATTGGGGCTCTTTGTCTAATTGGTGCTGATGGACTCTGTGTCTCAGGGAGCAGCTCTTAGTCCAATGAATGCTGGTGGACTCTGTCTCACTGAGCAGATATTCCCAATTGGTCCAGCCAGCCTGGGCTTATGGCTCTGGTAGTCACTGGTGCCACAGGGGATAGTTGGCTTGGCAAGGGGGCAGGGGAAGAGGCTGTTTTCCATTTCCTGGGGCTCCAATAGCTGGTGGGAGGAACATGAAATGTGCCCTTGGGGCTTGGGGCCTAGAGACCTGGTCTTCCCAGTACAGTGATGGGGCCTTACCTGTTCCCAATTGGTACAGGGTGGGCTTGTGGCTCCAGTGGACAATGATGTCTCAGCAGATGATTGGCTTGGAGAGGAGGTGAGGGCAAGTGGCAGCTGCCCAGTCCCTGGCATTCCAATGGATGGGCGAACATTTCTGTAAGTGATTCTCAACCATTAGAGATTTCTTGGTTAAGAGTTATATTTAGATCTGGACCCCATTTTTTAATTGGCTTATTTCATTTTTTGATGTCTAATTTCTTGAATTGTTTATACATTTTGTGTATTAGTACTCTGTCTGTTGTGAGGTTGTTGAAGATCTTTTCCCATTCTGTAAGCTGCTGTTTTTTACTTTTGATAGTGTCCTTAGCCTTACAGAAGCTTTTCAGTTTCATGAAGTCTGTATTTATAAATTGTTGATCTTAGTACCTGTGCTATTGGTGTTCTATTCAGGAAATTGTCTCCTGTGACAATGCATTGAAGGTTATTCCTCACTTTCTCTTCTACCAGGTTCAGTGTATCTGGTTAGTTATGTTGAAGTCTTTGATCCACTTGGACTTGAGTTTTGTGCAGGATGATAAATATGGATCTATTTGCATTATCTTAATGCAGACATCCAGTAAGACAAGCACCATTTGTTGAAGATGCTTTCCTTTGACTTTTGTATGATTTTGGCTCTTGTGCCCATAGGTATGTGAATTTACTTCTTGGTCTTCTATTCAGTTTCATTGATCAACCCATTTGTTTTTATTCCAATACCATGTGGTTTTTATTACTATTGTTCTGTAGTGCAGGTTGAGATCAGGGATTGTGATACCTTCAGAAGTTCTTTAATTAGACAGGATTGTTTCATCTTTCCTGTGTTTTTGTTTTTCCATATGAAGTTGAGTATTGTTCTTTCAAAATCTGTGAAGAATTCTGATGGTATTTTATTGGGAGTTGCACTGAATCTCTAGATTGATTTTGATAAAATGGCCATTTTTACTATTTTAATCCTACTGATCAATGAACATGTCTGGACTTTCCATCTTCTAATATTTTCTTCAATTTCTTTCTTGGAAAAACTTGAAGTTCTTGTCATATAGGTCTTTCATTTGCTTGGTTAAAGTTATCTCAAGACATTTTATATTATTTGTGGCTATTGTGAATTGTGTTGTTTCCTTTTCTTGCTTAGACTGCTTATTGTTTGTATATAGGAGGACTACTGATCTATTTTAGTTAATTTTGTATCTCTCCAGTTAACTAAAGTTTTTTTTTTTTTTTTTTTTTATTGCTGTGGGATGTCTTTCTATATGCTGTGAATATGTTGCTCTGATTGGTTGATAAATAAAGCTGCATTGGCATATGGCAAAACAGCTTAGAGGCAGGTGGGAAGTCCAAGCAGATATATGGACAGAAGAAAGGAGAGGAGAGAAAGAAGCCAGCCTGCTTCTTAAGGAGCAACAAGCTGCCAGGAGACCAGCAATGCCATGTCCATGTGGAAACATATAGATGAATAGAAATGGGTTCAGTTAAGTTATAAGAGCTAGCTTATAAGAAGCCTGGCCCATAGGCCATGCAGTTCGTAAATAATATAAACCTCTTTGTGTTTACTTGGGACCAAGTCGGTATGGGACACAAATGGGAGAGATTCCTCAGGACTCCAGGTTAATCAGTACTAGGGAAACTTCTGGCTACATTTTATCAACTGTAGAAGTTTCCTGGTAGAATCTTTAGGACCTCCTATGTATACTAATGTCATTTTCAAATAGAGATACTTTGACTTCTTTCTTTCAAATTTGTATCCCCTTGATTTTCTTAAGTTATCTAAGGCTCTAGCTAAAACTTCAATTACTATACTGAATAGATAAGTTGAGATTGGACAGATTTGTCTTGTTCCTGATTTTATTGGAATTGCTTTAAGTTTCTCTCTATTTAATATAATGTTAGCTATCAGCTTCCTATATATTGCCCTCATGACCAGTATTTATGATCAGGAATACAAGGAACTAGTATCATTCTAAGACTTTTATCATAAAGGAGTGCTAGATTTTGTCACAGGCTTTTATAGCAGGTAGTAAGGTGATTGTGTGGGGTATTTTTCTTTGTTTTCAGTTGGTTTATATGGTAGATTACATTGACAGATTTTCATATGTTGAACCATTCCTGCATCTGGGATGAGTCCCACTTGATCATGGTGGATGATTTTTTTGTGTGTGTTCTTGAATTAATTTTGCAAATATTTTTGCATCTGTGTTCATGAGGCAAATTGGTCTGTAATTCTCTTCCTTTGTTGAGTTGTGTGGTTTGGGTGTCAGGATGACTGTAGACTTTTAAATGAATTTGGCAATGTTTCTTTTGTTTCTATTTTGTAGAATAATTTGAGGAATATTGGTCTTATCTCTGCTTTGAAAGTATGATCAAATTCTGTGTTAAGACTATCTGCCCAAGGCTTTTCCTGCTTTGGAGACTTTTAATAATTACTTCTATTTCCTTGGCAAGTATTGGTCTATTTAGATTGTTTATCTGATCTTGATTTAATTTTGATTTGTTGTAACTATCAAGAAAATTATCCATTTCTTTTAGATTTTTCAGTTTTGTGGAGTATAGTTTTTCAAAATATGACTTAATAATAGTATGGATTTCCTTAGTGTGTTTTGTTGTTTTTTATTCTTTAAGATTTTATTTATTTGGATATTCTCTCTGCCTTTTTTTTGTTTGGATAAGTGCTTGTCTATTTTGTTGATTTATTTTAAAGAACCAACTCTTTGTTTCATTGATTCTTTGTATTGTTTTCTTTCTTTATATTTTGTTGATTTTAGTCCTGAGTTTGATTATTTCTTGCCATCTACCCCTCTTGTGTGTGTCTGCTTCTTTTTCTTTTAGAGCTTTCAGCTTTGCTGATAAGTCTCTGTGAGGAGAATTCCCTAATTTCTTTACACAGGAACTCAGTGCAATTAAATTTCTCTTAGTCACACTTTCATTGTGTCCCTTAAGTTTCGGCATTTTGTACATTCATTTTCTTTGATATCTAGGACGTTACTAAGTTCTTTTTTATTTCTTTCTTGATCCAGTGTTAATTGAGTAACAACTTGTTCAGTTTCCATGAGTTTTTAGGCTTTCTGTTGTTGAAATCCAGCTTTAATCCATGGTGGCCTGATAGGATGCATTTGGATGCACACATTCTTTCAATTTTCTTGTATCTGTTGAAGCTTGCTTTGTGATTGCATATGTGATCAATTTTGGAGAATGTTCTGTGAGGTGCTAAGAACAAGGTTTATCCCTTTGTGTTTGGGTGAAACCCCCTGTAGATATGTTAGGTCCATTTTGTTCACACTGTTAATTCCATTATTTCATTGTTTACTTTTTGTCAGAAATATAGTCAGATGTTTCTTGATCCTGTCCAACCCTGCAGTCTGAATGAATCTGTTGCATCTGTGTCTTGCAGCCAATTGGCCCCAAGTAAATACAGAGAGGCTTATATTAATTATAACTGTTTGGCTATTAGCTCAGGCTAATCACTGACTAGCTTTTATACTTAAATTAATCCATAATTCTTATCTATGTTTAGCCACATGGCTTGGTACTGTTTCTCCGTTTTGCCTTGTTTTCTTGCTTCCTCTGTATCTGACTCCTAGACTCTGCCTTTCCTCTTGCAAGCATTCTCCTAGCCAGTTCATCCCACCTACACTTCCTGCCTGGCTACTGGCCAATCAATGTTTTATTAAACCAGTGTACTAGAGCATTATCCCACAGCACTGAATGACCTGTCCACTGGTGAAAGTGGGCTACTGAGATCTGTCACTATCAATATGTGAGGATTGATGTATGATTTAAGCTCTAGTAATGCTTCTTTCACAAATGTGGATGCCCTTCCATTTTGGGGCATAGATGTTGAAAACTGGAATGTCATCTTTATGGATTTTTTCTTTGATGGGTATGAAATGTTCTTATCCATCTCTTCTGATTAATTTTGGGTGGGAGCCTATTTTGTAAGATATTAGAATAGCTATGCAAGCTTGCTTTATGGAGCCATTTGTTTAGAAAATCTTTTCCCAAACCTTTACTCTAAGATATTGTCTATCTTTGTTTGATGTTTGGGGGGGGGTATTATACATAGCAGAAGGATGGATCTTGTTTTCACATCCATTCTGTTAGTCTGTGTCTTTTTATTGGGAAATTAATTCCATTGATATTGAGAGAGAGCAATGACTAATGATTTTTAATTTCTGTTATTTTGTGGCAGTAGTTGTTGGTGGTGAGGTGTGTGTGTGTGTGTGTGTGTGTGTGTGTGTGTGTGTGTGTGTGTTTGTGTGTGTGTGTTTCTTCTGTGGGTTATGCTGGTATAAGATTATTTATTGCTTGTGTCTTTGTTGATGAAGTTAACTTCCTTGGCTTGGAGTTTTTCTTCTAGTACCTTCAGTAGGGCTGGATTGGTTGAAAGTGTTGCTGGGTATAGGAGTCTGTGCTGGCATCTGTGGTCTCTTAGTGTCTGCAACATATCTGTCCAGTCCCTTCTGGCTTTTGCCATTGAGAAGTCAGGTGTAATTTTAATAAGTCTACCTTTATGTGTTACTTGGTATTTTTCTCTTGCAGCTTCTAATATTATTATTTTTTGTCCTGTGTATTTAATGTTTTGATTATTATGTTGCAAGGAGACTTTCTTTTCTGGTCCAATATATTTGATGTTCTGTAAGCTTCTTGTAGCTTTAAGGTCATATCTTTCTTTAAATTCAGAAATTTTTTTCTATGATTTTGTTAAAAATATCGTGTGGGCCTACTCCTATTTTTCTTATGTTTGGTCTTTTCATAATATTCCAGATTTCTCAGATGGTTTGTGTCAAGTATTTTATGTATTTAAAACTTTCCTTGACCAATTTATCTATTTCCCTTAGTTTGTGTTTTCCTTATTGCTTCTATTTCCATTTTCTGGTCTTGAACAATTTTCCTAATTTCCTTCATCTCTGTGTTTTTACTTAACTTTTTGGCATTTTTAAGGGATTTATTGATTTCCTCCATTTTTTACTATCTTTTCCTTGATTTCTTTAAGGGATTTATTTATTTTTCTCTTTAAGGATCTCTATCATGGTCATAAATTTGTTTTTAATGTTGTATTCTTGTGCATCAGTTGTGTTGAAATATTCAAAGCTTGCTGTAGTGGAGGACCCTTTCCATTCTTGTTTGTGTTTTTACACTGATGTTTTGGTATCTGGATTTGTAGTTATTATAGGTCTAGGTGCTGATTTCTGGATTTGTTTTTGTTGGATGAATGCTTTCTTTCTTGGCTTCTGTTTCCTCTCTGGTCTTCTGGCTGGAGTGGCCTGTGGTTGAGTAAAGGGTCTCTGCCCACATTGGATGCTGGACTTCTAAAGGCCTGGATGTCCTGTAGTCCAGCATGGGGTTACAACCTATCATGGGGGCTGAACTTCTGGTAATATGGGTGGCCTCTGATATGACCAGGGGTCCTTTGATGTTCATAATGCTGGTCTGGATTCTGGTGCTTCTGCCTGGTGTCATGGAGTTGGCCTAGTCTCTGGAGTTCAGGATGCTATTCTGGCCTCTAATGGAGTAGGAGACTTCCACCAGGGGTGTGGGCTTGGATATGGTGCTAAGGAGAGGAAGGTCAGTTGGGGTTATGCTAGATGGAAGTATACAGGGCAGGGGTGTGGTGGGGTTGTCACTTATCTGGTTTTCTAAGTGCAGGCCTGGCCTCTTACACAGTAGAAGGCTTCTGTTAGAGGTGTGGGCTGGAATATGGTGATGAGGATAGAAGGTTATGCTTGGTGGTCATGGATGGAGACAGGTCTTATCTGGGTTTCAGGGCTCTGGCCTCTTGTTGGGTAGGGAGCTTCCACCAGAAGTGTGGGCCAGGACACATTGACTAGCCATTATTTAATAGAAAATGATACTTCACAACTGATAAAGTTGTTACCTAAAAAAAAAAAAAATGCTTTGATCTTTTTAAAAAAATATTTTTTCTTTATTATTATGTGTTTTAAATTTTATACATCAGCCATGGGTTCCCCTGTCCTCCCTGCTCCTGCCCCCACCCACACCTTCTCCCAGCCTCTCCCCTCCATTCCCATGTCCTCCAGTATCCAGGCACCCCTGGGGATTCATTTAAACCTGGTGGATTCAGTACAGGCAGGTCCTGTCACCTCCTTCCAGACTGAGCAAAGTGTCCCTGTGTAAGCTCAAGGTTTCAAACAGCCAGCTCATGATCTAAGGACAGATCCTGGTCCCACAGACTGGGTGCCTCCCAAGCAGATCAAGCTATTCAATGGTCTCACTTATCCAGAGGGCCTGCTCCAGCTGGGGGCTCCACAGCCTTTGGTTCATAATTCATGTGCTTCCATTCGATTGGCTATTTGTCCCTGTGCTTTTTGCAATCTTGGATTCAACAATTCACGTTCTTGCAGACCCTCCTCTTTCTCGACAGTTGGACACCTGGAGCTCCACCTGGGGCTTGGCTGAGGATCTCTGCATCCACTTCTATCAGTTATTGGATGAGAGTTCCAGCACGACAGTTAGGGTGTTAGGCCATCTGATCACCAGACAGGGTCAGATCATGCTTTCTCTCGACCATTGCCAGCAGACTACAGAGGATATATCACTGTGGATTTCTGGGGACCTCTCGAGCACTCTGCCTATTCCTGTTCTCATGTGGTCTTCATTTATCATGGTCTGTTATTCCTCATTCTCCCTTTCTGTTCTTGATACAGCTGGGATCTCCTGCTCCCCTAAACTTTCTTTCCCTGAAATCTTGCCCTTCATTACTCCCACTGTCATCCAGGTTGTTCATGTAGATCTCATCCATTTCTCTGTCATTGGGTGATCCTTGATCTTACATTTGTTATCAAAACTTTCAGTGGATGTGTCTTTTGGTCTTTTCTAATTCTGTCACGACCTGCAGTAGGTGCTGCCAATAAACTTCACCTCAACCATACAGGCTGTAGCAGCAGATAGCATGTAGATGAATTTCTAAATGGTCTTATTAAATAAAAAAAACAAGATGCCAAATATATGGATGCAACCCTTAGAGATCAGGGAAATAGTGAGAGCCACCAGTTAGCCTTAATTCACTACATCCCAGTAGCTTCCCAAGAGAGCTACTTCCTGTGTACCCAGGCTTTTATTGTCTTGCTGTTATGCCTTTTCATTGGCTTTAGCCCAGCTACTTCACTTCCTTGTTACTGCTCCTCTGTACAGACCTCCAGGTCTCTATGGTTGGTACTGGGATTAAAGACATGTGTCACCACACTTGGTTGTTCCCCAGTGTGTCCTTGAACACACAGAGACCCTGCCTGCCATGTAATTGGATTAAGGGCCTGTGCTACCACTGCCTGACTTTTGTGTTAATGGCTTGCTATTACCTCTGATCTCCAGGCAAACTTTATTTCTTAATGTACAAATAAAATATCACCACATTTCAGCACAAATAAAATATCACCACAATATAAGCTGAGAGTAATAATCTGGCTCAGAGCTTGTATTGTTTGTCAGTTTCCTGGGCTCTTCTGGAGTACTTAAAAATTTAATTTATAGTTTCCTCAGAGATGTATGAGCAGCATACACTGGGTCTGTTTCAAATGGATACCTTGCATATTTTTGCCAGTGATACATGATGACTTAACAGAAGGAGTTTTATCTCCCTTTTGTTGTGTATTAAATGATCCTTGCATTGAACTCTAGCAACTCTAACAAATAAAGTTGAGAAGTGTATTTGTAGGTATAATTTAGAGTAGAGTAGTTTCTATATTTATATTTACATTTATATTTATACATGCATCTGGATCTAGAGAAGTGGATCAGAGGCTAACATCACTTGATGTTCTTGCAGAGGATGTGAGTTAGATTTCCAGTACCAGCATGACTGCTGACAATCTTCTGTCAATCCAGTTCCTGGGATCTGATGTCCTCCCATGACCTCTGTGGCACCAGGTAAATGTATGCTGACGATGCAAACAGTCATGCAGGCAAAACCCTAATACACAAAACTAAAAATAAATAAAACTGTGTTAATGTATTTAATAACAAAGCTGTATTTGATGCTTTTGGTCACTAGGAAAAATTACAGGCATGTCCAACCCACAGCTAGAAAGGTCATATGTACTCCAGGATAGCTATGAAAGCCCTAACCACAAAATCGTACTTTTTTTTTTTTTTTGAGATTCCCTTATCTTTGCAATTTTCTCACATTTATATGATTGTGTGTTTTTCCAGCATGAAGTTTTAGGTGACAATATTATGTTACTATTTCAAAATTTCTTGCTGTAATAATTTTTATGCAAATAAGGGTGATCTAATGTCACATAAAAAGAAGTTTTACCATTCACTAGCTCATTCTTACATGTAATAGCTTTATAAGGAAACTGCATGCTGTGGTTAGATGTGACTTGGGTATATCTTCTAAGGATCATGTTTTTACATTCAGTCTCCATTGTGAGGACTAAAGAGGGTGAAGACAATGATAGTACAGTGAAGTGGTGGACTTTAGGAAGCTGATTATTATTAGAAAATATGGAGAAGCTCTCTGGGTCCTGTCTTGTCTGATAGTTAGTTTTGATTGTTAAGATGACACACTCAAAAATAGTGCAGGAAGAAAGTTTCAATGAGGGATTATCTAAATCATGTTGGCCTGTGGGCACTGTCTTTGGAGGGTTACCTTGATTATGTTCATTGAAGTTACCACTGTTCATGGTAAAATTCTATAGATAGAGGAGCATGTATGCATTCAATGTCTCTCTGATTTTGACTGTGGGTATGACTAGCTCTTTCAAGTCACTACTATCTCTGTTTCCCCCAAATAATCAACTGTAACTTAGAATTGTAAGCTAAAAATACTCTTAAAATAAGGGTCTACTTTTAAATAAAATTTATTTATAAAAAATAAAGTCCTGGCTATCTTGATTTTCCCCAAATAATCAACTGTAATTTGGAGTTGTAAGTTAAAATAAACTTTTTCATCTTAAGCTGAGTTTGTTGGGATATATTATCGTAGCAACAGACAAAGAAACTAAGACAGTACTTAGTGTCTCACACTGTCTTATGACTTTTTTTAGCAAGAAGATCATCACCAAGAATGCCCTTATCTTTGTGTCTCTACAAGAGTCAAAACAATTCCATTTTTGAAAATGTATTGAAAGGCAAAGAGTTCCTCATTGCTGCTTTATTTATACCCTTCAGACAACCTACCTTCATAAAAACAGAATGAAAGTATGCTTGATTAATATCTTCAAGTCTACTCTTTACTTCTTGACTAATAAGGCAGTGAAGCTAAAGGATTCTTATTTCATTTCAAAGAAATGCAAAAATAATCTTGGTGATGTCAAGTATCATTAAATAAACCACATTTAAGAAAACCTTTTAAACAACACTGTGAATTTAATTTGACATTTGTTTCTTTTCCAGTGATTTTGGTTGCATACAAGGGGTCAGCACCCCTTAGGGGTACTTATATACCAAAAAATAAATAAATGATAAAAACAGCTCTGGGTTTTGCAGTTGCATGTCCAGCCTTAGACTGTAGCCCTTGTATTCAAAAAATGTTCAGAGATATGGTGAAAAAAAATACCTTATACATGAAATAGCATAACAGATGAAAAGGGACAACTCCTTAAATAGCATTTGTCAGCTCTTTCATTTTCCAAAGTGATTTTCCTGTGAGTTGGAGAGATATGAGAAACAGCCAACTACTGCTACATCTCAGCTTTTGTCTATTTGCTTCCCTGAATACAATAGGAAAAGGTAAGAGACATTTCCAAGAGTGGTGGATAAACTCTCCAAATTAATCTATTTATTCTAATGGATTCAGAAATAATGTCATAGTCTTTTATTGTAAAATCCTACACATCACCCATAAGACATTTTCTTTCCTTTTTGATAAAATATTCTCATGCTTCATATCCTGACACAATGGCAGCACTGCAATGAACTCTTGAAAAAGAATTTGCTTTGTGAAATAACAAACATTAGAAATACTTATGGCAAAATAGGGTTATGTAGTTGTTATTCACATTTATGTGATTTGTTACTGGAGCCCAACAAACACATTCAAGGAAACTGTATTGATTTAACAAATTTACATTGCATAGGATGTAACAAAATTACAAAATACAGGATAGATTACTAATGAACAGAGATGCCATAACAGCAGTCTGAATCAGTGCAGATATTCCAATCAGAGCTATGTATACGATTGTCCCCTATTCTCTGCATTCTGACCAGTTGTGATTCTCTGTAATGATCTCTATTTTATGCAAAAAGAAATTGCTTTTATTGGGAATAAGGATTAGTGTTTAGAATCTTAAAACAGTTTAAGATTATACTTGTTTGGAAGGTTTTAATAGATTGATTCTTCTCAAGGTTTCATGACCATACCAGCTATAGATAATTGACTAGGTTTAGGGTACCAAGGATAAATAGTCTCCTACTGGGCAGGGCTGAAATCCAACTTGACCACTGCTGATTACTGCTAAAGTATCAGTACCAGTAGTTCATCTTTGAGTCTATCTTATGATTTTAGTAATTGTTATGGTTCCTGGGTACCACAAATGCATAGGATCATTAAGTTACTTTTCTCCAATGGGAGCTTCTATGGCACTTTCCAATACTACATGTAAAACAAATTGTTAGAAGGTCTTATTAATAAAAACAAAACCAGAGCCAGGTATTGGGGTGAACGCTGAAAGATCAGGGAAACGGAACAAGCCACAGCCACCTCACCTTGCCAGTTCCTCAGCTGATCCTGTTTTCTCAGAATGGAAGCCTCTGAGTCCTCATCCAAATGGATCTCAGCTGAACTGCTGCTAAAAGCCTAAAAGCTTAACAGACTCTATTTCCTGGTCCTCATGCCTTATATACCTTTCTGTTTCCTGCCATCACTTCCTGGGATTAAAGGCGTGTGTCACCATGCCTGGCTGTTTCCAGTGTGACATTGAACTTATAGAGATCCAGACGAATCTCTGCCTTTTGAATGCTATGATTAAAGGTGTGTGTGCCACCATTTTCTGGCATTGTATCTAGTGGCTATTTCTATTCTCTGACCCCAGATAAGTTTATTAGGATGTACAATATATTGGGGAACACAATATCACCGAAACTACGCATGCCAGTCTTTGGGGAAGAGACTTCTGGGTCAGATCTAGCTTGATTCTTCCATGTTTGTTGTCCAAAGTACCTGGTATCTTCAAAAACAAGGACTTTCAAATTATGGGAGTCAACTAAGTCCAGGATCAATAACCCATATTGTTTTACATGTCTCTTGGTGTTTCCTTTAAGCTCATAGAATTTCCTTGAAGCAAATGTTTTGACTTTCTATTTAAGGATCCTCAGATAGCTTATTGTATAGGCAAGTTATAGATTTTTTACTTTTAGTACTTGTGTTTATGTTTTCTGA
This sequence comes from Onychomys torridus, assembly GCF_903995425.1. Taxonomy (NCBI): domain Eukaryota; kingdom Metazoa; phylum Chordata; class Mammalia; order Rodentia; family Cricetidae; genus Onychomys; species Onychomys torridus. Next base: position 19,359,802 of record NC_050444.1, on the reverse strand, counting down.
AAGTTCTTACTCACATGCTGGTGAGTAATGATGGGCAGGAAATGAAAGATCAAGTACTGATAACAAGTATCTTATTCTCTTACTCCCTCATCCTCTCTCTCACTTGTTCACTTCCTCTTCCTCTTATTCACTCTCCTTTCTACTTATCATTTTAAATGTTCTAATCTAAACAAATTGCTCGAGTTTATCTGAGCTTATAGTCACTGCTTCTATTTTCCTAACTAACGAGTACTACAGTCTAGGTTTGTGAGAAGTCTTCTGTTAGTCAGCTTCATTACTGCAGTACTAGAAGATGATCTAAGCCCATGTTTGTCCCAAATTCACACTATGGTTCAAAGAAGTCTCTCTTCCCAAGATGTAATGTAGATTTGGGTGTCTAATCCATAGTTATTGTCCTTTGGTGGGAAATCACAACATTCTGCCCATCTCTGGGCAAAATTACTATGAATGGACCAGTCCCAAGTTTCTAGATCACATCTATGCTCACTTTATTCACCAAGCTGTGCCAAAACTTGAACCCAAAGCTCGTAAGACAACATTAAATTGGGGCAGAAGCAAAGCCTACATTGCTATAGTCTCTCTTTGCTAAAGTGTGCTCATGGACCAAGATGGCCGAAGATGATTGCAGTCAGACAGAAGAGTTGCAAGTCTGAATAGTAATCTGATATACTGAGACTGTCTTTATGTCTTTTCCTAACACTGGAGTTGTTCTGGCTCTGTCTACAGGCAGGCCAAGGTGTGGTAGCCACAAGAACTGGCCCAGTGTTAGGTTTCAGCAACCCAACACTAAGTTCCAAGGCAAAGATTTGTATTTATTACTCTGCCCTCCTGTAGTGAATATGGTCTGGTACCATGAGAGGCTACCTGAGTTTTGAATAATCTTGCTGAAAACAGGTCATGTCTATCCTGAACTGATTCTGGGATGTAAGGGAGTGTCACAGATACACTGATCTGTATATTGGCAGGTTTGCACTGATGCCACACCATAGCTGTTACTGCTGATACAGGATGGAACAGGAGTGGTGCACCTCTTTGAGGTATAGTTCTCAACTCAGTGCTGGAGCAGTTATAGAGCTCTGTCTCTGAATACTGGATTACCGATAGCGGTGCATGATACAGACAGTCATTTGACTGTGAAGTCTGGTTCTGAGCTAGGTCACATTTGAGGCTCAAAATCATGGGAGTCTGTATAGAACGGTACAAGTATACCCCAGGTGCTTTCTGCAACAAGCACTGAGATAGTTAAACTCCACATCTGTCTCCTTATTGTATATATGTCTGTTTGAAGTCATGGTTGGTTCAGAGGCTCTGTCATGGATTCTGGTCTATTTGTGGGACACTGAGATCACACTAGGTGCTTGGTCTCATCAGTTTGGGCTTTTGAATAGTATATGAGACCCAACTCTGTGCTAGTTTCTTTGGATCTTTCTTGCTATGTGGTCCTACTCTTTGTTGTGATTCCTGTGGTTGGAGGAGAGATGGTAGAGAACATTAGTCACTTGACTCCAGTGGCTCAGTCCCTATGTATTATCTGACAGTCAAGTTCCTAAGAGTGCTCAGCTATGGGTTTCAGTATGGCATGCCTCTTCCTGGGTTTTGAGTCCAAGGCCTTAACTTAACTGTCTGTCAGTGGTCCAAATAGGATGTAACTCTCTCATACTAGGTGGTTGGAAATGAGAACAGGGTTACACAAGCACCTTTTGCCTTCTCAATTTTTTTTTTCAGTATATCTTTCTGTCCTGCAGTACACTATTCCTTTCCGGTGACTCCTTCTTGGGAAGGGAGTTTGTTTGGTGCTTGGCAAGCTATTCAAATTAATTGCTTCTATAGAGAAACATCACCAGAGGGCTTTTCATCTGTTTGTTCTGCCAAGTTACACTTAGTTTTGCAACAAGTTGGAAAATTTATGGACTATCTTTTGACAAAAATATGATTAGCATTCTTTTAGATATAAATTGAAAAGATCGTAGGAAGCACATATTATATTAAAATTTAATATTCAAAAAATGAAGTTCTAAGTTGTATACTTTTTATTTCACTTACATTATTGTTAACAAACAATAAATAAAGGATGTCTGGTGGTCCTATACTTCTATAGAAATAATAGCAAAAAATAACACAGCAAAACATTAGCACTTATCTTTAAAGAACTATCATTAGGAAATTTAACATTTATACAAGGCACTTTTAAACTTAAACTTAATTTCAAATACAAGAAAATCCTTATTGAACTGCATAACACCATTATATGATAAATTAAATGCAGAGAATTTCCCATAATTTTACATAAATGACACAGTGAAATTACTAATGAATTCAACAAACATATTGAAATACCCTCTCTACATCACCAGTCACTAGAATGCATAGAGTAAATGAAAATAACTTTCTGTTTTTTCACTGTAAACACCAGATGTGAAGAACAAATTCAAAATCCTGAGTCCTAGAAAAGGACAGAAGAAACTAATTAAAATTCTGTGTGTTTTAATTCATGTCAGTGTGTCTGATATAGCTTTTAATACTTGAATTAAAAATGGAATTCTCCATTTACTTTGAAAGAATATGTAGAAGTGGGGCAAGTACTAATGTGATTTCTTACAATAAAGATGTTACTTTCAGCTCTTCAGAAAATGGGTTGACTTCCCATAGAAGAAAAAGAAACTTCCATAAGGGTGTGTTTCCACAGACTTCACTGTCAGAAATCAGCACAGAACTTGTGAACCATACAATCCAAATTATGCCTGCTGCCACAAAGCAGGCATTTTTATTCATTAGTCGTCTCACTTTTGCTAATGTTCTAGCCTCACATACTCACTACTCATTTTTTAAAAAGTCTTTTCAGTAATCCAAGCTGTCCTCCCAGCGATTATTATGGAGTTCAGTTATATACTCTGAAGCTCTGTGTAAACAGTCCACACTGTTTCTCAGGACTCAAACAACCCTGTGATGTATAGAATTAGTATTTGAATTAGCCTCAGAACTTCACAGGCTTGGCTCTATGTTCCTCCTGCTTTCAGTATCAGAGAGAACATTTCTTGTCAGCTTTAAGGAAAAATAGAGTTTCAAAATGAAAAAGTGAAGAAAAAAGAACCCATGACATTCAGCATCTGAGTCAGTCTTGTACGTGGGCTGCCTCAGACATTCACAGAAGTTAAAGGAGAAATTGGCCTTTCACACTCCAAACTGTCTGTTTCCTATTAAGTTTCTGCCTCTTCATCTCCTTTTTCTGTTGTTTATGCCTCTGAAGTTTCTTCTTGGAAGCTATTGATGTGGTAGTAAGGGTAGAAACTTGCTTTAAGCACTCATCATACAAATTAAATTTTAAATAAAAGCACTTGGTAGCACTGCTGAGTAAGTTCTTCCTGTGGATTGCTCAGACACTCTGCAAAATTGCCTGCTGACCTACTCCATGGGCCAGAGATGCCAGTGGCCTGATAGCCAATAGTATCTATCATAGGTGACATTTATAGTAGAGGCTCTGTGCAGTGGTGCCAAAAGTACACATCAACTGCAAACAGGCTATTCAGGATGAGATGATATATTAAATTGTATGCTGTGCTTTCAATTGAAAAATGAGTATCTTGGGGGAAATAAAACATCCCTGAAAAATCAGATTCAGGAAAAAGGAAATTGGGAAGGTAACAAAGTGTTTTTATTTTGATTAAATAAGTATGTAGAAAATGCAAAAAGATGACATGTGAATACCCATAAAATACAAAGAGTATGTTTTAATTCTCATTCAGAGCTGTGGTGTTGAAGGTATTGTCTTCATTTTACAGATGAGGAAATAGAGGTTAGATGACATTAAGGGTTAATGCAGCTATTAAAAAGGATTCATTCACATGCACAAAACATGCACATATTCAGAACTGGAAGTGTATTTGTTTTATTTGTAATTCATACATAAAAAGAATGATGGTTAGATTTCAAAATCCTTGCTTTTGAATCATTCCAGGCAGCAGAAAAGAACCAAATATGCAGAATGATTTCTAGGACTTCAAGGAATAGTCTAAAGCCTCCATGAACCCTTTGCTTAGGTTTCTGTACCTAGAGGCAATGTGTAAATGATCTGGGATAGACTTAATAAAGCATATTTATTGATAAAATTATGAACTGCTGAAACTGAAGTTGCCCTGATGATGAGTCCAAAGCCGAGACATCTTATTATATAACATACTTGTCACTTTAGCCATAGACTTAAAGGTAGAAATCAACCCACAGCTCCAGAGAAGCTAGTTAACAAGGAGGACCCTAAGAGGGATGCATGCATCACCTTGGGAAGAGGAAATAGAGGAGAGCTCCATGAGTAAACTGGGGATGGGGGGAAATGGAGAGTGGGAGATGAGGGGTGAGAGAATGAGGGAATGGGATGGTTGAGCTGGACCAGGGACTGAGTTGGGGAGCAGTGAGGGAGATATCATGATGGTGGGAGATGTTACGGGGATGGGGAGAGGCCGGGTGCTGGGGAGGTTCCCAGGAATCCACAAGGACGACCCCAGCTTACACTAACTACTAGCAATAGTAGAGAGGGTGCCTGAACTGGCTTACCCCAGTAATCAGGTTGGTGAATATCCTATCATCATAGAGTCCTCATCCAATAACTGATGGAAACAGATGCAGAGATCCACAGCCAAACACCAGGCTGAACTCCAGAAGAGTCCAGTTAAAGAGAAAGAAGAAAGATTATATGAACAAAGGGCATCAAGGTCATGATGGGCAAACCTACAGAGACAAACAAACCAAATTAGTGGGAACTCATGAACTTTAGACCAACAGCTGTAGAGCCTGAATGGAACTGGACTAGGCCCTCTGCATAAACAAGACAGCTGTGTGTATAGCTTGATCTGATTAAGGAGCCCCTGGCAGTAGGATCAGAATCTATTCATGGTGCATGATCTGCCTTTTTGGAGCTCACTACCTATGATGGGACACGTTGCACAGTCTTGATGCAGGGTAAGAGGGTTGGACCTGCCTCTACTGAATGTACCAGGCTCTTCAGACTCCCCATGGGAGACCTTGCCTTGTTGGAGGAGGGAATAGGGGGTGAGTTGGGGGGAAAGGTGAGAGGGGCAGAAGGAGGGATGAGAGAAAGATCTGTGATTGGTATGTAAAATGAATAAAACATTCCTTAATAAATAAAATAAAATTTGTATTTTTCTTTTTTTTTTAGATTACTTAGTACTTTATTTTTGTTATTATATTTGTGTTTTAATTTTACATATCAGCCATGGGTTCCCCTGTCTTCCCCCCTCCCGCCCCCAACCCCACCTTCCTCCCATCCCCATCTCCTCCAGAGGCAAGACTCCCGTGGGGATTCATTTAAACTTGGAGGATTCAAAATCACAATGTGCTATCAACTCACAAGGATGCCTTTAATTAGTACCATTACTATACACATATAGCTACATAGTTTTCCTTACTCCAGTATCTCCTCCTGTAAAGGATTATGCCTTTTTCTCTACTAGTTTTCCTCTTTCTACAGTTGAGACTCTGTCTCTGATATTTGGAAACTGGGTTTCAGTTGTCTTTTTTAAATTTAAAATTGTTTTTGAGTATTTAATATATGAACACTATTGTAAGATGTCTTTCTGTATGCTGTGAATATGTGTTGCTCTGATTGGTTGATAAATAAAGCTGCATTGGCCTATGGCGAGGCAGCTTAGAGGCAGGTGGGAAATCTAAGCAGATATAAAAAGAAAAGCAAGGAGATGGGGGAGAGATACCAGGCTGCAACACAAGGCAATATGCCAACAGACTGGTACAGCCCCAGAACATGGCAAAACATAGATTAATACAAATGGGTTAATTTAATATATAAGAGCTAGCTAGCAGGAGGTCTGCCATAGGCCATACAGTTTGAAAATAATAAAATAAAATAAAACAAAATAAAATTTATTAATGAAATGCAGAAAAAAAGAATACCAAATTAGAATTAAAACATGAATATATAATTATTATAGAAAATCAGCCATAAAAAAGAAATCTGGTTTGCAATTTCTAATTCTTAATTTTGTTCTATATCATTTTGGCCTCTCACCATTAATTTAAAATTTGTCATCAGCAACCAGGAGGTGAATATTTAGCAAATGTATTAATGTCATGTGGGAACATTACAGTTCTTATCTGGGGGTCCAGTAACAGTTGTGATGATATATGTGACGAGGTGGCAGTCACACATGAGTAGAGCATGGCTGGAGAAAAACCTTCATTTAAAGTGAGAACTGCAGTATAGGAAACACCAGTATGTTACAGCTGTATTAAGAACATCAGCAATACAATCAGAAGCAGAGAAGGACTCCTAAACTTTATAACTGGAAAGAACTACTGACGTCATTTATGAGGTGGATTCTGCCACACCACATCTTAAACATAACTAACACTCCTTTGCTGTAGACTGGAGTTGAAACCTTCAAAATTGTCTGGAATTTTATGTCACTGTCTCTGCAAAACATTCAAACTAAAAGATGCCATAGAAATACCAAATTGTGGGTAGCTGAAAATATATTTGAATATACTTTAGGGAATTCAGTTATAAGCAAATATCAACATTAATAGTTAATATTTCAAAGAGGTTCAGTAAAATAAGAATAAAAAACACTCTGAATGAGGAAATAAAATTGCCACATTTTACAATTGTGAAGAAATTAAGTTCCAGCAATTGCAAGTGATGAGTATGAAGGGTTTGAAAAATACCACAATCATATCACTTAAGAATAGACACAACATTAAATGATTAGCCGCAATCAAAGCAATAGCAACAACAATAAAGTAATGCAGGAAATCTGTGGATCCTGATATTCTCTGATATAACAAGGTGTCTTTTAGGCTTATGTCATCCTGGGAAATCACTGTCATTTGGAAATAAAGCCCTCATAATTACTGTGGTCATTATGTAATAGGAAAGTTGTGGAAACTCTGTTTCATTGTTTATACTATATGATTGGTAAATGGCTAGCCTGGCTTCTTAACTTCATTTTGGTGTATTGTTTTGTTGACAATCTTGCAACTTACTCATGTGAAGTTCTTTTGCAGTACAATTCACTGGCTGAAGAGACAGCTTAGTGGTTTTTCAGAGAACCTGAGCATGTTTGCCACTATTCATAGACCTGTAACTTCAGCTCCAGAGGCCCTGCTGCCCTCCTCTAGCCTCTAAGGTCAGTGTCACAGTTGTGTGTGTGTGTGTGTGTGTGTGTGTGTGTGTGTGTGTGTGTGTTGTGTTGTACACACACACACACACACACACACAAATTAAAAGAGAAGACACAAGTCACTTCTATTTCAAATTTAAAGAAGAAATTTATAAAAATGCTTCCCTAAAAACAATTATGTACTTAAATCTAATGAAAAATAGAAGCATACAGAATGATTTTAAATTTTTACAAATTCTGTTAATATTAAGTGATAAAATATAATCATTTTACTTTAATTGTATTTTTCAGATGACAAGAGTGGTTGAATATTTACAAGGTGTAGAGTTATATGTGTGATTCTAAAAAGAATAATTGATTTAATGATTTCAATGTCTAAATTCAAATTAAAACCTTCAGAAGTACACATGCATACCTTAGTTGACCAAAGTTTCATCTTCACCTGGTTGGAAAGCAAACAGAAACTAAAATTTGGATGACTGGCCTCTGGAAATTGACTACTGCACTGGCCTTAACCAGGAGCAGGAGAAAATCCAACATGGATATCTGAAGATAAAGTAGGAAAACAAATCGTCATAGTCCATTTATGCTTTTGACTATATCATTGCCTTGAAGAATAACATTCTCACTCAGATACATACAGTCTAGAAATGATGAAACCCTGTGCTTAAGAGGACCTGAGTCAAATGACAACCTGCTCTAGACCTCTTAGATCTCCAAACATCTAGGGCTCTGAATTAAATGAATGTTGGTCCCTAGTATGTGGCACTTTGGGGAGCTGTGGGAACTTTAAGAAGTGGGATATTGTGGGAAGTTTACTTCTATTCATGGACTCATATCCTTGAAGGAGACTGTGGGTCCCTGACCCCTTACATCCCCTTGCTTCCTGGTGATAAATTAAGTGATGTTGTTCTACCACAATCCTGTCCTCACTACAGGACCCAAACAATGTATCTCAAAGAATGTTACTCAAGAAACATAGGTATTAAGCAAACCCACTTAAAATTTAAAATTGTCAAAGTGTAGGTAAAATTTTATATGAAGATACTATAAATATGAAACCTCATTGAAAATCATAAGCCAAACAATTTTAAACATAAAATATAATCCTTAAAATTTATTTTTTTAACATTTGAAACTGCTTTTCTTTTTCCACAAAATATATAGGTCAAAACAGCTCAATTGTTTAACATTGTCATCTGTGAGAGGGGCCTCTGGGCATGCCTGTAGGTTGTGTTAAATTTGGTGAGAAGAAAGGAAGTATGACTGAATATCCACTTTGTATTTATTTTGAGATTCCTGTATTTTACATAGAATAACATTTTTTCTTAAAGTTTCTCACTTAGATTTTGTATTTGTAATTTCTTCTTAAAACTCTTACAACTAAAATTTGAAAGTTAGTCATGCAAATTGCCCTGTGTAACATTCTTCCTTGAGGCTTAGACAATTCCTTGGACTGAGATTCTCTACTATTTAAAATGAAGAAAGAGAGCTATGCACATGCTTGCACTCATCATTGCTTTCTGCTCCATGTTTGGATACGATGTGACCTGGTTTCCTGACCTCTAGCCATTGGGACTTCCTTTCTATGGACCAGGAATTGTGAGATAAAACAAACTCTTTCTCTTTCAGCTGCATTTGTAAGGCTTTTTAAACCACAGTAACAGCAGAAGAAAACAAAACATCTGGAATTTTTACTGGCTTATTTTTAGGAATCTACAAACTGATTCCAAAATGTTCCTACTTCTTTCATGAACAGTAAGAAGTTAATAATATATCTACTCTATGACCCACAAATTCTACTTGTAAGCATTTATTCTAAAGAGAAGAAGACAAAATTCCACAAACAACTCTGAGATTCATTTACTGCACACACATTTAAACTGTTAAAGTTGCAGTGTTAAATACAGTTATTTGCACTTGTCTCCCAGTTCTCTGCACCCTGTGAAGATTTGTACACATACTATCTGACACTGAAGTTTGGTCAGTAGAGTAAACAAATATTTCGAAGGGAAATTTTGCTTATAAGCTCCTTCGGATCTGTTCAGATTAATCCTGTGATGTGAGGTTTTCCTAATGGAAATGACTTGTAGCACCTAGTACTTAAGGATGATAATCTGTTTTTTAATTTGCTTCATTAAATTTTCATACACTATGGCTTGATTGTTTTCTGATTAGCCAGGTCTTTCCAGATCCTCCCCATTTCCCTACCCATTAAAATTCATGTTCTCTCTCTTTCTCTCTCTCTCAAAAAAAAAAAAACCCAACCAAACAAAAAAGATTCTTCAAGACAAACAAAATAAGATTAAAACTGCCAAGATAAATAAACAAAAAGAAACAAAAACTGCACAAATACAGATTTACACACTTTGTTATAGGTTCATTAACTTCTCCTGGATATCAAGCCTATCTTTGAGTGTGATTGATACATCCAGTGCCACTTCATTTGGCAAAAACAGGTTTTCCATTTCCCAGCAGGTATCAATTGCAAATAGCTTCTTTGTTATGGGTGGGTTCTTACATCTATTCTTTTCTATGATGATTTTGTCTAGTTTGATACCAGGTAAGTATTGTGCATGTTGTCACAATCTCTGTGAGTTCATATATGCATGGGTCCTATTAACCTTGAATGATTCTATTTAAAGTCATTCTAATGACATTTCTTTTTCTGTTTATAGATTTCTCCAGACTCTAGCCATCTCCAATACCACAGAAGTTTTAGATGGTCGGTTAGAGCAATGTTGAGTCTCATTGTACTATGTAATACACTGTAGTACTTCTGCTACTGGTAAGCCATGGTAATACCTTTTGTGCAATATCTACATATCATCCCAATGGGAGAGTGTTCCTTGGTCACTATATCTAAGTTTAAGGACAGTGGCTGCTCCTTGTACATTTCTATATTTGTTAGTATTCTATTTATCTCTTAGTGGCTAATTCTTTGCTAGTCTAATTCTCATCTGGAATTAATTATTCTTAATGTTAAAACTCCTTTAAGGCACTCTTTCTTTATTGTGCTCAGATTGTTTCAGGCAATAAATTTGAGAATGGACAAATTGCAGTGAATGCATACAATGAACTCTAATGAACACTCACATGAACAAAGTGCTGCTACAAAGAAACAAAGATAAATACACACACATTCAGTTGAGAAAAGACCAAGACACAAAAGAATCAGGCTATTTTCCTCTGTTTATCTGATGCTCTAATGCAGGTCAATATTAGTTATTACTATAGTAAATACTAATTTTGGTGGACACAGGGACAGAGGACATTTCCAAGTGATGAGAATATTCTTGAGAAACAAGATTGCCATGACAGTCATACATCGATGTGTAGACTTGGGGAATAAACCAGTTATGGTTGACAGCAGCTTTCTCATGAGGTAGGGGGATCAGTGGAACAATGGTTTCAGTATCAAAGAAGGGCGGAAAGGGGCAAAGTAGAAGAGAAGGAGGGAAAGTCCATAGTCCATTCTTGAGGACCAACTGCAAGTGTGTAGTGAGTACACCTGGGGCGGGTTGATCCAGGACTGAAAACAGAGCCTTGAGAGAGAATCCTGTGGCTGTGTTGTATTGTGGTTGTACTAGCAGAGGAATGGCAAATGCCCCAGTTGTAGACTCTATTAAGTCAGCACAGCGTGCACCACATTGAACAGATCTGTAGTACTCCCAGGTTTCTTGGCATCTGCAGACCATGTAGGTGCCAGGAAAAGCCTCTCTTCTCCCAGTAGACCAGGAGAGATGTAAAAAGCCATTTAAAAAGACCTCTGCTGAAGGCAGGAAAATGGCTCACACCTATAAATCTATCATCTAAGAAGGAGAAGAATGAGGACCAGGCAGCCCCAGTTATGTGGGGAGTGACAAACCAGGTAGGCCTGAGGACAGGAAAGCCTACCTCAAAGAGCAGAGAGAAGATTCTTGCTAAAGTTAGTGGCTCACTGGCAGCAAAGGTTTCCCAAACTGTTCACTCTGGGATTCCAGGTGGAATGCCAGGAACTGGTCTGCAGGACACCTGTGGCCAAGGAGGATCATCTGTGAATTAGAACAGATCATTGTCCTTGGTGGTAGAAAACTGGACTCAGCTATAAACAGGGTGAGATTCTCTTGCATTCCTAAAGTAGAACAAGAAATGTCAAATGCTCAAGTGTGCTGGAGTCTAAGGCACGTGAGAGGAAAGTGTGCAGAAAGCCATATCCAGTACCTAGAGACAGAAGCCCAGCTCACACACATCCCACTTGGATTGCGGATCAAACACTGCTGCAGGAAGAAACATCACACCAAAGTTCGGCCCTGATGAGAGGACATCATTTTAAGGAAAACAGGTCATTTCCAAAAGGCGAGTCATATACTTCTTCTTATCTGTGGATAGTTGATTTTATTAATAAGTAAAATCATTTATGACATGGAAACAGAACTGAGACTCTCTGTGGGAAGAAAGGAGACTGGTAATTAGAAAAGAAGGAATGGGAGAGTATGGTGGTACATTTGACTAAAGCATGTGATAGACTTGAAAGAAAACATCTTTTTGAAATTTGCTACCTTGTACAATGTGTAGCTAAAGTTTCCCTGGTTCTGTTCAGCTCCTGTGGTCCTGTGGCTAGCTGCTTGGACCCAAGTAAACACACATAGACTTATAGTACTTATAAACTGCATGGCTGTGGCAGGCTTCTTGCTATCTGTTCTTATATCTTAAATTAACCCATTTCTATTAATCTGTAAGTTGCCACCTGGCTTGTGACTTACCAGTACTTTTACATCTTGCTTCCTCTGTGTCTGGCTGGCAACTCCTGACTCAGCCTTCCTATTCTCAGAATTCTCTTCTCTGTTTGTCCCACCTATACTTTCCGCCTGGCTACTGACCAATCAACATTTTATTTATACAGTGCAATATCCACAGCAACAATGACTACATAACAATTCAATCTTACAAAGAAGTTCTTTATTTTTATAGTGATGATGATTTTGATTAGAATATATGTATATGTTTATGAAATCCTCCCAAAATGAACTCTTCTTAAAGAATATGTGCATTTTGATAAAAAATACTGAGCAAAATCTACTGGTGAACTTTTAATAATAATATGATATATTGAGACTTACTGGCTAAAAATTGGTTTCCAAAATAATTTCCAACTAAATATTAGAAAGTATACAAATAATTTAAAGGAAAATCATAATTCATAGTCACACAATTTAATGAGAAAAGATCTGATAAAATTTAATACTTCTAGTATGAAAATCATATACATCAGTAAGAGAAATTAAATACAAATTAACTAAGTTAAATAAACTTTATTAACAGGTAGACATGTGTGGTTTGAATGTAATTGGTCCCCATAATCTCATAGGGAGTGCCACCTTTAAGAGGTGTGGCTTTATTGGAGTGGGGGTGGCCTTGTTAGAGGAAGTGTGTCACTGTTGGTGCAGGCTTCGAGGTTTCTTATGCTTAGGATACCACACAGTGTCTCAGTCAACTTCCTGTTGCCTGCAAAATGTAGCACTCTAAGCTACTCCAGCACATCATCTGCCTGCATACTTCCATGGTCCCCATCATAATAATAATGAACTGAACCTCTGAAACTGTAAGTAAGCCACCCCAATTAAATGTTTCCTTTTTAAGTGTTGCCATGGTCATGGTGTCTCTTCACAGCAATAGAAACTCTAACTAAGACAACATGAATGATGATTTGGGGATGTAGATTTCCTCGGAATTATTATATAGAGACAGAGAAATTCTAAAATCAAACCCAAAAGGTTTATGTGAAATTTAGTGTAGAAATTTTACCTTCAAGTATTAACCATTGCAGTATTTCTGATCCCACATGCCTGTCAGAACTTTCTGTCTTCTTTTCAGATTGCAATGTTTATATCTTTTATTAATGTCTGGTGAAAAACTGTTTCTGCATCATAATTTTGCAAAGCCTTGTTATGGAATTCCATGGAACTAGGGGTCACAACTTCTGAAACTGATTAATCAAAATAGATTCATCTAGACTCTTCCCTCTTCCTCCATTTCTCTCAACCTCTTTAAAGTACTATTTCTCCGAAATGTTCCTTGTATTAAAACTAACTAAACATATAAACAAAGTAATTGCATGTATAGACCACAGTTTTTATTCATAACCTGTATCATGGAGAGTCATTACAATGTAAATTTATGTAGGAAGAACCTTTCCTTTTTGTTTGAACTTTTTACCCCTTTGCATATTTTTTGGTGTGCCAGTGTGGCTGGGGTTTTATCTTTTGAAAGTGTTCTATCTGATTGATTTTATCTCTTAGAAACCAAGTATTTCCCAATTTTCTACTTCTAACTTTCTTTATATGACTACATACTGGATATCCACACTGTGAGAGTCCATGGAATTTCAGAGAAGTTGTTGTCTCCTTAATATTTTCAGCTACATCAAGCTCTAAACCAGAGCCGCTGACTGAGAGCTGGAATTAAATACATATTTGCTGGATGAAGGAATTGCTCAAATTCTGAATCAATGATTATTTCATTACATAGTATGCACATATAGCCTCATCTTCTTTCTTTATACTATAGCTATGAATGAATCTGCTTCAACCAAGGGAAAACAAAAAAGGAAACTCATGTGTTATCTCAGATGTGATCCTTTTGAGTTTCCTAAATTCTCAGAAATCTTGTACTCTTGATTAACAAAACAGTTGTTACATTTTAAAAACCACTTACCATACTCGTCTGTCCCACCATGAGACAAGCCTCAATCTTTTTTCTCTTTTATTTTTTTCTAACAAATTACATTTCAAAAATCCTACTTTATTGTGGTATTACTCTTATTCTTCATCATTTACTAACCATAATAATATTCTATTATTACAACACTATTCTCATCAATGTCAGTAAAGACAAAGATTTATTCTTCATTTTTAGCATCTTTATTTCTCAGTTACTTTCAACTCATTCAGATACTTTTTCTCTGAAATAAAGTTTTGGCCTGGTACTGAAATTCAGTGGTAGAGCATGCTTTCCTACTACAGACAAAGCTCTGGGATCAATCTTAGCATTGCAGATAAATAAATACATCCACAAATGAATATTTTCTTCAAAATAATAAACAACAAGTTTCTTTGATTTATGTCCTCTGGATTCTCCTCTCCTTTCTTCTATAATAACACTCAATAGTGAGTAGTTTGAAGTCTTTTTCTGCACATTCTTTCTCATGTACTTGCTTTGACAATTGTATATATTTTCATAGTGGCATCACCACTTAATTGGCCAATTTATATGCCAATATATGATATATTGCACTCAAGATTTAACTCAAGATGGAAATACTTAAAATGTTGTCATCTGACACAAATATAAAATTAAGTGTTCTTAGCATGATATGACTAGATAACACAGCAACACAAAAGAATGTTGTTGGTTTAAACTGGCTTTTGAGAGCCATAGATGTCAAAAAATAAGATTGGGTATATGGTAGGAAAATAATAAACTCAATTTAGATAAAAAAAATAAATGTAAAAATTAATACTAATTACTAATATTGAATCCTTTTTCTCTTTTAGCTACAAACCACTTTTCTAACTATCAGAGTAGTAACTAAATTTCTATTTAGGAAAAAAACTATTGTTTAATTTTTGAATCTAGAAATCATATATCATATGTCTCATCAGATATATTCAATATCTAGTTTACCAAATGCCTATATCTCATTCTGAGAGGTGTGTCTTCCTTGGTACCTATATCTCAGCTCTAAGGACAGCGGCTACTACTGATATTGTACATACCTGTATTTGTTAACATTCAATTGAGTCTCAGCAGCCAATCCTTTGCGAGCCTAATCCCTATCTGAAGTTAATTATTCTTAATGTTAAACTTTACAGACAAGATTAATTCACATCTGCCTATAGTTATGATAGCACAGTTGTAAGTTTGTTAAAATATATTTATTCTCACAAAAAGAAAGATCTTGTTAACAAAATTACCCTCTTTTCAGACATTACTAATTCCCATAATGAAGCTCTGTCAGTAGACATCTGCAACACCCTTTCACCATTTGCTAGTCAGACCATTTAAACATGTCTCAGGCTGAAAAGATTTGCTCCTCATCTTACAACCCTATTTGAAATGGACAGAAATTGTTGACGTTTGCATTCTCTAACTCATAAGAACAAATATAAATAGAATGCAATGTGAAATAAATAATAGTTAAAGCCTCACAGCTCATAACGGAAACTACAGGGAAGTTGATAAAGAAAGACAGGACCTGAAGCTCAGCCAATATCTTATATAGTCTTTGCTGTAGAAATGGAAAAAAAGAGAAGCTGCACTTCCTACTATAAAGAACCTTTACATATTATTTTATGCATGCAAGAGTAAGGATATGACACAAAAGCGTCATAAAGTAAAAGAAAGAAAGCTAGACTGTATTGAGAAAATAAAACTAAAAGCAAAGGCCGGGCTGTGGTGGAGCACGCCTTTAATCCCAGCACTCAGGAGATAGAGCCAGGAGGATTTCTGTGAGTTTGAGGCCAGCCTGGGCTAGCAAGTGAGTTCCAGGAAAGGTGCAAAGCTACACAGAGAAACTGTCTTGAAAAACAAAAATAAAAAGACCTCCATAAAGAACTCTGGATCTAATTATCCAGGGGAAACTGTTAATTTTTTGGTATGTTTTTCTTAAGTTTTGTGTTTAATACCTTTTGAGAAGACATTTTTAATGAACACTTAAGTATATAAATGACTGTAGGAAGAAACGTGTGTATGTATGTGTATATATATATACATATATATACATATATATATACATATATATATACATATATACATATATATGTATATATATACATACATATACCAATTGGATGAAGATAAGCACTAAAACTGTGAAGAACAATATTTAGAAGGTACAGTTTTATATAAAAGTTGTGAAATAGTCAAGAGTTCCCAATCACTCTACTGCTAAACTCCCTTTTGTTAACCCCTTAAATCAGTTTGATGTGTTTAAAGCAACTAACAAAATTAATATGCTTTATTAATTAAAGACAGTGCCTTCATCATATTCACCCATGTTTTCCTAATGACCCTTCATTTCTATTCCAGGATCCCAGGAAACATGTTATTTTGTTTATCATCATGTCTCTCTAAGCTTTAGCGGAGTTTGACAGTATTTGATACTAGAGTTGTTTTTGGTGACCTAGCAGTTTTGATGAGTTTTGGTTGAAGAGTTTTAAAGACTGATTTTCACTGTGAATTTCTATGGTACTTATCGCCACAGAGTTCGTGGATTTTTCAGCAGAACATCACAGATGGAAAAATGCTCATCTAATACTAAGACCATGGCCTCAGGATGCCTCCACTATTGTTCTTAACCTTGATACCCTGCTCACAGTGGTAGGTTTTAAATCCCTTCTGCTATAAATTATGCTCTTGGTCATTTTATACCTTGATTTTTTTAAATGAATTACTTTGTAAGGCCTAAGCATAAGCTAACAGACACCGATTCCACTTTTATAGATGTGTGTAAATTATTTGGAATTCCTATACATGGAATATTGGTTTATTATTCGCTTATGTAGTCATTTTTTATGAATTCAAATTCATTGGTAATAATTTTATGCCATGTCTTTCAATTTAATATTCTTTTGCTCTGAGCAAATCAGAGCAACTATTGGTAGGGATTGTGAACTGCTCATTTTCAAGCACAGCTTTTGCATCTAGTTTCTGTAATCCCTTATGCACTTCCCAGGGTTTTGATTTGATGAACGGTTTGACTCATGGCTGAACTCCAATTGTGAATAGATTATTAAGAAGTGTGTAAATTGTAAGAAAGCACCTAGTTTAAGGAAATGGGTCACTAGGGGAAAGTCTTTGAGAACTATATCTTGTGCTGCTTCTGTCTTATTGGTCTCTGTTCCACTTAGTCTCTGTTGTGATGTGGGATACAGTGGTATCCAATCCCTATTCTGAAATCTTTTTTTCATTTAATTGTATCTGTCAGGTCACAGTAATGATAACATAGACAGGGGCCTTTGTATCCCTTCATATGCCCACTAAGTGGCTCCATTACCATTAATCTCATCAGACAACAAACCCTAATCAGGAATGTCTACAAGGAACCCGGACAATTTAAACAGTATATACAATTTGTTTCTCTTTTCATGGATGCCAAGACAAATCTTACAGTCTTTAAACCTATTTTTGCAAATGGAAAATCAGATACCTAAACCATTATCACAGCCAGACTTAGAAAAATTTCAACACCAGTTCAACAAGGGAGATGGTTAGGGATAATTGCTTAGTTGGTGCTTATCTAGCATACAGAAAATCCTGGATTCAATCCCCAGAATGATACAAAATGGGCATGGTTATACATGCCTGCAATCCTAGTACTTTGGAGTTGGAAGCAGAAGAAACAGAAATTCGAGACCATTCTTAGCTACACACAACATTAAAAGTCAACATGAGACACAAGTGAAACAAAACCAAAAAACACATTTTAAAAAATATTGATCATCCTAAAAGAACCACCTTGAATTCTGTCCACTGAGCAGAGCTATTTATTTTCAGTGGTGCTGAGGCTGAAGATGTCAGTGTTTGGCTTACCTGAAACATCAATGAGATGGGATTTTGCTTCACATTAGAATTGAAAATAATCTTTTCCTCACAGTGATACAGAGATTCAATTTGTTAAGGATCCTTACAACAAGATAAATAGGCTTTTCAAAGTCCTGTACCTCGGTATTGTGTTTGAGAGAAAACCCCTTAAACCATTTCTTCATTGGAAATAATCACCTGGTAAAAGATAGATTCTCTATAACTAAACTCTCTATACAACATAAAACATGTTATAGACAAGAGTTGGGTATATGCATTAAGTGTCTAGGATATTTATAGCCTTCAGACCTACAATCTACTATTTATTTTGTCTACAAGAATCAGCTAAGTACACTTAAATTTCCAATACATCTTCAATACATAATAAGGAAATTGAGAAAGCACACTTGTTTGAATTTAAAGAATTTCTTACATGTAAAATTTGGGAAATCTTTAAGTGTACACTTCCTGTTACATATCTGTGGAAATATCATTAAGAACATAAATTTAATAACCATACTTTGTACAAAATCAAAGCCATGTAAATTTAAACACTGAATATCATTTGAGTCCAGTATCATAATAGATATGAGGTCTAGATCTAAAGTGTTTAGTGATGGAGGAATGAGAGCTTGGAAAGCACTCCATTTGACTTGAAGTGAATTCAACACCCCCAACCCCTTTCTTTTTAATTTAGCATAGTCTCTGATTTTTTAAACTTTCTCTTCCTGGAATTCAATCTCTGCTTTGTGAGTAAGATAAAATGAAGTTAACTCCAGAGTCATTATGTTTGGTGTGCAAGTTCTGCTTTACAAGGGGCTCGGTATTGGAGTGGGTTTTTTCAAATATTCAACTGTTTGTACCTGGAATTTAACTTTTTCTATACAGAATATGAATTGGGGAAAATGATAGCTTCTTATTCTGCATAAAAGCCAAACTTCCTTCTTATCCACCACCCATCATGAGTAATTGCTGTCATACTGTGCTAAGCAGAGATGGGTTGGGGATAAGTGGGTCATAGCTCAAATGCCAGACACTTTCTGTTCTTACTGATGTTTTCTCGATTTCCTTGACTCAGTGAGTCTTCTTGTTTCTTCATTAGCTGTGTTTGTTCTTAGTAAACTTTCTGAGAGAGGTGGAGGGAGAAGGAGGAGGATGAGGATAAGGAGATAGGTGAGAAGGAAGAGGACAGAAGTGGAAGGAAGGGAGAGGGAGTCTTGTTTTCTTATTTCATCCATCTACTGTGTGTGTGTGTGTGTGTGTGTGTGTGTGTACATTCACATGTACATGGCACACATGTGAAGGTCAGAGGATAAATTTCCAGGGCCTCTCTCTTTCCACTATGCTGGTCTCAGGGAACAAGCTCAGACTGTCATTCTTATCACCAAGTACCTTTACTCACTAAGCCATGTCACCAACCTATTTTCTTTCTTTACTTCTTTGTGTCTTTGGTGGTTTGTTTTGCTGGGATCAGACCTAGGGCTTCTTCATGCTTGCCACACAGAGCTACACTTCCTCTAAAAACTGATCTATGCACTTTTCTCCCTAATCTCTACAGTGACACTGTACTGTGAGCCCCACCAAGAATTCTGTTACTTTGCCTTTCGTATTTCTTTTACCTAGATGCCTTTAAAATTTTTTATTTTCTCTTGAAATTTATTAACTCTGATATCTATGTTAAGCGAAGAGGATATGATTTTGTCTAAATTAGTTCATAATTACGATGGCTTATTTTGCTGATTGTATCTACACTGCTTTGTCCTTGAATTGTAGGGCATGTTTCCTTTTCTCTGCCCTCTCTTCCCTCCTTTAGTTGCTGACTCATATGCACAGAGCTTCAGTCATTTGGGAGATGGGCAATAAATAGCCTTTTTGAGAAGGGGAAACCTTGCCCTTGGGCAAAGCCCCTTCAGTTTAGATAAGAAACCCTAGAGAAAGTTCAAATGGATGAGTATGCATATAGATGAGCCTGCTTGCTCAGATGTACAGGATGTACGGTACCTGAAAACACAGTTCAAGAAGGAAAGGGTCAGTGATCTGGCCAAACTGAAGGATGGGACACCTGACGAAGAGTGAAGGTCCTAATAAAAATGAATATCCAAGGAGCCTGGGGATTTTGACCTTACAAGAGGTGAGCAGGGATGCCAGCATTTATCCTGATTAGTTAGGCAGATGAGGGTATGGGCATTCAAGTTACATTCTTAATATAGTTATCGGGTCTTTTCTGACTGGCTATCAGAAAGAAACAGCCCTCTCCTTCTGTCTTGGGTCTCAGTAGTGTGGGAACTGAGGTTCTATTTTAGAAACAGAGATTAAAGAGCATTCTCCCTTCATTTTCCAAGCATTTATAGAGCTATGACAGTGCCAGACATTTTTGCTTTTTTACTCTTCTTTTTAACTATTTTTTTTGAGAATTTCATTCATGTATGCAATGAGGTATAATTTCATTCTTATTTTCTCCCTCCCATACGGGATCTCCCTTCATCTAATACACCTCCTCCCAAATTTGTGTCTTTTACTTAACAAACCACTAGCTCCAGTTAGAAGTGCCCATATATGCATGGGTGTGGGGCTATTCACTGAAGTGTGGGAAACTTATAGTGGCAACAACCTCAAGAAAAAAAATCTGTATCCTCAAGTAACTAATTGATTCCAATAGCTTTTCAGTATGAAGTGTAGCTTGAGATCATCCATTTCATCTATGCCAGGATTTTGGCTGCCATGATCTTTTGTCTGTCTTGGACAGGTAGCCACAGATGCTGTGAGATAATAATTGTGATAATTATGTTATAACCAGCATTTCACAGCACTCTTCCCAATCCTCTTGTTCTTAAATTCCTTCAGCGTTGTCATCCATGGTGACCTCTGGGCTTTGGAGGTAGTGAGGTAAAGGCAGACGTCCAGTTTAGGACTGAGTTTTCAGTCTCTCATTCTCAGCTCTTAGGGCAGTTACACATCTCTCTGTTGACTTATGCCCCCTGCAAAAAGAAGCTTCTCTGACCAAGACTGAAAACAGATCAAGTCTGTGTGTATAAATATGCATGCTTAGAAGTCAATTACACAGAAAAACTGGCACAATAACACTAGAAGGTTCTAACCTTGTGTTTATGACCTTGCCAGCCATGGTCTTTTGACCAGGATTATAGTTTTCAACATTGCATTATCTTGTTCAGTCAGCAGGCCATAAATCCAATCCAAACATTGTTTGGTAGCCTAAAATAGTCTTGTAACTATTACAACAGTAAGTGCATCTTGACTGGCAAGTTGGAATTGCAACATGTGGGGTCTAGCACTGGGTTAAACCATGGGTATCTTTTTTTTTTCCACTAAGTAGTTTCATAGCACCAGTCAATACTATAAGAAACTAGTCAGCATGGAGAAAGTTTCACAGCTTGTTTGAACTTGAGATTGGTTTCTCAATGGCCTTGTCCTATTTTTGTTTTTCAACTTGGCATAAACTAGAGTAGTCTGCAGAGGCACCCCATGATTGAGAGAATGCTTTCATTCCAGATGGTCTGTAGGCAGTTCTACAGGACATTTTTTGATCAATGAATGATGTTGGTGGGCCTAGCCTATGGAGAGCAGTGCCATCTCTGGAAAGGTGGTCCTGACTTATAAAAATCAGACAAAGCAAGCCATCGGGATCAAGTAAAAAAGCAGCTCTTTTCCATGGCCTCTGTTTCAGTTCCTGTCTCCAGGTTTCTGCCCTTCTTGAGTTCCTGCCTTTACTTCCCTCAAGGATGAGATGCTACCTGTAGGTTGAAGGTGAAATAAACCCTTTCCTCTAAGTTGATTTTGATTAAGATGTTTTAGCATAGCAACAGAAATATTAACTAAGACAGAAGAAGGTATGAGGAATGAGTTATTTTGGTGACAAACCTGACCATGTTTTGGGAAGGACTGAGGAAGGAATTTTGGAACTTTGGGCAAAAAAAGCCATTGAATGCAGAGCTAAATGTAAAAGATAGAGGCCTGGATTGTAAAGTTCCAGACAGACATTTGGGGAATTCTTTACAGACTCTGTTGGAGCCATTCAACCTTTTGAATTAATAATCTTTGGTATGGTTCAGCTGAAGCTATGTTTAACAAGAGCCCAGAACCACTAAAATGAAATGATCACTTTACTGGGATAATCAATACTGGTTAGGTGGTGCTGAAGAATCAGGTGTTTTTAAGAAGATACCAGATTTATTGAGTTAAAAAATCTTGGAAGTGTTTGCTGTTCTTGTTTTTCTGTGTCAGCACATAGAAACTGTGGTTCAGTGAGCACCAAGGCTGTGCCTTGTGATGTCAGAAAATCTTGGAAATGTATAAGAGTTTCTCAGATGGGACTGGATTTGAAGGCATGAAGATCAGCTGAGGCTCAGTATTGTGAGAAGCCAGAGAGGCAACTGATGAATATATAGCCTCACTTGCAGTAGAAGCCCTAGGATTGAAGGGTGATGAAGAGAAGTTGAAAGTTGGTACCATTGTGGCAGGGACAGAATCTCTAAAGAGAGCCCTGGAGACACTATTGATGAAGGTACAGGCCAGTTGCAGAGGAGATGCCAGCATTTTGGAGATGTTAATACCATGGGATAATCAGCAAGGGCAGTAACAGGTGTGGGATAGAACTGTTCTGAGACTGCAAGAGAAACCATGTGTGCTTTGGATGGCAGACAAAAGAACAGAATGCCCAAAGGTTTGGTTTTAGGAGACCAGAGGACTGTGAGTGAGTCCCAGACATCCAGCACTAGCTATTTACAGTGTTTGGGTTTTTCTTAGGCTTTGACTATGTGCTAGTTCTTTCCTCTTGAAGTGAGAAAATGTTTATTTTGTGCTTTTTCTTTTTAATTTTACAGGAGCACATAGTTTGTATGGGTCTGAAGAAATGCTAAGGAAGACCCCAGACTCAAATAGTGTGTAAGAGCAAAAACCATGTGCAGTGGTGGGTCGTTCACCTGTACAAAATGGTGACAACTCCCAGAGGAGCATGCAGGCTCCTTTCTGAACAGCTAGGGGCATTCCAGGATCAGTTAGCTCATCTTACAGGTAACTAGTTAAGCAAGCAGCAGTTACATTAGTACACCCAGAATGCCTGAGGTTTTATCTTCGGCCATATTTAGGTAAGTTTCAGGGGTTGCCGGACTGTCCTTGAGAGGCGAGGGCTGCCTCCAGCCTTGTTCCTGCACTCTCCCTCATCTCTGAAGGCAGTGTGTTGATAAATGGAGAGCCACCTGTTTGCCCTTCCGAGAGACCTGAAACCCAACTTCAGCTGTAAAAGTGGAAAAAGTTAAACCCTTCAATTTGAGATATTTTGGATATTTTAAATTTTGGATAATTTGGATTCTTTTGAGGGGGGACATTGAATTTTGGAAGAAGCTTGTGTGTGTTTTTTGTTTTTACTTTTATTCTGTTTTTTTCTCCTTTTTTATTTATTATATTTGTGTTTTAATTTTACACATCAGCCATGGGTCCCCTCTCCTCCCCCCTTCCGCTCCCACCTTCCCTCCCCCAGTCCCTCCCCTCCATTCCCATCTCCTCCAGGGCCAAGACTCCCCTGGGGATTCATTTAAACCTGGTGGATTCAGTATAGGCAGGTCCAGTCCCCTCCTTCCAGGCTGAGCAAAGTGTCCCTGTGTAAGCCCAAGGTTCCAAACAGCCAGCTCATGCACTAAGGATAGGTCTGGGTCCCACTGCCTGGGTGCCTCCCAAGCAGTTCAAGCTATTCAATTATCTCACTTATCCAGAGGGCCTGATCCAGCTGGGGGCTCCTCAGCTATTGGTTCATAGCTCATGTGTTTCCATTAGTTTGGCTATTTCTCCCTGTGCTTTTCCAATCTCGGTCTCAACAATTCACACTCTTATAGTCCCTCCTCTTTCTCAACAATTGGACTCCTGGAGCTCCACCCAGGGCCTGGCTGAGGATCTCTGCATCCACTTCCATCAGTTATTGCATGAGAGTTCCAGCACAACAGTTAGGGTATTTGGGCATCTGATCACCAGACTAGGTCAGATCAGGCTTTCTCTCGACCATTGCCAGCAGTCTACAGTGGATGTATCATTGTGGATTTCTGGAGACCTCTCTAGCACTTTGCTTCTTCCTGTTCTCATGGGGTCTTCATTTATCCTGATCTGTTATTCCTTGTTCTCCCTTTCTGTTCTTGATCCAGCTGGGATCTCCTGCTCCCCTCAATCATACCACAATGGCATTTGCTCAGCTATGTTCATATCAGCATTGTTTGTAATAGCCAGAACCTGGAAACAATCTAGATGCCCTGCAACTGAAGAAT